>NC_143407.1:25730301-26040301 GCF_052110815.1 Crocodylus siamensis
CAATAAAACATTGTGTTAAACTGATACCTATATAGTGGTGTTTCATTGTAATCACAGAAATATGTGGATTTTTGGTTTTTAAATTGGAGAATTTGAGATTTTTAAATGGAGAAAATCAGGTTCCCTGTTAATAACTTAAAATGGAGGGGAGGAGGGGGAATCACAGGGGAGCAAAACCTCACCTTTTGCCTCTGCTTCACGGTTGTAATTATCTCCAGACAAGAAATCTCTTGATGGTAGTTAGAGTTTCAAAAATGTAAGAACTTTTTGCCTAAAAGATCTGTGCAGTGGATCTGGGAATATATGCTAATTCAATTGAACTGAATTATGGGCTTTAAATTAAAAACAAACCCACTCTTCACTTTCAAATGCATGCGTTTTAAAACAATATATTTTTTGTATTCAGGACACTCTTCCTCCTGACGCTGTTGTTTTCAGGTAGTACAAGATCCTAGCTATGTTCGCATTTTGCATTATGTCATTACTTAATTACTTTCCTTGAAGTTATAGCTTATTCAGTGATAAATAGTAAATGTTCCTGTAATCTCTCTTAATCTCCTTGAGTTGGAGAATGACAAATATACTCAAATCATTGGCTCCTTCAGGATCATCTTAGCAGGCTCATAGAAAATACTGCCTCAGCTGCAGGATTAGTAGCATACCCTGGAGCTTAGAAGCATCTGTTTTGGCACTACATGCCGGTAAGGATGAAGATGACGGTGGTAGTGTTATTATTTGTATTGCAGTAGTTCTCCAGTCAGTGGGATCACCTTGCACTAGGTGCTGCTCAAATATAAATAAAAAGGGGGGACCCTGCTTCAAAAAAACTTGCAATCGAAATACAAGACAAGTGGTAGCAGATGGGTACAGATGGATGGATAGTGGAGTACAACAGAATATAGCAGGTGGTTTGTTCTGTGCATCTGCTGAGAGTGTTCATTGAGGATGTTGGACAAAAGGCCTCTTTTTTCAGTGAGTTGCAATGTACATTTCTCACCTTTAAAGCAGTCTAGTAATTCCAAGGGGCTGGGCAGACTTCCGTGCTGGAAAACTTCTGGTTGTGGAAGCAGTGGTCACAAGTCTGTAGTTACAGCTAAGCTGAATTATGCTTTTAAGAGCAAGACGTGTTTCTTTTGCTGGGCATGGAGGAAATCATGCATCCTCTCCACGTTTATTTTGATTTGGATGGGAAGATGGGCACAGAGTTTTGCCCTGGAAGATCAAATTGCAGGCTTGGGTCTACCTATCCAGACAGCTCATTTCCAGACTTGGGGGGGAAAAAAAAGGTGAGCCGGTGCCATTGTGCTCACTCTGCCTCCAGTGGAGGAAAAAGAGTCCTGCATCTGTGTCCATACTTGGTTCTGTAGGTGCAACAGGAAATGATAGAGGAAGACTAGTAGGTGGCTAGTGAGAGGCTAGTAGGAAGACTAGTTAGAGACCGGACAAAGTGGCCTTTTGTTTTTTGTGTTTAGCTCTTCTACTATTTTCTGTAATACCCTTAACTGCAGAAAATCAGGACCCATTGATCTTGTTGTGCCAGCAATTTTAGGACAATGCCTTGTTATTTTACTGGCAGTACTGTAGTTGCACCAGTGACAGGTCAACAGAGGGAGCATTCCTGAGCATCACTGTATTATTTAATTATGCCTACTCTGATCATGATTAAAAGAGCCGGTAATAAAAATGCAGAGGCCTGGCTATGCCAGCCTTTATCATTGCCTCAGTGTCAACATAATGAAAAATAGATGTTTTGTCTGTTTGCACCATTGCTAGGATCTATGATTCTGGCTGGGCTCACTGTAAAACTGAGAAAATTATATGTGAAATTAGCTGTATATACTCAGCCATTGAGTGAAAAGAGTTACCTGCTCATTTCTATGGTTGTAGTAGTTATGGTGCTGTGGAGGTAAGAGTGGAGTGCTCAAGTTCCTTTGAATCCTGTATTGAAATGAATGCCTATTAGGCAAAAACAATGATTTTTTTATGTCGTATCTTTGCCGTTGAGCAACTTGCCAGCGCTTGCTTTTTGTTCTTCAAAAACTGATTTTGAAATGATAAATTACCAGTCCTTGTGATGGCTTGTTAATAGTCTAATCCTATTGTCATGTCAGACCCTCTAATCTTGATCCAAATTTTGCCCACTGATCTAATTAGTTTTTTCATTTGTTCCTGGCAAATTTCTGGCTTTTGGATTTGCTGGGTTTGCTCTTGAGACTGATGGAGAGGAATGATCCATACGGTTCCTAGTGGCTCTAATCAGAAACATCTGTCAGACAAGAGCAGTTTGTTGGCTGAGTTTAGCAGTAAGTAAACTTGCATTTGACAGCTCTGCCCTTGCATCTGAGCGACTTCAGTCAATGGGGAAAGCTGTTGCAGATTGTGGTGCCAATGAGAATAATCTGCCTGCTGTGAAAAGAAGTTGGAAGCACCAGCTTACTGTACTAACCTTTAAAGCAAAAATTCTAGGAAAAAAATCTAGACAAGCAGTGTTTGTATATCTTCCTTTTCTGGTCTGGTTTCCTTCCCTTTCTATGAGGGGAAGGGAAGCAGCTATTATAATAAGTGCATTCCCTTAAACTTTTGATTAACTTCAATGTCAGTGCAACTTAAACACATGTTCAAAGACAAGCGTGCTCCTAACTACTGTCCTGAACATCAAGGTTTTCTGAATTGGGGCTTAACTTAGGAAGCAAGAAGGGTTTAGAGATGGTGATCCAGGCAAGTGAGGGTTTTCATTTAGGCTTTGTTGGTGTAAAATCCTACGTATAGATTACATGCGCGGGTATTCAAAACAAAGTGTATATTGTGTGTGTGTGTATTGTATGCATACATGAAATATTTTCTCGGCTCTTGTTTCCTCTCTCTTTATGTCAGGTAATGCTTTTGTTCTGCTCATCTGTGCAAGCCGTGCTTTGAAGCTAGAAGGTGTTTGCTTAGTGCTCCAGGTTCTACCACCGTTTATGCTAATACCAAATCAGACTCACTTTTTTAAAGAGGACCTAGGCTTGCTAGCACCCGATTTTGACCTCTTAGAGGGACAAATGAGTAAGTTGTTGGCGTTCGGAGATTTTTTTAAAAGTATGAGGGCCCGTTTTTATGCTAACATTGAAATGCAAACCCCTCCGTATCTTTTTTGTCTTGTTCAATACGTTTCCTTCCTCTCTGTTCAGAAACAGCACGCGGTGACTTTGCGCAATAGTTCCATTATCATATGCACAGTCCTGTGGAGGCACAGCTTGTATGACAACAGCAAATGGACCCCGGGAAAAACCCAGAAGAACTGCTTTTTGTAAAAGCACAGATGAGGATGACGCAGGCAGGGTACAGACAGCAGACCTGGGTGTGAATGTCAGTGCACATGGGTTTGCAGAGCAGGTGGAGATTTAAGAGCGATTTGCAGGATTGGAGAGCATTTGGCAAAGCGGCTGACATGAGATTGACAAGACTGCCGTCAGAATCAGTAATTATGATTTGCATTTCCCAAGAATCTGGTGCGTTGGAGTAGCTTTGATAATAAATGCAGGGGTGGATTAGAATTGTGCCCACAGATCCTTAAGCATTTAAAAATCCTCTGAGTTAAGTAACGTTTAGGAGGTCCAGAGTTGCATGACTCCTTCCTGTCTTTTATGGTATGACTGGATGAGCTGAGCTTGGTCTAGGGGCCTTGCGTGCATTTCTTGTGTGCCATCCTGACTGATCTGCCTGGAAACCTAAGGTTCTGCACTGATTCTCCCCTCTCCAAAAAGCTTGTTACATAATATGTGTGATGATAATTTCCTTTAAATTAAATATTTGGTTTTCCAATCGGCCAAAGCCCTTGGAAAAGGTACTTGGTGGGGAGTTAAACAGCCATGACATTTGCTGCTGATGCCTGTCTGCAATGTGTGGAGAATAAGGCCTTGCAGAGCAAGTCAACACTCTCTAAAGCAGGGGTGGAGGGCTGCTTAATAACCTCTGGTGAGCTGTTGAGGGCTTGACAGGTGCCCTGTCCCCTGATTGTCATCTTGGGACAGGAAATCACACCCCTAATCTCTGTCCTTTGTCATCAGAAGTGCTCCCCCTTCGCCCCTGGAAGTACTGCTTTTGGGAGGGGGTTGCCATCTCGGAACTGGAAAAATAAAACAAATCGTATACTAAAAATTAAACATCTACTATAAAATATTTAAATTTTATTTCAAAAAATATTTTTATCCTAATATATGTATGTTTGCATAGTGCATATAGAGGTGCTCGCATAATAGTCCAAAATAAAGTCTTACTCTTGGATATTGTGTGTGGGGGTTGTGGGGCAGGGGTGGGTATGGGGGATGTATGGGATTTGTGGGGCAGTGTGTGGGGGGTTTGTGGGGGGTGTATGAAGGGGTGTGGGGGGTTGTGAAAGGGTTTGGTGGGGTGTAGGAGTGTGTGGGGTTTGTGGGTGGGTTTGGGCCTTGCTACACTCCCCACCCTTAATGGCGCACAGCCCCCACCACTGCTGGCAACAGCAGGGTGAGCCCTCTGGGTGCTTATGGGCCATGGCAGGCAGATCCCCCCAGTGGTACGTGGCTCCAGCTGAATCCTGGGAGCTGCACATGCTGGAAGCCCTACATGAAGGCATGGAGCCAGCCCAGCCTGATTGTGCTAGGGTAACCACCCATCTCATATTGCATGGGACATGCCTGGAATGGGATCATCAAGTCCCAGTTCCAGGCTGCATGCCTCTAGGACAGCATTTGTCTCAGATTTGCAGCATCATGCAGGGATCTGGGTTTCTCTTTGCAGGCAGGCAGCATTCCAGCCTGCAAGGGGCTGCTTGGGGCTTCTAGGAGCGGGACACGGGGGAGCCATCTGCACGTGTACCTGCACACAGGTGCACGTGGCCACGAAAGAGCTAGATAGTGTGGAGGGCAGCTGCCTGCAGCTAAGTCTGTGGAGGGTACATGGGAGCTTGGGGCTGGGGAGCGGGACAGCCATGGGTGGCTCATCTAGGGAGTATGGATAAGGGCAGCTCCCTGCTGCTGCACACACCACCTGGGGAATTATGGGGAGGCACATGTCCCCCAGGTTTGTGTGCAGGGCAGGGGCAGAGGTGGGCTGTTCATTGCAAGCTCAGGGCTCCCTGCCCTGCTGCCCTCCCCCTGGGAGTCCTGCACTGCCATGACAATGCTTCCCCTACCCACCTGGCAGCAGCTGGGGCAGTGGCAGCATGGAGTTGTGTTCCCTGCTACTGCCAAGTGGGCGGGGGGGGGGGCATGCCTGGTGCAGGGCTCCCAGGGTAAAGGCAGCAGAGCGGAGAGCCTGTGTCTGCCCCCTACCCCACTTGGCTCTTCTTTGGCCATGCCACTGGTGGGTGGGTGTGGGAGGTGGGCGTGTTGTCCCGCCTTTACATTTTAAAAAGGTGATCACCCCAGATGGCACGCAGCTCCTGCCTGCAGTGCTGTGAACGGCTCTGTGCCACCACGTGCAGCTCCTGGGATTCAGCCAGAGCCATGTGCCACTGTGGGGGTCTGCCTGCCATGGCCCATGAGCACCCCAAGAGCCTGCCATCTGCAGCTGGGCTGTGTGTCGTGGGGGGGAGCATGTGGCAGGGGGGCCCATGGCAACCCACACATCCCACAACTACCCACACACACCGCCACCCCCACCATCCTGCAAGTAGGAGCTCCCCTCCCCACTTACCAGCTGGCCAGTTGTGCACCCTCCCACTCAGTGCATCTACATAAAGCTGGAGTGCCGAGAGCCCCATGGAGGTGGAAGCATGGATCCTGCCCAGTCCAGTGGCATGTGCCCTCTGAAAGCCCACTTCCTTCTGGCTTTAAAAGGGTAGCTGTGGGCTGGTAATAATTGTTTTCTGGATGGCCCCCGTGGGCTGGGTAGAATGGCCTGGCAGGCCAGATCCAGCCCACAGGCTGTATTTTGCTGAACCTTGCTTTAAAGGGACTGGCCAGTGATTTGGCCTGCATGTTAATGTGGACAAGACAAGAACAACGGTCTTTTATAAGACAGCTCTGCAGACTCAAAAGGAAGCAGCAGGAGAGTGGACAATGTGGGCAGCCTTGCCAACATATTAGATTTAGATTGATCTCAGAAACCTGCATGGACAGACAGCCTTGGGCGCCATAAACCTGATAGGAAGTGACAGATACCTCCCTAGCAATGAAATTCAGGCTGCTCAAGACCATGCGTGTTCTGGATCCTGCTGTCCGACTCTGGATTGTGAGAAGACTGATGCACAAAGACTGCTGGCCTCCAGAAGGAGATGTTCCAAACAGTTGCTTGTGGCCAGGTGGTGAATGCATGTCAGAAAGAAGACAATGAGAAAAAAGATTTTGAGCAGCAGAGATGGCCACTGATGTGGCAATGAAGAGAAACCTCCAGCTGTTTGGCTGCATTTGCTCAGTGCAGGACATTACACCTGCCAATGTGCTATTCACTGTGGTAGGGACTGGCAGACCATGAGGGGAATGGGTAAACGGCATAACAGTGATATAGCAGGTGTCTAGAAAAATTATAGGCTGATGTGCATGACAGAATGTAACACATGACTGACCCCCGTGGTCATTAAACAGAGGTAAGGAACGAATGAGGTGAAGGAGGGAATTATGCGGTCCCAATCTCAGGGCTTCCAAAACCCTGTCTTTACTCCAGACTGAGAGGCACTGCCATTCCCTGTTCATTTCAATTTCTTCTGTGGGTGCCACCACTATAGATATTACCAACAGTGTCTGAAACAGAGGTGACCGAACATACCAATTTATTTTACACAAAATCAGACTGATGATTTCTACATTGGGCCATATTGTGGCCTTTACATTTCTGCTGTTGCAAGCATTTTGCAAGACTGAAAGATAGGCTTTGAAACATGGGTGACCGGTGCTGCCTTAGTCAGGGGGGGCACATGCCCCCACAGTGACCAGTAAGCAACGGGGAGGGAGGGGGGTGGGGGTTTGGTTCCACTGAGCGGTGGGGGTGGTGGGGGGACTCCGATCGCAAGGCGGTTGGTCATTGTGGCTGCTTCTGGAAGTGGTTGTGGCGCTTGCAAGGGGGACATGGCGCTTCCACTCCCCAGCCAGTGCTTGCAGGGGGGGCACCGGCACTCCTGCCTGCCTATCACCTAAGCAGCAAGTGCAGCCAGTCAGGCAGTGCACCAGCACTCTCCGGGGGTGCACGTGCACCCTATTCATTGCCACTGGTTTGAAATATGGGAAATGCCGTTCTTTTTGTTTTTCTGCAAATGCCTAACTTTACCCTTTGGGCTAAGTTGTCCTCAGTGACCATGAACCTCTGTTCTTTTCAACATGAGCCAGCAGCATTACACTCTTGTCATTGATTTTTGTGTCTCTCTATACTAATTAGATACGTTACTGCTAATCTTTTGTAGTCACCATGGAAAATAGGTGGAGAGCTGGTGGTGATACTCAAGGGTTCAATATTGAATTAAAAAAAGGCAACATTATCACTTCTGGGACAATGCACACGCACAAGAAGCAGATGTTGTTGTAATGTTTAAATCAATAAAGCTGCCTTGGCATTTGTTTTTACTTCAGTATCAATGGGATTTATAAAAACTCTCATCCTTCCTTCTCGTGTTTGCCATAGAAAGGGCTGATCGATTTCTCTGGGAGAAACTGGGGAAAAAGGAAGTAAAAACCCAAAATAAATAAAAATATTGATGTCTTCAAGTCTCAGCTGTATGGCTTCCTGGAAAGTGTCTGTGAGCTAAACACAAGTGGCTGGGCTCAGGACAGGAGAGTGGGGTGAAATTTGCTGAAGGAGGTCAGAGCAAATGATCTTAACAGGCCCTTCTAGTCCTGATCTATGACATATCCTGGTAATGTCCCTTTGGAGCTGAAGATAGCACTCACCATTAAAAAGAGTGGGGGGCAGGAAGTGAGAAATGGGGTTGGACAAAACCTCTTAATTTCTCCATCATTATGTAGGATTGTAAACTGTCACTATGGAACCACCTGCCATGCACAAATATAGAAGGAGGACGAGCATGTGTACTGAGGAGCTCCAGAATAGTTGGAAAGAAAATACCTGTTCTGCATAAAAGGGGCTATAGTGATGATAAATCTCAAATGACTGAGATGAATAAATACTGATATGTAAAAGGAAAAGATCCTTTTTTACTGGTCCATCGAGGCAGCCCGTAACTTTTTTTGATTTCCAAGCTCTTATCAGAAATTGAAGTGACATATGGAATTAAAGTTGAAATACAGCCTTGTGGAATATTTTGTCAGTAGGGAAAAAAATCACATATGATGAAGCTGCTGAATATTTGGCATCGATACCAGCACCATCTTGCAAGCACTGGCAAAAGCCATTACTGCCCAAATTTCAGCACTGTCTCACTGAAGTATTTTGTATGACTAAACTTTTTCCCCATTCCAAATATGGATTGGTCTCTTACGGGAGAGTGTATTCAAATAAGCAATATCATTGCTTGGCTACTGTGGAAGCTAATTCCCTAGAAGTCAGGGTGAAATCATCCTGTTGTAGAGTGAAGCTCTTGCACGTACCAGATTTTGCAGGATGGTCCACATTTTTCTTGAATTAAACTAACTGTCCTATTGCGTCACTGAGAGAGAGATTCTCCTCTTCCAAATCTGCTGCTCCAAGCCAAAAGTGAAATGCACTGAGCTGGGAGCCAGTAGACATTGAGTCTTAATCTGCTTTCTCTTTACTTTTGCCTATATGGCTGTGCATTTGGAACTGTTAGCATACAACAAGATTTCATGCCCTCCCCTAGAATACAGTCAACTATGATTTCTCTTATTCAGAAAGGAATTAACTTGTGAGGTTGCATGAGGCCACTTCCAGTACAGCTGGGAATAACATTTGCATTGGTAATGGTGCAGATCCAAGCTGCATTCACTCAGCCATGCTGCAGCTCAGCATGAATGTGCAAAGCAATGGCTTGGCAACTGTGCGGTCTGTAGCTTCTGCTCTAACATAGACCTTGCTTCCCTCCCGAAGCTGGGAAAAAATCCCAGGGCTTTCTTCTGTCTTGTCTGTCTTGCCAAACACTGACAGAGCTCACGTAGGCTAGGGAAAGAAATTACACATACACTGGTATAAATGATTGGAAACCGGTTCAAATCTGTAACACAGCAGAAGTTCAGTGCACATAAGCTGCAAAGCTGGTTTAAGATAAACCTGGATGGACGAGCCAACAATGTGCCCTTGTTGCAAAGAAGGCTAACAGCATCCCGGTCTGCGTTAGTAGGAGTGTTGCCAGCAGATCGGGGGAAGTGATTCTTCCCCGATATTCGGCATTGGTGAAGCCACATCTGGAATATAGTATCTAGCTTTGAGACCCCCGCTACAGAAAAGATACACATTGGACTAACTGAAAATACAAAGATACAAATTGGACAAATTGGAGAGAATCCAATGGAGGACAGTGAAAATGGTGAGGGGGCTGAGGGACATGACTTCTGAGGAGAAGATGAAGGTAGTGGGTTGATTTAGTCTGGAGGAGAGAGCGGAGGGGGGATTTAATAGCAGACTTCAACTACCAGAAGCGGGGTTTGAAAAAGGATGGAGCTGGACTGTTCTCAGTGGTGGCAGATCACAGAACAAGGAGAAATGGTCTCCAGCTGCAGCCAGCAAGGGAAATTTAGGTTAGATATTAGGAAACTTTCGAACTAGGAGGGTAGTAAAACACTGGAACAGGTCACCCAGGGTGGTGGTGGAATCTCCATCCTTGGAAGTTTTTAAGACCCAGCTAGAGAAAGCCTTAGCTGGGATGATTTAGTTGGGTCTGGTCCTGCTTTGAGCAGGATGTTGGACTAGTTGTGACCTCCTGAGGTCTCTTCCAACCCTAATTTTCAGTGGTTCTGTGATATAGTATCCAACTTAACTTATTTAGGTTAAATTGGTTTATTCAACTTTTGTTCCAGATCCCCTGCAGATTCAAGTTAACTGACAGTCCCCCAGCATCCTAGGATGCTTTACACCTCTCCTGCAAACCCCACATCACAGGGTGGGCAGGCTAGCCTTGGCTCAAACTGTCTGCTCCAGCCTAGCAGGGAGGTGTGGTCTAGAGCCCCCTGGCTTCTGGCCTGAGCCACTGCAGGCATGTGGCTGCATTTCTGGACTCAAAAGTGATTGTGTGTTCACTTGCTCATTGGTTCAACCTGTGAAGATTAAATCAATTCAGCCTCAGGCTTTTTGACTGTTTGTATGGAGCCGTTAAGTCCCCCTGTAGTGACTGAGGTACTACAACTGTTCGACAGGGATGCTGAAAGAGACGGCTGGGGTCAAGAGCTATACTTTTAGTTATAGTGCAGCCCCATGAGCATGCATGTGCAGTTTGCGGTGCTGCAAACCACATGCACTGCACAGGCATAGGTCTGGAGCGCAACAGTTTTTTTGACATCAGGAGATCCATGTGCAGAAAAAAGCAGGACGACACATGTGGCTGCGATGTGCTGCCTGAAACTGGAGCCTGGCTGGCCAGAGCCATACTCTGGCTGCTGGCCAGGCTCCATGTGCCCAGATGGCCACCACTTTATCTCTGGGAGGCCCCTAGGACTCCAGGTGAGGCTGCTGGGACCAGCCCAGGTGCTGGCCCCACCCTCCCCTACCCCACTCAGGGCAATTTGCCATGTGCCAGAGCATGCATGTGGGGACATGCCCAGGGACAGCTATTTGCGCCTGGAGAAATGCATATTCCCGCTCACGGGGACATGCCCATAGAGTCCAAAATTGTCTATATCACAACGGTCTATTCTGCTTATCTGCAAAGACAAGGTTGCAATCCTGGTTATGCCCAATATGGAGCATATTCCTTGTTTCCTGTGATGCAATTTTTCTCTCCAGCTTTTCTTGCAAATCACATTTTTGGAAAATTCATAGTGAGAAAATATCCTTAAAAACAGCTTTACAATAATTTGTATTTATTTATTTATTTATAGAAAACCCACTATTATAACACACCAGTTAAGCACAACAAACCACAGGCATCCCACATTCTGGTTATGTATTGCACAATCAGATTGATTGCGTCACATGGGTGCATGTTAAGAAGTATGAGGGGGGAGGGTTAAAACAACTCCCAGCCCTTGAAATAGAGGCCTCATGGGGAGAAGGGGAAAGGCTTGGAAGGTGGCACAGGGGAGCGGTAATGAGCAAAGTAATGGAAAGCAAACTACCCTCCTTTTGCATTAGCTGTTGGCACTAATCCTGTGCTCCCAAGGTATAATTTGCTCCCATGTAGCTCATTGTCATAGTCCACTTTAGCAGCCCCGTCTGCAGCCTACTATTCCATCCTACAAAACAGAGTACTGTCAAGCCCTAATTGCCAGGTTCAGTAATAGCCGCCAACACATATGGGCTTTTAAGATTTCCCCAAATAATGGGTTTGAATTATTGGTGCACTGTAGGATGCGCCCATTTCCTCCGTGCAGACAGTTGCAATCTGTGCGCGTATTGCTGTATCTCTAAACCTCTTCTTATTTAATACCACATGGAAGGCAGATTTTCTGAGAACCTTTTAAGGGCTGTGGAGTACTGTAAGTGTCCCTTTTATTCCCCTATGTGATTATTGTAATGCTGCCCTGTCTGTGGTGTTTCTCCTTTTCAGCAATATTACCCAGCTTTACACAGAGCTTGTATCGAAAGCCCTTTTCAAATGTTCATCCACTGTTTAATCCTTTACCTATATACCGCTCTCCCTGTCTTCTGTCCTGTTCATTGGGCTGTGCCTTGTGCTACCATCGTCTGTCCCTGTGTTTCTTCCCCTGGCAAATCTGCTTTGCATGACTGCATCTGTGAGGGCCTCTCATTCGGTTTTTCTTTGCTGCCTAATGCACTGATGTTGACTTGGTGTGTGTTTAAACCCACCTGGACTACGGGGCTGAACAACTTACCTTTGTATCTGCTCCTCAGTTGTTAGGCTCATCAGACTGTGTCTGGGACTGGCCAGGAATATTTAATCAAATCCACATCCATGTGTATGGGGTTTTTCCCCCCGCTTCAGTATGGAGTTTCAGGAAAATGAGTTATTTTAGCACAAATCTGGACATGTGTTAGCTCCCCTGATGTCTTTTTGGAGTTGCAGTTTGGGTGCATCATAACCTCATTCCTGATGGGCCAGACTCTTGATCAGATCACCTCTTCCATGATGATGCATTTCAGTGTCCCCACTGATGTTGCTACAGCAATATTTCCTGGGAGTCTCGTTACTACTGTACCTCTAGGGAGATGTTGTGCAGTCTGTGATCCCAAGAAGGGACAATGATGTGGCCCAATTCCAGCTCCCATGAGATACCAGAGAAACTCAGGTAGATGCAATTTAATGGAGACCTGATTCAAAATGGAGCATGTTAGCATTTCCAAAAGGAAAATGTAATACTCTTATCCACCCAGAAAAATATTTAACTTCTTGTCCTGGTCTGGGTGAAGGAGAAATCTTGAAATACTACAATTTCCCACAAAACAGAAATTCTGATTTCTCACACAGCTATAATTAGGACTGAATGAAGAAGTATGGGTGGTGGCAGTAAATTGAAGTGCAGATGTCTTTCTGCTCAGTCTCCAGGCATGTGAGAGAGGGGAAGAAATATGGTCTCGTGGTCACAGGACTCTGAGTCTCTAGATGGAGATGCCACTTCTGCCACCGCCACTCAAATACCTCTGTGGCCCTGGGCAATTTATTTAACCTCTGTGCCTCAGCTTTCTAAGGGGGAGGCACATGTGCCTTGCTAATATACTAACTGTTCTCTCTCTTCATGGAAATATTACCAGCAATAATGTTGGCAGATTCCTAAGAAGATGTGGTCCACAGAAGCCTGGGAACCTCCTGGCTGTATCTGAGAAATGTAATCAGTGTGTCATTCTCTCTGACCTTCATTATACCCAAACTGCACCCCTGTTAAATAAAGTCCAGCTCCCTCTGTCATATGAACTTGTTATTACCTGGATTAAATCTGTCTAGACATTTCACCTAGCTTGTTATGGATTGATTCAGAGCAAAATTGCTATTCAATTACTGACTATAAAAATTGCTTGTAAAAAGGCCCCTGTATGATAGCTTTGTTGCATACCTCTGTTTATGGCTATCTAGCTAATATTGTCTCCATCTTCTGATCAAAACTCTATTTACTTGATTGCTGCAAAGCTCCAGGAGCTAGATAATTTTTCCAGGTTGAAATGACTTGTTGCATCTGTTCTGGTCTCTGACACTTTTTCTTTTCTTTTTTGTTCTTAATCCAAAACTGGGGTTCTAAACATGTGCATAGGATTAAAATCAAATCCAGTTAGAACCGGGGCCTATACAAGCTAATTAACTAGTGACTTATGAAAACACGGATGCATTATTGAGGGTGGTACAGAGAGCATGCTGTATTTTCTGATATACAACATAACCCATAATAAAACATGGACCTTATTTTTGAAAGGCAGGATGAAGAAAGAAGATATGTCCTTGGAGAGCCTTTTCTGGGAGAAAGGGCTGAAAGAGAGAGTAGCTAGACAGTCCTGAATGCAGCAGGTGCAGCTTTACTTGCCTGTTTCCCTGGCAGAGGTTGAAGTAGCAGAAGTTGTTGTTACCATGTTTCCTCCGTTATAATGCACACCCCAATTGCCAGCAGCCGAATTTTAGGAAAAAAAAGTTGTGCATTATATATGAAAATAGTCAGTAGGTGTAATGACAAAAAGGTGGGGTGGAAGGAAGTCAGGATGACACTGAGGGACATGTGAAACTAGTCAAGACCTGACCAACTAGTAGTACCTTTGTTGGTTATTATTTGTGTTTCTATTTAGTTTGACTACAGTCCAAGAAGATTAATTAGAGTGTTTTCTGACTCAAGTGCGTATATATAGAAAATTAAGCAAAGGACAAAAAGAACCTCCCTGCACTGTGCTCATATTTGTGGATGATAGGATAGCAAGAAAATAGTGGAAAACTGAATTGGAGTGTTCCCTAGAAACTGGAAGACAATGGGAATGGGGGAAGTTAAAGGGAGACTCATGATCATTAGCAGGTGAAATTCTTAGGTTGTAAAAGAGTTTATGATGACAATGATGAGGCCTTGACTCTTTTTTGGTAAAGCTGTGTTAGGTGCAGATCACAAAGGTGGCCCCTGGCTTACAAAGCTGATTGGGCAGGAAACAACAATAGGACAGAGACAGACCTGGGGAGCGAAGGGAAATTGTGTTGATAGCCATGATAGCCAGTGGGTTCAGCACATCTGTGGCTTGACAGATGCTCTCAGTCTCAATTAAGTGCCCAAGAAGAATTGTCTGGCAAAGAAGGCCAGGCATGAAGAAGTTTGTGAGCCCCAGAGCTTGCATTGGATTAGTGGGCAAGACCATTGGACTGGGGCTTCGGTGACCTGAGTTCCAGCCCCTGTTCTGACTCTGAACTACTCTGTGACCTTGGGCAAATCCCTTTGCCTGTCAGTGGCTCTTCCCTTTCCCAATCCTGTTTGCTCCGCTATTTAGATTGTAGGTTTTTTGAAGCCTGGGACCATCTCTCAGTAAGCTTTTGTATAGCACAACAGCTATTACTCCACTCAGGGCACCTAGTTGTGGCTGCAATAAAAAGAAGAATGATGATGCTCCCTGGGGAGCAATCATTCATGGGCACAGATAGCTTAAGGGGAATTTTGTACCTACTTATTGTGGTTTGCTGTCAGTAAAGCATACTCTGGTTCCTCTTATTTTTAAGTTTACAGTGCCGTGTACTCTGTGATAGTCCAGGTTTTATTTTTGACAAAGGAAAAAAACCAGTATGCTACGCTATGATAATATTCACCCTTGTTCACGAAGGTTGCCATGTGTTATGCTTCAGAGCCAAGCCTATTTCCATCCTTGTGATACCTAGGTTGTTCTAGCCAATGTTTCCTGCGCTTCAAGTTTTAATAAACCCCATTCCAAGTAGCCTTTTGTTCCAGACTGTGTGTGTGTGTGTGTAATCTCTTTATTATGCCTGGCCTGGCTTGCTGAGCACATGAATAAACCTGGCGGTGTGTCATGACGACTGCTTGTATCGCCTAACAATAATTGGAACCGAGTTAAATAAACTCAGTGTTTTGTCTTCCCTTAGATTGGACTCATCAGCAGATGGGGAACGCTGCCATCCTTTGCTTGGTTTTGGCAAGCACCTGCATGGCTGACAGTCCCCTGCTATGATAGAAAGAGATGGTTGAGTGAGATTCAGGGAAGAACTCTTAATACGTCATTTACTTCTGTCGCACTTGGAAGATGGTTTGATTTGATCATCCTAAATTGATTTTTTTTTCAATCTTAAAGGAACCTACTTTATTACCAATCTCCTGCTTTGACATCTGCGTAGCCAAATACGAGCATTTTTGGAATATGCAAACCCAAATCAAAGTATATCATTCCCTTTGAAGCTTACAGCCTCCTGCTTTCTCTCTTCTTCCCTCCCCCCAGCCCCCCACTTTAATATTCAACCTTCTGTAATTGTATCTCTGAAATGTTCAGCCTAATTGGAAGAGTGTTGAAGGAACAAAGCAAATATTTATATTGCACAAATGCCACTCGATGTGATTAGTTAAAAGGAATCTCTTTAAAATTTAATGTGTATATTAAAACACATGCGTGCATAGGCCAGTGGAATAAATAGTGAATTTAGGTAATCGGAGATGCTTCCAGGCTCTTAAAAGGACATTTTCTGGGATGGCAGTGTGAAATGGTGGGAAGTGGGGCAATATTTTCTCCAAACGGCCTGGGATTCTGGATGCATAAAAGCAGAGCTACTTTTGTACCAGGACTCCCTCTCAGTTTTTGATTTTCCAGGTTACTAAACAGTCCTCGCTGGCTCTTTATCTCTTAGCACAGCTCATGTCAGGGAAGGAAAGACCGAAAGTAAATAATAGTTGCAGAGCTAGCTCATGGTTTTAACTCCATGTCCGCAGAAGGGAGCAAGAGCCGTCACTCGTTGTCCTGGGCAGGGTCTGCTCAGAACTGGGCTGCCGCGGACATGCTCGTTCCCCAGCTGCGGCCACTTGGCTTTCTGCTTCTGCTAACTCACCACAGCGACTACGACGGCATAGGGGCCTGTTAAATTTTGCTGCTGCTGGAGCCATCCCTTCCTCACAAGAAAGTGGGAAGCAGGGAATCGTGAACTGGGTGCGCGTGGGGCTTTCGGGCAGTGACTCCCCACACTGGCCTGCATCAGATGTCACCATTTAACTCCGGGCGTCTCTGTGCGCTGTGGCAGCTGGCTGCCCTGGCCTCCGTAGTGCTTTTAAATTTGTGGACCAGTCTTGCTGCCAAGCATTAGCCGGCTGACTAGTTACGATCTTTCCTCATAAGAGGGGTTCCCAATCACAGATTTTGGGGTGTAATGCTGAGGAAACCCCCACCGACGCATTAACGAAGCCTTGCAATTATGAGAGAGGTGGACGGCACGGCGGGGCAGGTGGGAACATGTAAGCTGTGTCATTGACTGGGACTTGAATACTGGGTCCTGAACACCCTGAGGGAACCGGCATCTGCCAGGCTGCCTGGAGAGAGAGAGAATGACTTTGGGAGAGAAAAGTGATTTCATTTCTGTTTTGCTCCTCTTACCTACGCTCAGTCATCCTTTTCAGGAGTTTGAGACGTGCATATCTAGACATCATCATCAAACATTTCTTCCCCCTCCCCTCCAGTTTGTTTTTCCCCTTATTTTCAGTAAACGTTGGTTCTGTGAGATTACCGTTGTACAGGAGATTGCATATGGGCATCCCTAGAGAGGAAAAGACCCTTAACCCCTATGAATTATGAAGGTTTTCTGGAACCTACAAATGCCTGCACGCTAGTCGCGGTCGAGGATCCCGAACAGAAGATGATTTTCCCACTGACTGGTGCTGCTATCAGGCTGTGGCAGGCAAACACAAGGGGAAAGGGCAAAGGGGGAAATAAGAGCTGGCAGACTTATTGGTCAGACCAGGCAAAGCCCCAAATCCTGGGATATAATTTAGACCTCAGCGTAAATGTACTCTGTAGATGAAACTATCACCAAATGTTACAGGGCCTCAGTAGAGCTGAATAATCAGATGCTAGTATGTTAGATATGCTCATGGTGCATTTGTGTTTCAAGGAGACTAGAAATTAGTTTTGGAAAAAAACCCCAAGCCAGTAGTTAATTGGGTTTGGCTTCCATTTTATACGAACCAGCAAAGGCCTGGGTTGGGCGGAAGAGGGAGGAGAAAGGGCAGGGCAGGTATTGGGTAAGATTTTAAGTGTTAACAAGTGGTAGGCAAGCTGGTGTGGTTTCATTTTTGCAAAACTTCAATTATTTTTTGACTGTGAAACACCAGAAGCAGGGCAAATTGAGATCTGAGCTATTTTTCATGCCACCAAAGTTGAGAGGAAACGAGAGAGAGGACAATACCTGGTTAGGCACAGTTGTGCATGCGTGTTATCTGAGCTTCACGGTACTAGCATGTGCACACACGGCTGAAAAAGTAGGATCTGACCTCAACATACCACTGAAATAAATACTCAGAGCTTGTACCCGGCTCCTATGACCCTGTCCCTCAAACGCTTCTGTAGGACTTCATAAGTAAATCTGCACAGTTGTTTAAACGTTTGCATAATTGATTTCTAATGTGTTTGCATCCTTCTGTTTCCAATTACCATTTCCCAAGCATAGAATATGCTTATAATGCTGTCTTGTCTAAGCAAGGAACATACCTGGGGCAGTTGGGTTTCTCCAGGAAGACGAGCAGTCTCTTCCCCAGCGGACCAGAGTCCCCAGCCATTTCAATACGCTCTGAAGGAAAAATCCCGCAGTCAAGATTCTCCATACCTTCTCATCAGTCAGTTTGAAAAGGTAATAACATTGAATCAACAATATTGAATGTGATTTGGTGTTACGGCTGAGAAAGTCACTGTAAATGTCGGAGTTAAAAGAATACTTTAGCAAAATCCCTGGAGTGTGAGAGAAGGTTCAAGGAGCCACATAATGTGTTTGTAACCCGTTTTTTTCCCCCTGTGATCCTCTTCGAATGTAGCCTTGGGAATTGCACAGCATTCTTCTACTTTGCTTTAAATGTTAAAGCACTTCTTCTCTCTCTTTTATTTTTTTAAAGCTAAATCTAAAGGAAACTTGTTCATAAATTGATGTACAGTCATAGGTAAAGACCCATTAAACAGGCATACTACTAGAAAAAAGGTCTACTTTGAACAGTATTTCCATTCTGGATGCAAAGCATTTCAGCTCAGCTAGAAATGGAAGGCTTTTGAGGAGTTTGAGCAAAGAGCTGAAAATACTAACATTTCCCCTGCCCACTTTAACAATGTGTTATCATCAGGAAGGGTGTTGAGAGGCCCCACTCTTTGAAGCAAGGTAATGGCTTTCCTTCTGTGTAACTATAAATACGTGTATTTACATTCATTTTTATTCATCAGAATCTTCTAGTGTATGCTCAACATTAGTGCATTAATTTATGAACACCGGCATGGTACTAAACAACAGCAACCGAGTAATGTCAGGCTCCTGGGACTACAATAAAATGTCTGGGTATTTGCAAAATGGTGATGGCACTTGAGATTGTCTTCTTTCTGATTATACGACTCTGTTGTGTCCGGGGGAAACTGGTTATTAGTACCACAGGCGTGTGCATTTAGGGGTTACAGAAGTGCTCCCTTGGCACTTAACAGTGGCTTTGAAGGCAAAGCAGTTTTACAGATTAGATCTCCTAGCTTTGGGCATCAAGGTCTAGTCATATTTTTCAGTAACGTTTCTAAATGGTGTTGTATTTAGTCCAATTCCAGGTTTAAATCTGACTCATTTTGAGCCTCTGTAATCTCTTTGTTTATTTGGACTTGTCACCTTTTGTCCCCGGATATGCACTAGATAAAACCCAGACATACTCAGCCAAAATTTACTCAGGTTCCTGATTTCCTGTAGGTTACTAGAGATGAGTATATTTTATTACATTACACTGCAGCTGTTGAATACTGCATGACTTCGTGGGAGAGCATGGTACAAGGAGGCAGAAAACCATGGAGTGGGAAGGGCTTTAAACATTATCTAGTTCAACTCCCCCGCATCGATGGAAACAGGCTATGAGACAAATGGCTATCAAACCTCCTCTCAAAAACTTCCCGTGAAGGTGATGGCACAATTTCCCGAGGCAGCTTTTCCCACTGCCTCGCTCTTCTTCCAGTTAGGAAGTTTTTCTTGAGCTATAATCTAAATCTGCATTGCTGCAGTTCATACCCATTGCCTCGGGTCCTGCTTTCTGTGATAAGGGAGACTAGTTGTCCTCCCTTTTCTTCATGGCATCCTTTCAAATATTTGAATGCTCTTATCTTGTTTCTCCTTACGCTCCTTTTCCCTGACTACATGTATCTTGTTCTCTCAACTCTTCCTCGCACTGCGTGCGTTCCAACCCCTTTTTCATCTTTATTGCTCACCTTTGGCTCCTCTCTAGTTTCTGTACATCCTTCTTAAAATGGATGTAGAGAGAACAACAGCAGAAATGTTCAGCTCTAAGACGCTGTCATTCACATATGTATGTATGCGTACTGATGTCCATTTCTTCCTTCTCTGATTGGGGCAGAAATTATTTGCGCCATATTAGAAAAGCCATTGTTTACTGGAGCAATTATATTTCCACAGCTATGGTTGAAAAAAAAAAAAAAAAAAGGTGGTGTAGGCAGGAGGAGGCTCTTTATTGATTTCAGTGCTATCCAATGTTTTGCATTGACAGAGCAGAAAATACAATAAGGGAGGTAAGAGTGGTAAATCATAGAGATGGCTTTGTAATTGCTTAGCTGTATTGTAAGGATTGGTGGCCCGACCTAATGCATTCTTAATCTTTCATTACAATATACGGATGCTGCTCAGTTAAATGGATTTCAGCTAAAGTAGAATTCTCTAATTAGACAATAATATTGGAGAAATTGACCATTATCTCATAGTTATTGAATTTTCAGGCAGCCTATATCAGCACATGCTCTTACCGGTAGGTCTTTAAACATGGAAATAATGTACCTGGAGATTATTGTTCAAAACTATTTTCAATAGTCTAATAGCTTTTTAATTTTTTTAAATAGCTTATATTCATCAGCTGGAGCACAGGGTAATCAGATTGACTCAATCAGCACAGTTGTTTGGTCCCTCTTAGCTAATTACAGGTTGTATTCAGATATTAAACTGGCGGGGAAGCTATGATTTCTTTGTTGATAATCTCATAAACAGCCGCTTATGTGGTCAATGAGCTAGGGATATGGCATTCTCAAACGGGCGAAAAGTTATCCTAATGTGGATTGAATGAACCGATGAAAGGATATCTCCTGGTGGTTGGTGGGTGGCTTGAGTGTTCTCTCTAAACTGCAGTGTTTAGCAGCCACAGTGTGTGTCTTCCCCTGGGCTGACATTGTGCAGTAAGATGAGGTATGAATTTACAATGCACTCCTGGATACTCCTAGATTGGAAACAGATATTGCCTTTGTGGTGTCACGGCAAGCAAACAGACATTTATAGCCCTTGTCACACTATGCATGATGAAAATTTGTAGTGACATAGGTTGTATCAATTTGTGCTGCTTTATTGCGGCAGGCATCTGCCAGCTTTATGGTGGGAGACTGAGGGCTGCTCAGAGCTGCCCAGTAGGGCTGTGCAAAGCTTTGGTCCCTGATTTGATTCGATGGAGATTCGGTGGCCGAATCTCCGAATCCAGATCGAATCAGAGGACCCTTTAATCTCTCTGAATCGAATCGGAGCCCTCCGAATCGATTTGCAAAGATAGAGACAGGTTTAAGTGTTTTCTCTACATACCTCTACGTAGCAGGGGCTTGTGAACACTGTGATGCTGGGGTGCGTGGAGTGTCTCACTGAAGCGTGGGGTGGTGGCGGGGGGGGGGGTGGGTGTCCCTAGTGTGCTCATCAGCAGACCCAGAAGTGAACCAGAAGCACTTCTGATCCTTCCCTGGGGAGTGCATGGGGGCCCACCCATGCCTCCCTGGCTTGGTGACTTGTGTGGGGGGACACCCAGGGTCCCCCCCCCATGACCAATCACTGAGGTGGGGGGGGGGTCCACGGTGCTCCCTGATGGACTGGAAGTACTTGCAGACCACTTCCAGGTTCACCGCCTAGCACGTGGTGGGCCCCTTGCATTCCTGCTGGGGTGCATGGAGCATCCCACATCACAGCATTCACAAGCTGTGCTGGTACCTTGAGGTATGTAGAAAAAACACTGAAAGCTGTGTCTATGTCTGAATTGCTGATTCTCCAAATTAACATTGAATCTTCAGATTCGGATTCAGCTGAAACAAATCAGGGACCATGATCTGAATCAATGAATTGAATCGCTGTTCCTGATTTGGGCTGAATCTGTGTATCAAATAGACCCCACTTCGCACACCCCTACTGCCCAGGCTCTCCAGCCACCCTGGTCAGGTGCTCCAAGTGCTTGAGGGTCCCAATTCTGCATGCCCTGGGAATTCCTATGCAGGATTGTGCCTCTGGAGTCCTAGGAGTGCCCTCCCAGCCCTCCTCTCTTACAGAGACGCACTCTGATTGTCTGGGGTGCGTCTCTGCAAGAGAAACACATGTCCTGCAAGATCAGGTCCCTGCCTCGTGAAGGACAGTGGGCAACATGTGTTTCACCCAACAGATCAGCTGTGGTGAGAGACATCCTCGTATAGCTGAGCCACTTTGTTTGGCAATGTCTGTTTATACCATTCGTGCACAGTCAGTGCCAAGTGGCTTATTCCACTGTCAGTGGTATTCCACCTAGCACAAAGGTATTCTGAGAACTTGTCATTTCTGGCTTTTCTCTAGACTCAGCATTGGCATAGCTGAGTACCCAAGAACCACTGGTGACTTAACATCCTTGTAAGGAAGAGAAATATCTAATTATGTAGGAAATCGATGCACAATGAGCTTGTATTTATTGTCTATGCTATAGCGGGATCTAGACAGAAACTGGCATCCAACTGTGCTAAGAATAATATGGCATAACCGTTCCTGTCCCAAAGAGCTCACCTGAAACAGAAGAGATAGATAAAAATTGGGAGGGAAAGCAAAGGGACTTGCTCAAGGATACTGGCCAAGTTAGGACTCAAATGCAGGTCTCCTAGGTCTGAGCCCTTTTTGTTAGGCTGTGCTCCTTCTCTGTGGTTCAGTGACTTGGAGAAGGTAACAGTCAACGGCAGAGGGGAGAGTAGAAGCCCTGTCTTCTGACTCCCAGATCAGTCTTTATGATAAAATATATCAAGTCTACCAGCAGATTATGGTCTTTAAAGCAGCAAGAAATTTAGGCACTAAACTGGCCGTGTTAATCTGTCTATGTAAAACTGATGTTAATTAGAAACGTCTTCAAAGCATGATGGGACACCGTTGTATTCCCGTCAGTTAAATTTTGCACGAAATTGATTTATTGGCCATGCAAAGGTACTTGCACCGGAGTGCTGCATATAGCCCCTTCACTCCTCAAAGAAAATTAAGCCCATGTCGAGAATGCAAACTTACTGTGCCAGGCAGGGCCTCTCTAAAAGCATTGCCCCATGCATGCTGGCTCCCCAACAGGAAACAGTGCAGTCAGGTCTGCGTTGTACCTCATTGGCATGGGTGTTCACACATTGTGTTTGATGGTAGTGTTGTTTGGCATGGTGGTTTGCACTTCAGATGTAGCTGAGAGGTTGACCCCAGAGTCCCGGTTCTGTGAAACAGAGTGAAAGAAAGAAAATGTCTCATGCAAATCTTTCTTTACAGTTACGAGTTGCTTTCATCTAAGCTAAAATGATTTGTGGCAAGTTCTTATAATATGTAATATGGGAACATATGCTACTGGGAATTTCAATGCAGCTGTCCAGGTAAGGCCATGAAGTAAAAGACAAGCAAAGATGCTGTGCTTTTTCCCATCTCTGATGTGAGGACAAAACCAAAACTTTTTTCCTCTTCTCTGATTCGGTTTCCCTGTAGGAAGGAAGATAGCCCTTGTGACTGCCATCTTATAGCTGCAATGTCCTTTTGGTTAAGGTCTCTAATAAGGGCATTTATACATGTGCTCTGGAAGGTGGCGGAGGGCTGGGTCTTTAATGAGAGTAGCTCCGAGAACTGCTCTAATTAAAGTGCCCAGAGCATCATGTGTATCAGCATACCTGTGCCGAAAAGTGGCGGTAGAGGTGCTTTAACAAAAGCTCATTGAACAAGCTTTAGTTAAAGGGTCTCCGCTGCCATTTTTCAGCTCAGGGAGGCTGATACATGTGACTCTGGAGTCTGCTGTGGTGTGGTAATTACCATGCTCCTGCAGACTCAATTAATCGAGTGTGCTCTGATGCATTGTAATTACAGTGCATTGGAGCAGCCTCAGTGTACGTGTATAGGTGCCCTAAGTTTTGAGTCTCTGCTGCAAGTACAGATTGTGGATTATGAATGAAGAGCTAAAACAGGATGGATTCCTTGGCTACACCTGTCATTTTGTTTCGTTTTGAAGCATCGTCCCATTTTGTTTTGTCGAAACTGTTGTGCTGTTTCAATGTGTTTCAACGTTTTGCCTGTAGGCTATAATGGGGAACCATGAAAATGCCTAAAACTTTGTCATTTCTTGCCTGATTTAGATAGAAATTGCAGGGAAATTGCCTTTCTCAGGGCATGACAGTTTTCAAGGAGATAGATGCAGAGGTTTCTCAGAAACGGCACCTGAAACTCTTCAAAATACAACTCCTGACACTTGCCAGCACTGGCGGCCTCCTTTCATCCGGTGTGCAGATCTGGGGGCCCGCAACCCCAGGAGGAGTCCAGCACAGCCTGGGAGCCCTTCTGGGGGTGCAAGCTCCCAGATCTGCGCCCTGGATGAGAACAGGCTGCTGCTGCTGTTGGATACAGGTGGCAGCAGCAATTTCCTCTGGTTCTAAGTGCAGCCTGCACCCAGCACTGGCCCCAAGTGACAGGGCAGCCTCCTTGCACCCCCAGCAGGGCTGCCGGACTGTGCTGGACTCCTCCTGGGGGTGCGAGCCCCTGGATCTGCATGCTGGATGAGGGGAGGCTGCTGCTGCTGCCGGGGGCAGGCCCTGAAGCCAAGTAAGCCTGGCTTCGAAACTCGAAACGTATTGAAACATTTTGAGTGCCCTCATTTCGTTTCAAAGCTGTTTCGAAACCATTTGTTTCATTTTGATTTCGCTGTTTCGAGCTCAGAATGCTTTGAAGCAGCTTGGAAACAAGACACCCAGTGCAATTTTGCACAGTCCTACTGGGGAACCAGGGATCTGGAGTTCCCAGAAATTATGGGCTACTAAAGAGCTAGAAACCTGGGGGCCTTGCATCCAGGACATACTGCTAGGCAAATGAGGATCCTAGAAAAGTAGGCAGAAGTTGGGGCAGGATGTTACCTTATAGATTAGTGTACTCTGGTTTCAAAGCAGTCTGGCAGGTCATCATGGAGCCAAGAGCTTGTGCTGCCAAAAAGCTGTGGGGTTGGGAGGTTGGGGCATCCAGATCCTTAGGTCTTCACCTTTTCATAGGAGGGCTATGAAGAAACCGGGTAAGCCTGGCAAGAAAGTGAGGACCGTGTGGAAACTTGTCTGGCAGGCAGGGATCTTGTAGGAAACTTTTCATCAGAATTTTTGACCAGTCCCAGTCAACAGAGATGTGTTGATGACTTGGCCTTTGCCAATTGAAAATTTCTGAACAGCTCTAAACACCAATGTTTCTCACAACAGCTGTTGAATACAGTAATGGTTGTTATACTTTATTTGCTGTAGATGAGCTGGATAACACAGACATCATGACTGCCATCCTTAATCACAAGAGGAAAGGCAGGCATAAAAGCTTTAAAAAGTCTATGATGCAGTTTATGAAGTGAGCTGTTAGTGCAAGTCAGAAGAAACATACTGTAAACTGCTTTATTATGTCTCATATTCACAGGTGATTTATTTAAAGCATTAACTTTTTATTAAGTTCATAAATGCAGAGGAATTACAAAAATCTGTAGGTAACTATATATGCAGTGAAACTTCTGGAGAAAGATCACGTCTGGTCAGACATTTCCCTGTGCAGAGTGGCTTTGCAGAACTGGGGGTTGCGGCAAACCTGAGTTTGCCAAAGCAGTGGCAGAAATTGTGGTTAAAGGCAGAAGACTGAAGGAGCACAGAGCTGCAGGTGCGCAGACTTGAAAGTAGTTTTCCCTGCACTGGAACTCAGTTAATTGGGTCAACAATAGGGCTGTGCGAAGCTTTGGTCCTTGCTTCAACTCGGCGGAGATTTGGCTCGATTTGGTGGCTAAATCTCCAAATCCGAATCGAATTGGCAGACCCTTTAATCTCTGTGAATCAAACTGGAACCCTCCAAATTGTTTTGGAAAGATTTGGAGAGTTGCACATAAACACAGCTTTAAATGCTTTTTCTACAGACCTCAAAGTAGCAGAGGCCTCGTGAATGCGGTGATGCTGGGGTGGATGGCGCATGCCACAGCAGCACAGGGGCTCCCCAGTGTGCTCAGCAGCAGACCCGGAAGTGGACCATAAGTATTCCCGGTCCACTTCTGGGTCCGCTGGAGAGTGCACAGGAGAGAGAGGACCTCCCCGCACCCCCGGCTCGGCAACTGGTGCTTCCTGGGTCGGGGGGGGGCACCCGGGGTCCCCCTGCAGCTGATTGCCAAGCCTGGGGAGGGTGGCCACGGGAGGCCCCCCCCCTCCGTGTGCTCCCCGGCAGACCCAGAAGTGGACCAGAAGCCACTGAGCATGTGGAGGGCCCCCCTGCATTCCTGTGGGACGCTCCATCCACCCCAGCATTCACAAGCCACGCTGGTACCTCAAGATAAGTAGAAAAAACATTTAAAGCCATGTCTACGTCCAAATTGCTGATTCTCTGAATCAGCATCGAATCTTCAGATTCGGATTCAGCTGAGTCGAATCAGGGACAGCGATCTGAATCAACTAATTGAATCACTGTCCCCGATTCGGGCTGAATGTGAATCTGAATTGAATAGGGCCCGCTTCGCACACCCCTAGGCAATAATGTGCAAGTCGTAACAGAATCTAGCTCAGCCTAGGCTCCGTGGAACTTAACAGGATTTAAAATGTAACACAATACGTGTTTATCAGGGAAGTGGAAGGACACATTGCTGAATATCGACAATGGCTGGGGCAACGCGGTAAGAAGGTGCCACTTTTATATAGGTGTTCCTCAAGATAAAACCGTTCTTGAGAGGCGGTGTTCTGTCCTCTCCAGCACCTTTAGTACTTAAGGCAGTTTTTTGGTTCCTGTATATTAAAACACTGAGATTTAAGTGGCTGCAAAGGCTTATTCTAGCAAGATGGTGAGACTGTTAAGACTTAGCAAATATTCCAAAAATGTGGATAGTAAACCAGCTGGAGAAATAAAAATATTTTGAGACTCAGCTGTGCCTACATGTGCCAAGTTTAATACTGATTTCAGTATAAGGTTTGGTTCAGGCACCGGCTGAAACTTGGGCGGGGTGTGTGCGTGTGTGTATTAGACCCTGCTCAAATGTGTTTACCATATCTCCTTGCAGTGATTAATCTGATATGAAGGATATGATTAATGTGATTAATCACTATGAGGGGGCATGGTAACTTTTTTCCTGCTAAAAATCCATCTTCCATCTAACTCGTGCTTTGCAATCTGCACCTCCTGCTTCCTCACTTATGGCATGTACAAATCATGCTGATGCAAAGAAAAGTCCTTCAGTGATTTTGATCAACTCTTGAGAATATTGCTGGGAGGTGAATAAGCCTGCAGTGAGCCCCCAAGGGACAGGCAGCAGCTGTGGTGAGTTATTACATCTTTGTTGACTTGTAACTTGAAATCTATATCCTACCGAGTCCTACTGTGTAGCCACCGTCTCTTTACCTTGGAATTATTGATTGTATTTAAATGTTCATTTTGTACTCAGCACAGCTAGGGTAGTGATTAGACTTTTATTCATGTTGCCGCTTGGAAAGGTTATTTATGTGGGACCAATTCCAACATCTGTGCCAGTTTGGAAAGCAGAATGTTTTATCTTTAATTATTTATTGAAAATCTTTATACAAAATAAGCTGCTTACTGAGGTGAAATGCTTATTCATCAGGGAATCTAGCTTTCTTTATTTACTTGATTATACATGCTATTTTGAGGCCATCACCTTTAATTTAAGGAAACATCCAACTTAAGGAGATATCTTTGCTGTTTAGTTATGCAAAGGTTTGCATTCCTAATGAAAGATTGCCCGGCCTAGATTTGTGAACAGAACACTTTTTAGCTGCTCCTAACAATATGCTGTCATATAATAATTATATAATAATTCCATATACTTCACTACTTGCTGCTTAAATTTTCTCTGTGTGCCTGCAAGTCATGGAAATGGATATCATTAGCACGCTGTTTACTCCCTTTTCAAGATCATTAGGACAAGCCAGAGTTCACTAGAAAATGGACCAGAAAGTCAAAATTCGAGACCTTTTATAGTTTCACTATTAGGAATACATGGTTGTGTCCTACTATAAAATTCTGTAATTAGGGGGTTTTATCGTTTCCCCTTCTGGCTCCTATTTCACGTTAATCTTGTCCCAAAAAGACTTCCGGTATATGGATTCCTCCTTTGTAATACATGGCCACTTCTCTTGGATACTTCTTTTGCAACCTCGTTCTCTACCATTTAGTTTGTGACTTGAATGGGCGTATTCAGGCTAGTATGAACTTCATTCATTGGTAAGTATCTTAGAGTTGGACCTTTCTGTTTACTGACGTGGTGACTGAAGTATGACCTGACCTCCTTTCTGTATTTCTGTAAGGTAAAGGCCTGATCCAGCATCATTTGACATTGCTTGGAGTTCTATATTGACTACCCAAAAAAAAAAAAATGCGGAAGACCTGCTTCCTGTCACAGAACCACTGACATCAATAAGGATAATTTACAGTGGTGGGGATCTTCCTCTTACTATTCCTGAATGTGTGCAAGTGCCTGATTATTTTGGTTTAGTGGAGCCACTGATATATGGGGGTGAGGGGGTGGGAGGGAGATTTAAGACAAGGTGAAACAAAAGCAATTTTATTTTTTCTCCTCCTCCCCCCCCCCAAATCTTAGGTTGAAAAAAATTTCATTTTGTCTTTAAGTGTTTTTACCCTTACAAAAATGTTGTTTAGTTTAATTTCTAAATTAAAGATCATATCAAAATGTCATGTTGCAATTCTTGACATCTTCGTTTCTTCCTTCCTTCCTATTTAACTGCAACTCCTCATTGAATTTGATCCATATTTGCCAGTGTTTTTGGAAATTGAATCTTCTGGCAAATATATTTTACACACAATTTTTTGTCCATCCTAATTTCTATTGTTTATAGGAAAATGTATCTCTTGGAACCCAATATGGGTATCTTGTTTAGATGCACACGCTTTTTTTCTTTCCTTCTTTTGTTGAACCTCCCTTTTTCTAATTTAGCTTTGTTTTCATCCAGTATTTTCTAGGGCACTTAATGTCTTATGTTATCATGAATCTGTTCTTTTCAACCTATATAACACATAAGGGAGGACTTGGATTCAGCACAGATCAATGTCTAGAAGTTCTTCATTTTCATACGTTGCATATCAAACCCATAAAAATGAGTCTCAGGAGTCAGTCAAGGGCCTCTTGATTAAGAATTAAATTGCAGATATGATTTACTAAATTTGTGCTTGGGGAAAGAAGAACTTTGATGATGATGTGATTGGCAAACTACACATTTGCTCAGAAACCTATTTAAGGTAAGAGAACTAGCATAACTATACACGCAAAAACACTTCAAGGGTCTGGGGAAATATTACATCTTCTTAGTTGATCCAAACATCTTAAATTCTGTTTCCCAAACTTATTTCTTTTAAGATAAATCCTCAGTGAATACAAATGGTGAAAGGATACTCCATTCCAGTACCATAGTCTTGTTATTTAAGTAGTAACCATCAGAGTGCAGGGCATATGCATCCTTTGTGCTCACCAGGATTTCCTGTAACCTGTTTAAAGATATTTATATCGGAAAGTGTTAGAAGTTTTCCATTCTCCCTCCAGCCCTCAAATATCTAAATTAAAAAAGTCCCATTTTTTCAAAACGATTTTTTGGTGAAAATTTGTATTGCCATTTTCTGACTCCCCCCCTCCCCCCCCGAGTGGAACCAAACTTCTGCATTTGAAAAATGGGGAAAGAATTTAAGAGAGAAGTTTTTCCTCTTGAAAAAACAAACCAACATTTTTTTTACCACATTTACTCAAATATAGGAAGACCCTGAATATAAGATGGCCCCCCATTAATTAGATTCTATACATGGAAAATTTATAAATTTGTTGTAATTTTCCAAGGATAGGTTTGCCGTCAACTCTTCTCCCTCCCATGGCTACAGCAGAGAAAAAAAACTCTGTGTGTGTGTGTGTGTGTGTGTGTGTGTGTGTGTGTGGTGGGGGGGAATCAGGTAGCCCCCTTGCCTTCTACCCCGCATAACTTCTTCTCTCTACAGCTCCTCCCCTCCCCTCCCCTCCCCTCTTACTGTCAGACCCTGCTTTCCCTGAGTACATGGAAGTGAGAGGCAAATTTGAAAACACTAACTGAAAAAAAAAATGCCTGTAATAATTTGCATAGAGGCAAATACCTATGGGTATCCATAGACTTAGTTCATCCAGAATTGATACATTTTACCTTTTTAAAAAATTGCTGCAAGTTAGGTACTCCATAAACATAGGTTTAAGCAGCATTTTTTACCTACATACATATAATACAAGCTATGCATAATGTTAGCCCAAAGCCAAAAGGCTTATGATTTACCACGTAGTTCATTAGGTTGGGCACCAGCAGAGTCAACAGCTTTTCAAGCAATGGTGACCCCACAGCTCAGCACTGCTGAGTATGTGTATGCACTCCAGATAACCACCCCCCCCCAAAAAAATCCATGTGTTAATTAGCCCCCGACTCATGGCTGGAACCAGGTTTTCTTGTCACAAGTCTTGCAAATTTATATGCAGATGAGATGCAAGGCGACCTGGTCTGACTTCACTTCACGGAGGGCAGGTCCACAATAGTCATATGTAACAGGCTGAGAGACGGGGCGACAGAGGGATTCTGGATGAACTAGTTGGGGCCTCAGGTGATTTTTGCCAGACATTTAAGCCTGAGGAAGAAACAGGAATAATTGGAAATGGGAAAGAAAGGCGGAGCTCAGCTATGGGTGTAAAAAGTGGCTCATAATGACTTCAAAAAAAGTCAGCATTGAGAGGGACTGTGTGCAATGGGCACTACTATATATCTTATTCAGGTGGGCTGCTGATACTGTCAATTTTCCTTATATCGGTGCTGATCTGATATGAGACTGATGTATCAGTGCACCTCTAATGTTCAGTGTTGGCTGTATGTTCACTTTTTCTTCCTGCTGCCCCTGAGGTCTCTGGGATTTGCAGTCTAGAATCACAGTAGCAGGACTCTGCAGGGTTCCTCATTACTTCCTCTTCCTGTCTCCAAGTGTGTCTAGGATTTGTAGTCCACAGTTTCAGCCAGAAGTAAGTTTGAATGGGGGAAGGGCTGCTTAACTCCCTTCCCTAGCCTCAGACCCCAGCCGGGGTTTGCTGGGGGTGGGAGGGCAATGAGCCGGCCTTTGAGCCAGCTAGGAAGTAGAGGGGCAGAGCCACCCCTGCTCTCTGGAGTAGACAGCCCAGCCCAGCCCAGCCTAGGGCTGCAATAACTTGAACCAGGAAGGAGTCTGGAACAGAAGTTTCATAAACTAGTTTGATCTGAATCAGTTAAGCCTGATAGTACGTTCAGACAGGTTTATCTTAAACCAATTTCAGCCATTTTGAAATGGGTTTATGTGTGCTGAACTTACGTTCTATTACAGCTTTAAACCAGTTTCTGATCACTTAAACTGGTTTATGTGTAACTTCTGTCCCTAGCCATAGTGTCTACTGCACAAACTTTTCCCCTTCACTGTGTTGCACATTTAGCCCTTTGATACGTTTCAGAGCACAATTAACTAGTCCTGTTTTTCAAGCAAATGGACACTTCAGTTCCATTTACTATCCCAGTCTGATTTTTACAAAAATACCTGCCAGTTAATGTTCTTAAAGTCTCTGTGTAATTTTAAAAAGGAAAATCTATCTAGTACACAAATATCACTTTGGGTACTAGTGAGTACTCAGGAAAATGAACTCAGGTGCAAGAGGCAAACATGAAGATTTATTTTTTGTGTTGTATATGCATGTTGGTATGCCTGCAGTAGCAAGGCCAATTTACTATACATTTTCAAAGCAATGTGTGAATTTAGCAGCCCAGCATCCATTAAAGTGAATGGTAATCACATGGCTGGAACTTTGCAAGTATTTTGAAAATACCGTTTTATGATTCTATTGTAGACCCCTATGTTTGCTGTTTTATTGTTGCTTCTACTTTCTTAATTTGTTTTCCTGACATAAAACCCCCCAGTAAATTAATTTAAAGCTTCATCACCCCCTCTGGTGTTAAATGACATAAAGTACTCATTCTCCAAAGTAAATTAAATGTTACAAACGATTATCAACTTGAACTAGAACATGCGTTACTGTCAGTTTTAAATAAATGCTGTACATGGCATCCTGTTTGTTGAACACTAATTAAAGATGGGATCAAATGAGAACTCAGAAAGTGAATTCTACTGGTCCAAGAATGAACTCTGAAGTGTAAGAGTTCCATCCTCACTATTAGTTGATTGTAGGCAACAAATACTTTTATTCCTCTTTTCAATCTTAAGGAAGTATTTATTAACTTAAACCTTTGTGGGGACGAGGAAGAAGTTATCATAGGAATTTACCAATTAAACAAATAATGGTTAAAAAGCATTATGGGAGTGGGCATGCACGTGGAAAGGACGATGAAGGAAATGTAGTTATTCAACAATTTGTTTATGTTGTTACTAAGGTATTTAATGACATCCGAACTTCACCAAAGAAAGCGATATATTCATCCTCACTTGAAGACTGGACGTTGGCATAAAGAATATAATAGAAGCCAAGTACAGACATTACATTTTTACTGATACGAGTGATTGGAAACCAGTCTATGCCCATAACAGAACAGAAGTTTGGTAAACATAGACTGGTTTAAAAATGGCAGAACCTGACCTAAGATTTGACCCGCCTCACCAACAAGGGGTGAACGTATGTTCTGTTTGCTACTGATCTAAACTACACCACTTACAGAAAGCTGTGCAACTTAGATCAATTCCACATCAGGCTTTTTGAATGTCTGTACCTAGCCAGAGACTCTGAAATGGATGTAAAACAACAATGTTCAAAATCAGCAATGAGATTGATTGTCCTAAGTAATATAGGTGCCTTTACTTCCTGGTGTGCAATAGGAAACACATTCTACATTCCCGAACAGTGTTTCAGAAATAATCAAAATTCTCTGCATAAAGTCATCAATTTTTATTCAAAATAAAAATAGTTTACATTGTGAGAAAATTATACAAACCTTTTTAGATCATTCTGGTCCACTTCTGGGTCTGCCAGGGAGTGCACGGCCTCCCCCTGCTTGGCAGTCAGCCATAGGGGGACCCCAGGTTCTCCACCCCAGACCAAGGAGGCTCCAATCACCAAGCTGGGGGGGGGGCAGGGGGTGCAGTGCGGCGCGCTGGAGTGTGCGTGGACTGGAAGTGCTTCTGGTCCACTTCTGGGTCTGCTGCCAAGCACACTGGGGAGCCCCCCATGCTCCTGTAAGACACTCCATGCACCCCAGCATTCACGAGTCTCTGGTACCTAGAGGTATGTAGAAAAAACATTTAAAGCTGTCTCTATGTCTGAATCGTTCTGAATCTCTCTGAATTAATTCAGAGGGTTCCAGTTCGATTCAGAGAGATTAAAAGGTCCTCTGATTTGATTCGAATTTGGAGATTCAGCCACCGAATCGGGCCGAATCTCTGCCAGATTGAATCGGGGACCGAAGCTTCACACAGCCCTAGTGTTTAGCATCTATGACAAAAACTCCACAACTTCATAAATTAAGGCCTTAACAGTGACTCCTTAGCTGATTCCATGCTGCTTTGGTATTGCAAGAGTAGAGGAGCAGCAGACAGTTTGAATTGCCAGATGTGAAATTTCAAAGCACCAGGTGGTTCTTTTAAGGACAGAATGGCAACCTCTGGATCCTCAGTGCTGTATAATTAATTGATTAATGAATGTGAATCCCTGAAGTTGTTACTAGTTTCACAAAGTTAACATTAAAGTGGTAAAAATACAACTAGAATTTCTTTCTCACCAAAAGCAGACGCTGATAGATGATTATGCACTGGCAAAAACTGCTATGGTATTTGGGCAAATTTATCAGATTTCAAAGGTCCAAGGTTTGGATTGTGTCTTCCTTTTGGGTGGTTTTTAATAAATATGTTTTTCCCCTGAATTAGGCTTGCACTTGTATTTGGGGACTGTCAGTTGCTCAAATGAATGTCCTTATATTCATGCAAACACAATTCTTCATGTTTGGGTTGAGGTATTTGCTATTTATAATATGGTGTTCATCTGATTCAGAAGCATATTGGAAACCATGAAGCTTAGGTAACCAAACACAATTAATAACCAAAGTATAAAGTATTTATATAGTATTTATTTGTTTTGATTTAAATATAACACAAACATCCTTTCTCTGATTGCACGCATCCAGCCAGTTATTTCAAAGACCAATCCATACAAGGAATAATGACACTGCAAGCCTAGAAAACCGCTCCCCCCAGCAACAAGCCAGTAATTCCCAACCCGTCTTTCCAAATCCTCAAAAGTTCCAGGACATTATATAGCTTCTGATGTGTGTCCTGAAATACAAGAAGTCTCAACAGGAGAGCTGCTTGCAGAGTTAAGAGGCCATTATAAACAATGCCCCCACTTTCTTATATCTAGGTGCTTTTGACCCTTATAAGTGCTTCTACTCATCGTCACAATGGAGTAAATGGCAAGTGTTCTCTCTCAAGTGGATGAGTTGCAAGCCATTTAGGTCTCTACAGGGGGAAAAACCCCTGTGATAAGCAGGCAGTGCAGATCATGAAATACTGGGATAACATACTCATAACAAGATGCACTCTATTCTGCATCATGCTTCTGTCTCTGCATAGACATAAAGGTGTGGTCCCAGACATCATTCATTGCTGCAACACAGACATAGGTGATTAGAAAGGCCTGTATCCAGGAGGGCAGCCTTCTGGGTGGTTGCATACAGAAGAAGTATCATTTTTGACCACTGTTGTGTCATCATCTAAACCTAGCAAGGAGTCAAATGCTATATCTCTACTGAAGACTTGGGCAGCAAAATAACACCATCCGCCAAAGTGGACAATGCAGTAGCTTTGGGCGGTTTCCCAGTTTTCGTATGGCCCGAGCCAGGCAAGCCTCTTTCATGCCCCAGTTTTAGCCAGGCCCTGCAGCAGCATCTGGGTCAGACAAAGAAACATAGAACCAAGGTTGAATAAAAAGGATAATAAGAGGGAAACTTCAAGCTGTCACCAAAATAAGTGGTCCCTAGGGTAAAGTTCTCACCACTCTGCAAAGATATTTATTCTCGAGTCATGCATTCAGAAAAGTATTTGTTGGGTAAATTATTCACAACAAATTATTCAGCCACTGCAGTAGATGGCAGCATGTAGGTGTTAGGAGGACAAGGCACTAGCCTGTGGTTGAGGAGACTGCCCTTGTACTCCAATCTCAGCCGTCGGCAGGTTGTCATGTCAGCAAGATGCTTCATCCTTCTGTTCGCCTTCTTTCCTTTTGTTTCCCTTGTCCCTAGCCACTTCTTCTTATACTGCCAATATTTCACTCCTATTGCTAATTCTAAATGGAGCTTCTACATTAGTCAGGCATGGCTTATAATAAATAATAATAATTATAATTATAATAAATAATAATAATAATAAAGGCATGGCTTATAATAAATAATACTACAGGCCGTGTCTGACATGGTTTACTGGACATGGTTTATGGTAGACACTGCAGACCTCTCTGAAAGGTCTACCAGCAAGTTAAGATTTCAGTACATTAGCTTTTTATTATAAATATGTTAAAAATGGGATGAGGAGAGATACCAAGTATCAGCAGCATATATAAGCCAGTGCACAGCATCTTCACGGGCCAGAACCATATCAAATAATATGTTTTGAAAAACAGTTTATTCATATGGGTGGTGTTTTGTTTTTTGTTTTTATTGGAACACCTCCATCCATCTCAAATGACCTCTGGAGCATGTGAGAAAGGCAAATTAAAACCCACCACGGGTAATATTTGTTCTTGCTGGATGTATGATTTTTATAAGTCATCTGTCAGCAATGTAGGGATGTGGCCAGGTACCTTGGGGCACAGCACAAGTGGTGACTTCCGGTTTGCTACTGGGAATGCAATTGCGAACACAGGGCTGCTAACAGCAGGTGCTTTTTACACCCTCCCAAGTCCATTCCTGGGGCGGTTGTGCCCCTAGTCATGCCACAGCCACCTGTACCCAAAGCAGTTTCTGGGCCAGTTATAATTTTTTTTGAGGCTGTGATTGGCAGCCTTTTCACCTTTGTTCAAGAAGAGCTTCCTTTCAGTAGTTTCTGGAGTTCAAGGCCAGAAGGGATCTTTATATCATTTAGTCTGACTTCCTGCATGTTACAGACCCTTACATTTCATCTAGCTGCATTGAACCCAAATGACTTGTGTTTGGCTGAAGCATTTTGTTCAGAAAGGCATCCGGTCTTGATTTGAAGTTCTCAAGAAATGGAGAATTTATGATTATCCTTGGAATTTGTTGCAATGATTAATGGTGTTCAGTGTCTACAACGGGTGGCTTATTTTTAATTTGAATCTGTCTGGCTTCAGCATCCAGTCATGGCTTCTAGTTAAGTCTTTCATCACTAGTGTAAAAAACCCATTAGTACCTCACATTTTCTTCCCATGGAGGGGATTATACACCGTAATCAAGTCATTTCTCAATCTTTTTGAGTGCTTTCACTAGAAGGCATTTTCCATCCCGTATCATTTTGTGGCTCCTTTCTATACCTTCTTCAAGTCTGCGATCCCCCATTAGACTATAGTTACCAAAATTATACGCAGTATTTCAGCATTGTTCTTCCTTATGCTGAATGGAGAGAAATCTCCCCTGTATTTTTCTGTTCATTAGTCCCTGCTCATATATCCAAGAATAACCTTGTTGCTTTATCCCACAGGATCCCACTGGCCTTTTTTTCTGCTGTGGCTTGTCCACTGTAACTGCTAAGTCCTTCTCAGAGCCCCTGCTTTCCAGGATTACAGCCCTGTGTTTCTTAGGTATGACTGGCCACCGTTGTTCCTAGATCTGCAACTTTTCATTTGCCCATGTTAAAATGCATTTTGTTGGAACAGTCCCAGTTCACCAAGCCATCCAGATCGTTCGGCGACTACACTGTCCTCCCGCTACTTATCTTTCTGCCAGCCTTGGTGTCCTCTGCAAATTTTGGTGCACAACAATTTACACTGTCCTTCCAGAACATGGGGGAGAAAGTCGAATAGCTGCAGAGTTGGTGCCAATCCCTGGGGGACACTGCTAGAAATGTCCCTAACACCCCTGCACAGATTCCCCACGGACATTTCTGCTTTGAAATCTGTCACTTAGCCAGTTCTTTAGTACGTTTAATGCATGTTCAAAGCTACAGAGGTTCTCCAGAGAAGTGGGAAGACGCACCGCCAGAGGTCTCGATACCTTAGCGTTTTGTTTTTCTTCCACCATCGCAGCACCTTGTGGGATAATAGATTTATTGCTCGAGGAGGGAGGGGAGGCAGAATGGGAACACTCCTAAAACACAAGCAACGTCTTCAAGGTTTTCCCATAGACGATCAAATAAAATAGCGCGAGCCAGCAGAAAGTATCAGCCCACTGGGGAGCTGGTATGTAGATGCAGTTTGTTTGCTGAGAGCTGGTGTCTTTGAGTCGTTGATTAGATTCCAGTGATGGTAGCAGGAAGTGTTTGGGGGCCTGATGAGTGTGCTAAGAGTGTTGTTGTTCAGAGTTGTCACCCCTGAGGGGAGGAAAAAATTCAGAGGAATGACTCCGTAAGCACCATTGAGCAGGTGCATGCTGCTAGAACAATGGCTGGCATTGAGCTCTGCCGCGGGAAACCGGCTTTGGCGTTTTAGCTCTCCACTTGCAGTTGCTGTTGCCAGAGGGAGGGAGATGAGAGAAATGGGCTATAACAGCAGAAAATCTGATTAAAAAAAAAAAATCCTGGGGTATTGCCAGCATTAAATGTACTTAAGCCTTTTTCCTCAGAGGTAATAAAGTGACATGCAAGGGAGAAGGGCGGAAATGCAAAAGAAAAAAAGAAAAAAAATATATTGTGGTTGCCAGGTGCCCTCTCACATACATAATTAAAATAAGACAATAAGGGTTCTTCAGGAAAATGAGACACAGTCCATGAGTAACTAAAATGGCTCTCTAAGATATCTCTGATTAGGTTAACATTCAGGTCCGGACTGGCAGGAGTAAGCAGCTTTAGAGAAACCATTTTTTGCAGCCTCCCTATTATTAAGTATTTTACTCGAAGAAATTAAACCCTTAGTAATGAGCCTTAGGGATTTTTTTCCTTGGAAAACTACGTGAAAATACTATACAAAGCACTCAATGCAAATGAGCTCATTCTAAGTACGTACTCTTTGCAGCTGCATGGGTTTTGTTGCTGGTGCAGTGGCCTGATTCAAAGCTTACAGAAGTTAGGGGAAAGATTCCCAGTGACTTGGATGGGGTTTGCATCAGGCTGATGGGAGCCCATTGGACAGGCAGCCATATCAAGTGCAAGCGCTTCTGTGCATCCCATGTTCCAAAGAAGGGACTGTATTTTTGGACAAATCCTGGCTTTCTAGGGCTAAGTACAGCCAATCAACAAGCCCAGGGTGGGATTGATTCGATTTATGGAGTTTTCGAACATAACAGACATTTATTTTTCAGTTGGGAAAAGTAGGCAGAGGCCTGCACTGGCCTGGACCAAAGGGCAAGAGCGGTGAAGCATGCCTCCCAGCCTCTGAGCCATCCCCGATTAGCTGGCTGGCACACCACAGGGGGACAAACAGACTCCCATCCCCAGCCAGCCCCAAACAGGGCCTCTGCCCACATGCCAGGAGCCCCAGGCCTCTGGAGGGTTTCCCCGGTCAGCCTGGGATCTCCTCAAGCCCAGGTCTGCCCAGCTGTGGGAGTGGTGATTCCTTCCCACGCGCACAGGGCAGCATGTCACTGATGTGGAGGGGTGAGGGGAAGCCCCCCAACCCAATCTCAGCCCTTTACTTTACTGCCTTTTATCCCTTTCTGGCAGACCTGTGTAATCCCCCAGCATCATCTTGGCTACCCAGTCCGGAGGTCGCTGTCCCACATGACCTGACAGCCGATAGTCACCGGGGTCTCTGCCTGCTGGGACCTGAAGTTTTGGGAGTCCACCCTTGATTTGATTGACTCATTGGCTGTATTGTCACGGGTTACAGGAATAGTCCATAGTGTGAGTGCTCAGTTCCTTAGCTTGATTAGCTTAAAATGGGGTTCCTTCGGCTAGGCTATTGTCTACTGGTGCTCTTCATTCACTTGAATGAACTCAACAGGTTTTCTCACTTGACGATTGCAATTTCAATGCAGTTTTAACAATGGTCCAGGGTGTAACTTTATTCTGCAGGGAGTACGTTCCTTAAGAGTTTAAAAGTATAAAATATAAAATACAAAAGGCCCTGGTAAAGACGAGAGAGCTGAGCTATGAAAATGCACTGTGAGAAATATATAGAAATGCAATGTGAGGTAGTGAGGATCAAAGGCTACTGGGGACAGGAAGTGAGTTAGGTTCGCACAGGATAGATTTACAGTCTTTGACGTGGGTATTTTAGTTTATTTTCTTTAGTGATGCTGAGCTCAATTGATACGTAGAAGTAATTTCTAGGTTTCTCCTACAGAAAGCCACTTCAGCTTTCTGGCTTGCTCTGAGCCTTGGCACACCCATGCAATGAGTGTGCTAGGTCTCTGCCAATACTTAGAAGGAAAAGAAATGCACAAAATGGGGAGGAGGCTGGTGCAGGCAAGAAAGGGCTTCTGGTACATCCATGTCCAGAAGGGGAATGTACAAAGGGGGCTTTCTGCTACACTACTTCAAAGCTCAAGCAGTGGGCTGATTTTCAGAAAGTACAGTATAGCAGCAATCAGTTATTTGTTTGCCCTTTCTGTCTGATGACAGCTCTAGAAATGGTGGCTCTCCCTTAATTTAGAAATAATCTTCCTTGACCTTAGTCTGAAATTGCAAGTGATTCCAAGGTCCCTGTTGTGCAAACATTTATTCACATGGAAAGTTTTATGCATGTGAGCAAGTCTCTTATTGCTTATCTGCTTGCAGTTACTTTGAGGGGTAACCATTTTAAGCCTTGCCTTAACATCGTCTTCCTTATGTGTTGCTGAAGAGCCAGTCCTGCTCCCTTTGGAGGCTAAGGGAGTTTATCCACTATTATGAATAGGAACAGGATCCAGCTTAGTCCTCTCAGTTAGTTTGGGACTGGGGTATCGTCACAGGCAGTCAGGCATTGACAGAAAATGGGAATCTGTGCAATGGGATTGCCACTGGAGATGACATAGATCATATGGAGTGACTGACATTAGCATAGACCTAAAGAAGCGCAGGGAAGTCAAAATATGGATGGTCTAAATTACATGCGAGTATCCTTTGTGAAAGAAACAGTTTATTCTTGAATGGCACAAAGGTATTTCCAAGGGTGTAGGTTGTAGCCGGGTTGGTCTAAGGACATAGGCAGACAAGGTTCTTCGGGCGAATCTGATTGATATCTTTTATTAGACCAGCTCAGACAGTTGGAAAAATTCTTCTTAGCAAGCTTTCTTAGCAAGGAGGAAGGCTCAGCCTGACAAAGGGTATTTGTGCCTGAAAGCTTGCTAAGAAGAATTTTTCTAACTATTTGAGTTGGTCTAATAAAAGGTATCAGATTAACCCAAAGGAGATATAAAGATAAAGATATTTAGACATTCAAAGCCATTATTTTCAGATGGGTTTATTCTATGTTAATTGAAGCCACAGTCTGTTTAATGGGTGTAGATGCCACATGTTTCATCAGCATTATACTATAGGTAACTTTATATTCAATAGAGAGGTTTAGCATGCAAGTCTTTGAGAAGCATGCTGGGATTTTTTCTTTTTTTTTTTTTTTTTTTTTAGTATGGAGGGGGAATTTTTTGGATGGTATATGGCTGGGGTTGAAACCAGGGAGTGTAATACTGTGGCTTTGTTAAGAGGAGAGCCTTGAGAGGGGAAACCCAAACTCTAAAACATATCTAGGACAAATTAGCACGTGTGTGGATTTTCAAGGAAAAAAATAATCTAAAGAAAGTAGCTGAATTTAGGTCACGTAAGTCACATTATATATAATGCAATCAACATACATAGCTAAACACTAGCTATGATGTGTCCAAGGACAGTTAAAAAATGATGCACCATGTGCCCTTCTTAAAAAAGTAGGGATTAACTAATGAGATTGGTTTATTTATTTTTTTTAAAGTGATTTTCATTTGAAACCTTTGCATGAGAGCTCTTGGGAATTTTTCTGAACCTCACTGAAGCCAATGAAATATTCCCTTCACCATCAGTAATCTTGGGCTCCTGGCCTTTGTGAGCTATCAGTTTTGTCTTTGCCAAATCTACGGTGAAGCCATGCACCTACATGATGAAGTGCTATATATGCACATAGTTATTTTTCTAATGGACATGACTACAGACCTACCCTGTCAGTAGGCTTTAAAGCAGTTGTAATAAAAAAGCAAGATTCATATACTTATTTTAGTATGAGGTCTGTGAGCCTACAGACTAGAAAAACTCAGGAGAATTAGACTAAATTCTGAAATGCAAGTGAGATGTATCGGATTAATGGGTCACTGCTTTTCCACAATTATTTTAAAGCTAGGGTAAATATTAAAAAGCATTTTATGACAAAAAATCTTCTTAAAAATTCGACTGAGCTATGTCTCGCTCTTGAAACGAAGTGTGTCTTCAGTGTTGCTGGTGGAAATTATTGTGACTTCATCTTTAAGTAACCTAAACAAAAGCCACATCAGGGTAGAACAGCATTGCTATGGTAACTTTATTTCAAGGTGATCATTAATAAGGAGAGATAATTGGAATTGAGAGAAGCAATAATTGCAAAAGCACAGAAAAGGTTAGCCTTGTATTTTTAATCAAAACTTGATGTGAACTTACTTATCCATTTAAAGGATACCGTATGAGCTCAAAGGGACATACCTAGTAAAAATCAAAACTAACAGGAAACGTTAGGTAAGGAAAAACAAAGAAAAAAAAAATAAGTACATGCTGAATCCCTAGAATAATGGAACTAGAAACAGTTTGTCTGGTTTGGTTTAGAACTGAATATTTTTTTCCTGGTGTAATATTTTGAGAGGATATAACTGACATTTGAAAAGATTGTAACATTGCCTTTCAAAAGCTGTACCTACTATGGGTTTCCCCTTCCCTCCCACCCCCCACTTTTCCATGTTTTTTACCATGATAATGAATCTTAGCTGGATAGTCTATGGGAAAGTGGGGGGTATGAACTCAGACTGCTAACCTGACCCATGTCTTGTCTCTGTGGCTGTTTTAACCCGTGAGAGTTACCCAAGCCGCGTTAAGAACACACCCTTTTTGCAGGTCTGAACTAACTTGAGTCTCTGATGACTGAAATAACTCCTTTCTCAAATGTTAGGGGATCAAGACAGTCATAGGCTTTGTTTATAGAGGGGACCATGGACCCAAATTCAAGTCCATATCACAAAATATTTTTTGGCTACTAGACCGCAAGCTTAGTTTTTGAGATCATTGGGATATATTTCTTCCTTCCTGGATCGCCACTGTTCCTTTGCTAGAATTGTATGGATGCATATGGCCCGACTGTATTTTAAGGGGACTCATTTACTCTAACTGAAAATATGTGTTGATTTGACTGACTCTAAGACAAGCTAGAATGAATGTGTTTGGTAATTGTCATTCAGTTAAAAATCCTGGATTCAGAACTACACAGCTGAATTCTGTAAAACTCTCTGAAAATTACGTTGACCTAACAATAGCATTTCCCTTCAAAGCATTGATATGGTACCTGTTAGTTATGAGAGATCAGGTAAGAGGGAGTCGATTAGATTCACTTGAGTTTTCCTGGAGTTACGTTTAAACTAAAACATTGAGCATACTGTTAAAGTTGACAGTCTTAGACCCTGCACTGCTGGAACTAAATTTATTAATGCACAAAGGCATCTGATTAATACATTCCTCTGATATCAAGATTTCGAAATGAGCAGAGGCTTTTGCTTTGCTGCTAGATTTCTGACACCCACAAATCTCCGAAGGATCTGCGAGCTAGAAAAGCAGGCTGCATCCAGACGAGTGTAGACATTTGTTTCCCTGGGGGACAGGTAGTGGCGGCACACCTTATGCTGCTGCTGCTTGTCCCCAGGGATACGCCTGTGCCACGCATGCGCTAGTGCACAGCAGGTTACTCTGGCCCCAGCAGCCTTACCTGGGAACACTTGGGGACCTTGGGGAGCTGCGGCCATGGTGCTAGTGCAGCTGGGAGCCTGGCCAGCAGCTGGAGTGTGGCTCCAGTTTTGGGCAGTGCCCACTGCTGCCATGTGCGCCACCCCACTTTTTTTGGTGTGGGGTTTCTTTTTGACTCTGGGATCTCCCAGGGTCAACCCTGCCCCAACCCGGCACTGCAAGATAGCAGGACAGGGGAAGCCTGCATGTGCGCTGTGTCCCTGGGGGTGGAATTGGGATGACTGCCCCAGGCTCTGCGGTCTGGGGGGCCCCACAGGCAGTGCTGGAGTGCATTGCAGAGTGCATCAAGTGTGCAATATACCCCTGGCTGTACATCCAAGAGTTGTCTAATGAACCACAAATGCTTCTTAGCAACACTGGTGTTCTGACTCCATGAACTAATAAGCATAAAAGTGTCCTCCTGCATATGGCAGGCAAGGCTCTTCATGTAGATGTGATACCTTTTATTAAACCAACTAAACCAACAACCCTTCTGCATATGGAGTTCTCAGACACTGAGAACTTTTCAAACAATATCGAGAAATCTGCCCTGATTTTTTACCCTGATTTTCTTTGGAGGTGTGAGGGGTGCAGAATGATCTGCCTGTTTAGTGCTGACTTGACTTGTTTCTATATTATCACTGCGTGGGGCTGGCGTGGAGACACTGTAGGCTGGATCACTATGAAGGTTAATAAGACAAGTGAGTCAGGAGGAAGCAAGGCAGCTTAGGGATGGGAAACAGGAAGCTTCTGCAAACACACAGGGTGACATGAAAGAAAGGGAGAAACTAAAAGCACTAAGGAAGAATATAAAGAGAGAATGAAAGATGAACTGAGTAGAAGTGGAGGCAGAGGTTGAATGACAAGAAGTCTAGAGGGTGAAGATGAGGAGTTTGAATTCTGGAGTGCGATATGAATAGCAGAAATAAGACAAAACTGGAATCTTGATGCTGTGGACAATACTGCAGGGCTGCTGGGTAACAGGAAGCAAGCTAGCTGCGGACGTGTTGCACCTGGCTAGAACCAAAACCTGCTATTTTGGCTGCAAGCTCTTTAAGGTAATGATGGTATTTTGTTCTGTGGTTGAATAGCGCCTTGTTTCAATTAATAACATCAGAGTTTTCAGCTCAGCCTTCGGAAGTTTGAGTTTGTGTCTGTATTTGAAGTGCTAGCACTTTGGAACAAATGGGTACAAGATATGAAATTTTGGCCTTACTGAAGCCCATGGAAATATCACCTTAGATCACAGTGGTGGCCATGCAGCTGTAGTACTTGCATCATAAGAGCTTGTGTGGATGTCATTGGATACCGGTGTAACTATGACACGTGTCTTCAGTCTGGGACATGCACATTGTCTAGGAGATACTTCCATAAATGTCATTTTCTGATTTTGATTTTACAATAAATTTTGAAATTGTGGCTATGCGAACTGGAATTCAGGATAAATGCTTGTTTCAAACCATCAGGGTTTTCCAAGGAAGAAGTATTCATTTTCCCAACCAGTTCTGACAAATATTACCTAAGGTGTCAAGTTAGATGCACTCATCTTTCTTCCTTCCTGCTTTTAGTTTCACTTTTTCTTTCACGTCACCCCATATGTTTCAACAAGTCTCCCATTTCCCATTCACCAGCTGCTTTTCTCTTACTTCCTTCAGACTCACTTTTCTTATTAAGCTTCACATTGATCCAGCCTACAGCGACTCCATAACAACTCAGAATTGCCAACGCGCATCATCTATCATGTTTGTCAGAAGATGAGGTGGATTTTTAAAAGCGCCTAAGCAACCCATATGTCCACCAACTTTCTACAGGACTCATGCTCTTAAGTCTCCCTGGAATCAAAAATCTAGATCTAAAATCCAGACTGGTATTTGCAGCTCAAATCTTTCTTTCTCTACGATGACCTAACATGCAGTATCCCAAACTTTGTAAAAGTTTGAACTCGTATTATGACCGGCTTGCAACCACCATGCCAGCTAATGGGCATGCCCTGGCCCATGGGTTGCACCACACCTGGGTCTATTTTCCTGCCACAACTTTCTATGAATTAGGTTTTACCTCTGGAGCTAGTAATCAGTGGATCTCATAGGGCCCAGGGTGATTCTATTAGCACATCTTCTGTGGGGCTTCTCCTCCCCTATGTTGGCACTGGATTTAGGACCCAGCCCTTATAGCTTTGTTCCAGGTGAGCACAACCCTTGGCTTGACCATGACCTTTCCATTTGATAATAGGCAAATTTATTGATAGAGGGTGATAACAGAAAAGCAACAATACAAACAATCAAGCAGTTCTATGTCTACCAATCCTAGGGCTGTCATCAGAGCCCAAGTATATCTGGTCAGGATGCAGGCTCCGCTCTGAGGCTCTTTCTCTTAAGTGTCAGCAGTCTGGAGGTGGGATGCCGAGACCCACAGCCCCCGCCAGTGGGGTGCATGAGATGGGCTGCTGGTGTGTGCTTTCTGTCCATGGTGGCTTCAGGGAGTCTTCCCAGGGGACAGGTATGGGGACCCTTCTCAGGGAGGAGGAGGAGGAATGGGGGGGGGGGGGACAGAAAGGAAGAGAAGGGAGAGCAAAGAGGGACAGGGAGGGACTGCATCTGACTGGAAGGGTAGGTGGGTACTCGTGGTAGCGTAGCTCCTATAAAATACCACAATTTTGCAACATCCAGGGGACTGCATGGCTGCCTGGTCTGTGGTATGGGCACTGCAGCAGAGCTTCGTGCAGCTCTGGGCCAGCTGCCAGTGGGCTATAGCTGCATAGTTGGTCTTTGTGTGGTATATTTTCTTGTGCCCCCACTCTGCCATCCTGGCAGCCATCACCTGGAAGATGTACTCACTGCGGTGGCCAACTTTGAATTGTCAAAGCATCTCCTCCTGGCCCCAAATGGCTAAAAGGTCAGCCACCTTTTCTGCCCTTCAGCTGGGTCCCCAGTGCTGGCCCTGGGAAGGCTCCTCCACCTGGGTCTCACCACTTGCTTCATCATCAGGGATCCTGGTGTTCCTTGTTTAAAAATTGCAAATCCTCTGGTAAACCCCACCCCCCTCAAATTCTCTCATTTGAATACTGAAAATCCATGTTCTTCCACGATTAAAATGAAACACCACTGTATATAGAGAGAGATCAGTTGGGCAATGTTTTATTGATGTATTTACAATTATAAAGCAGTTTGGAAGCCTACCAGTGCCTCTATCATCATAATAAAATGAATTATAAATATCTATACACTTCGGCATTTGCTTTTGGTTTTTTTATCATAGAAAAATCAGTTGCCTCTGCCTCATTTATTCACCAGGATGTGGGGCACTGAGCAGCACTGGGATGCCAACTCACTGCCCTGCCAGTCCCTTTCACTCCTGAAGTCCCTTTCACTCCTGACCCACAGCCCCTGCCTGCCCCCACTACCTCCCCTGGGCAGCAGCTCTGTCCCACCACTCAAGGACATGAGTTCAGCTGCAGCTATCCCACTGGCTCCTTTCTGGCTGTGAGCAGTGCCAGCCCTTGCTGTTCTGCTCCCTGCACTTGTGCTCAGGCCCCAGCAGTCCCCATGCTGTTCTTGGCAAGCCCTTGACTGGGGCTTGGGGCCTGGGCTGAGCAAGCCCCTTGCCTTCCAGGCTGGCTGGCCTCCCCCTGCACAGGCTGCTTTAGGGGAACAGAGGGGGTCTAAGGCTGGATCTGGCAGGCTCTCCTACCCAGAGCTCTCCTCCATCCCCAACCCCCATCTCTCTCTCTCTCTCTCTCTCACCTTCTCACCCCTGCTACCATCTCCACCCCTACCTGCAGCCCATCACACCCCTGAAGTGGTTTCTGGGACCAGGAGCCCCCCCCAGGCTGGACCTACATGTCCCAGCACTGGTGTGGGCATGGGGCAGGTCTGCAGTGCGACAGCTGCCCCTGCAGCCTCAGCTCCTGCCAGCAGGTTCTGGCTGGTTATGCACAGTGTGAGATTTGTTGGGAGGATGTGGGGTTGTGGGGGAAGAGTATGGGGGAGGTAGGTGTGGGGTTTGTGGATGGGAGTGCGGTTTTTGAGGGTAGTGTGGGGGTCTGGTGGGTATGGGGTTTGTGGGTAGATTGTGGAGGGGTTTGTGGGTGTGGGGGCACTATGTGGGAGGGGTGGGTCCCCTCTGCCCTCCCCCCTCCACAGCACAGAGCCCCTTCCTGCAGCAGCAACAGCAGCCAGCCAGGCCATCGGGGTGCTCATGGCGCACTCTTGGCAGAGACCCCTGGCAGCATGCCGCCTGAGACCCAGGGGCTGTACCTGTTTCAGAGCACTGGCTTGGCCCAGTGGTGTGCCCCCTCATGCAGAATTGGGCCAGCTCTTGCTGCCACCTGGGTCTCCTGGCACTGCACACAAGAGCTGTGTGCCCGCTGGCCAGGCTGGGTCCTGCCTCCATGTGTCCTGTGCCATCAGGCTGGGCTGACTCCATGGAGGCAGAACCTGGCCCAGCCTGCTGGTATGTGGCTCTTGCATGCAGTGGCAGCAAGAGCCATCCTGGTTCTATCTGAGGCCACATGCCAGCGGGTCAGGCCACCACGGTGCACCACGTGCTGCCCCTCGGTCTCAGGTGGTGCTGTGCACTGCCGGGAGTCTCTGCCAGGATTGGGCCACCAGTGCCCTGACAGCCTGGTTGGTGGCTGCTGCTGCTGCCATTGCCGCAGCCCTGATTACCTGGGACAGAGCCTGAGTCCAATCCACCACTGCTGCAGCAATGCCCCACTCCTATTTGCTCCAGCACACTGAGGCAGCATGCTGGAGCAGCAGGGGCACGCAGCAGCCATAGAGACACTCTGGCTGGGTCCTGGAGTGTCTCTCTGGAGGACCCAGTCTCCGGTTGTTTCAGGGCATTCTCCATGTGCTGCTTCTTTCAACTTGTTTTTTTTTTTTTTTTATATTGGGATTTCCTGGTATCAAATTTAGAGTCTGTGCTGCAAATATGCAGCACAGGGAACATGTTATCATTCCTAGCATGCCTAGCATGTGCTTGCTCATCTGGATGCGGCCAGTATGGCTTTTCAGTTCTGTCTCAGTGGTCTAAAGTGGGGTGGTAGGTCTTGGGCAGCCTCCACTCCTCCACACTCTTGCCTATTTGTACAGAATGAAGGTCTTGTGTGATCATTATAGACCTCTGCAGACTTCTTACCTCACTGTAGACCTCTTACCTGTACACACATAGTACAATGGCAGTAACTTGGAACTGGAGACCAGGGCATGCCTACGCCACACCATGCTAGGCAGTGGCACGCTCAAACATGCTGCTGTGCCCTGTGGGTGTTTATGGCCAACTAAAAGGAATGTGTATCTGTGTCTGCACAGTGCTGTATCTTCAAATTAGAGGCCTTCTGAGAGGCACTGCTAGTTAGTAGGGCTGTGTGAAATTTCGCCAGCTGTTTCGTTCTGACACTGGTTCGACCAATTTCAAGGTTGAAACAGCAAAATCAGAACAAAACCAAGGCCATCAAAATAGCCTTGAAACAAAACAAGGCTGATCGAAATGTTTTGAAAGTCAAAACATTTTAACCATTGGCTGGGGATGGAAAGTCAGTCCACCTGGCCTGACTTCCCATCCCCAGCGCAAGATCCAGCAGGGGGCGGGAGGCAGCCCAGCAGTGCTGCTTCCCCAACCCCCGTCCTTCATTGCGCTGGGTTGCCTTCTGCTCCTGGTGCGATCAAGCGCATGGCACCGGGAAGCAGACCTGCTGGGCTTCCTCCCGCCCCCAGCGTGATCAAGCACGGGGGTCAGGGAAGCAGCTCCTCTGGGCGATCTAGCTAGCTGGGGATGGGGAGTCAGCCCAGCTGGTCTGACTCCCCATCCCCAGCGAAACGCAAATCAGTGGTGAAACAGGCTTTTTGTTCCGATGGAATGAAACGGAACAGCTGTTTCGACTCAAAATGCAACGGTGCCGTTTCCCACCACCCTACTAGTTAGCTTACCTGAATGCCAGCACAGCTGCTCTTCCACTTGCATTTCCACTATACAGAGCAGTGCATGGTTGTGAGTGAACTGCTCCCTGGCATGGTAAATCTGTGAGGTAGATGTGCCTGCACATGAATTTCCTGCTTCCTGTGTGGCTTTGGGAATTCCTTGACCTCTCTGTTCTCACTCCTCATCTGTATAGGAGGAATAACAGCACTTCGCTATGCAGTGTTGTGAGCATAAGTACATAAAGGATTGTGAGGCACTCATCCATTTCAATAATGGGAGCCATTTAAGTACAGAAGATTAGATCGACGGGCACAAAAATTTGCCTATTTATCTAGATACTCCCTAGCAATCATTGTAAGACTAAACTCTAGGATGCACACATAATGGTAGCCTTCAGTTTGCATAGTCATTACATTTTATGACTATGGCTTCTCCATTCACCACTTTATTACTTAATGGAGATTTTACGGCAGTTCCGGTTTTCAAAGTTAGCTTGCTGGAAAAAATCTGTGGAGGAGTGTCTTTCTATTTGTACATTAAATAAATCCCAGACGCTGTTATTCCAATGGCATGGCTTAATTTGTAAACATTTCTCTTGCTCTCTCCATAGTAGCCAAGAAATGTTCTGTTGTTTATTTGCTGAGCAATGGCGCTGTGTTCAGTACTGCACAGATTATAGAAGAAGAAATGGTCCTTGCCCTAAGCAAGTCAAACTCGCTAAAACATGATGATGGTATAAAAAATTCTTGTTAATTTCAAGCTCCATTAGAAACAAAAGTGCAGAAATTTATATCAATCTTCAGAGACTGAGTTCTGACTCTCTAAGTTTTTAATATAGTGCTTAAATAGTACAATGAGAAGTGCTTTTGAGGTCAAAAGACGAAAAAAGAAGTGAGCATTTGTTAAGCAGACATTGACACACATCTCTATAAAGAACTCTTTGGCATGCTGTAGCACCAACAGTGCTTCACAGCCGGTTCAGAGAACAATATTTCCTGCCCTGGACGGTTGACAATCTCAACATCAAGGTGGTCTAATCTGTTCTGAAATAGATAATATGAAGGTGATGGTAAGGCACAGGACTGTCACACAGGGCAGAATGCTTGACTGTGTCCCTTTCTGAAGTTTCTCATGGAAGAGTTACTGACTGTTGGATACATGCCTCTGAGGACTTATGTGATCCTGAACACAAGCCACCATTATGAGAGCTTTTGAGCCCATACTCATATGCTATCAGGAGGAATTTATTTTCTTTGGTCTGACATTTCTTATGCTTGCTTTCAACCCAGGCTTGATTTAGATTAAAATAACTATCTCTGTGTTCATTACAGTGTGATTTAAGTGTTGGGTCTGTCTCTGGCCTGTCTGGGATCTCGTTTGTGTCACAACCTTTGTGTTCTTGAAGCATGAACAATTCTTACCCCTCAACAACGGTTTTTGGTTTCTATCCTGAATATTTGAGAACTGTTTTCATAAATTGGGTCTCTGGTAGGGCTGTACAAAGCTTCAGTCCCTGGTTCAATCTGGTGGAGATTTGGCCTGATCTGGTAGCTGAATCTCCGAATCCGAATTGAATCAGAGGACCCTTTAATTGCTCCGATTCAAAGCAGAACCTTCTGTATTGATTCGAAGAGATTCAGAAAGATTTGGAGATTCAGACATAGAGACAGCTTTAAATCTTTTTTCTACATACCTCTAGGTAGCAGGGGCTCGCGAGTGCTGCGATGCTGGGGCTCATGGGGTGTCCCACAGAAGCGTGGTGGGGCTCCCCGGTGCGCTCAGCAGCAGCCGCAGAATTGGACCAGAAGCACTTCCAGTCCACTTCTGGGTTCACTGAGGAGCATGCAGCACCCCCCCCCCATGCCCCTCCCTGGCTCGGCGACTGGTACCTCCTGGGTCTGAGGAAGGCACCCGGGGTCCCCCCTACAGCTGATTGCCAAGCCGGAGAGGCACGGGGTGGGGGGGGCAGCATGCTCCCCAGCAGCCCTAGAAGTGGACTGGAGTACTTCCAGTCCACTTCTGGGTTTGCTGCTGGAGCCCCCCATACTCCTATGGGACTCTCCTATGGGTTTGCTGCTGGAGCCCCCCATGCTCCTATGGGACTCTCCATTTGCCCCAGCACCGCAGCAATCATGCGCCCCACTACTTCCTCAAGGTACATAGAAAAAAGCATTTTCAGCTATGCCTGTGTCTGAATCACTGATTCACCAGATCAGCATTGAATTGTCAGATTCAGCCAAATTGAATCAGGGATAGTGATCTGAATCAACGAACTGACTCACCATCCCTGATTTGGGCCAAATCCTAATCTATTAGGGCCCATTTTGCACAGCCCTACTGGTTTTCCCCTCAGGTGCCCTGGTGAACAGTTGCTCACCAAGCCCTTGATGTACCCTCCTAGTGTTAGTGGTGTGCTGCTACCAGGTCCTCTCAGCCTTCTGGTCCTCAGGCTGAAGAGTCCCAGGTCCCTCAGCCTTTCCTCGTATGGCTTGTCTTTTAAGACTGATCATACGGGTGGCTCTTCTTTGGACTGTCTCATGCTTGCCCGTGTCCTTGTTGAAGTGCAGTGCCCAGAACTGGACGCAGCACTCCAGCTGTGGTCTCACCAGTGCCGCGTATCGTGAAAGAATCACCTTGGTTTTGCTGGAGTATATCGATTGATGCACGCCGGAGTATTATTTGCCTTGCAGCCTACAGCATCACACTGCTGGCTCATATTTATACCATGGTCCATTATTACCCTAGGTCATTTTCATTCATTGTGCCAGTCAGTTTGGTGCCACTAAGTCTGTAGGTGTGTTGGGGGTTGCTTGTCACCAGGTGAAGCACTTTATGTTTCTTGACATTGAACTTCATCAGATTCTGATCCACTCAACTTGCTAGCTTTTCTAGGTCTGCCTGTAACTGTGGCCTATCGTCAAGTGTGACCACACTCCCCATAACTTGGTGTCGTCTGCAAACTTGGCCAGCGAGCTCTTCACCCTCACATCCAAGTCGTTAACAAAGACGTTGAAAAGTACTGGACTGAGCATCGACGCCTGCAGGACACCGCTGCCCACTTCTCACCAGGATGATACAGATCTATTTGCTACGACTCTCTGGGTCCTATCCTGCATCCAGTTTCTCACCCACCTGTCTGTCTTGGAGTGAAGCCCCTAGTCCTCCAATTTTCTCATGAGGACATTGTGGGATACTAGATCAAAGGCCTTTTGGAAGTCAAGGTATACAATGTCAACCTGCTGTCTCGTGTCCAGGTGGCGAGTTACCTGGGCATAGAAGGAGATGAGGTTGGTAAGGCAAGACCTGCCCGCGATGAAGCCACGCTGGCTGCCATTCAGAATCTTACCTTCTGCAAGCTTATCGCAGATCGACTCCTTATGAACTTTTCTACGATTTTCCCTAGGATGGAAGTTAGGTTGATTGGCCTATAGTTACCGGGGTCCTCCGTCCTGCCTTTCTGGTGGGTGGGCACAACCCTGGCCCTCTTCCAGTCCTCAGAGACTTCTCCAGAGTGCCACAAGTTGTGGAAGAGTTTTCGAATAAAACTTTTGGTAGGAGTTAATATGCAGGACTATGAGCTGGTAAGATTTGCATGTGTCATTTTTCCGCAGAGCCTTTTAGAGTCGGATCTACTTATCTAAACAGCCTATATATATATTTTTAACACAGTTCCCTACACACATTAGATGGAGCTTCTTAAAGCACAAACAATCCGTGTGCAAACAATGAGATCGCTTGTGTCTCTGTGGTAGTATATTTTGGAAATGTGAGGATTTTTTATTTCATCGTTCAGGTTCAGCTGTAAGGTGGACGCATATGCCTAGAAGCCTCTGGAGAATCAAGTGAGGCAAGAGATCATTGGAAAGGTAAATAAAGGGAAAAAGGAACAGAAATTATGTTCTAATGAAGAGAGATAATGGAGCGTACCTATCTAATGTTTCTCAGGAATATTTTAGAATAAGGTTGTATTGCTTATACAAGATCTAGAAATGACTACAATAATAATAATAATGTTTGAGTTCTTGCAATAAGTATATATAAAAGATAAATATCATAGGGGTTATAATATATGGGTGCTTGTGCATGCGGTGGGGGTTTAGTTTGGTTTAGTTCTCCCTAAATTGAAACAGTGGGTTTTTAAAAACCCATCATTTCCACCTTTTCAATTTAGGGAAAACTAAACCCCTTTGTGTGTACACAAGGGTTAGGGGGCCTGATCCTTAGAGCTTACTGGCCTCTCTCCTGGCAGGTGGTGGGGAGGGTGAGCTGCTGGCAGGCCGAGCAGTCCCTGAGCTGCGGGGGGGACCCCGGTGCATCCCTCCATGGTGGCAGTGCCCCCCATGTGGTACCTGCCTACTGGCACCGCTGATCCCAGGAGGCGCCACAGCCACCGAGGGAAGCATCGGGCCCTTGCACAGCTCAGGCAGGCAGGTTCTGGGAGAAAAAAACCCCATGATCAGGCTCCTCGAAGCTTTTTTTTCCCCTTCAGTTGAGCCTGTTTGCATCGGCTGCCGCCGAGTCTCATGGCCCCCGAAATGTGCAGGGCCCAGTGCTTCCCTCCACGGCTGCAGCGCCCCCTGGGACTGCCCGCTCCGGGTGCCAGCTGGGGGGCACCGCCACCATGGAGGCAAGCACTGGGGTCCGCCACAGCTCAAGGACCTCTCAGCTCACCAGCAGCTTGCCCTCCATCCGCACCCCCGCTGTGGGAGAGGCAGGTAAGCTCCAAAACCCCTGCACTGTCCTCGCTGCCTTCCCGCTGCTGGGACCACACAGGAACAGCTGGCTTGCCCCTGGGGCAGAGCGGCAAGGCGGCAGGAGGGCACCTGGGTGTGCTGGCAGCGGGAGAAGGCAGCGGGAATGGTGCCTGGCTTCCCCGAGCACGTTCACTTCCAGCGCCCTGTGCACCGTTGTGCACGCTTTAAAGGCCAGTTTTATTGCATGTACAAAGGCCCTATAAATGCAAATATAAAAAGGGGTTGCTATATAGCAAAATGCTACATAGCAGGAGAAAAGAAGGATTCTTCTCATTTTACTTACGGGGAAATTATCAGTGTTGATGCTACTTTCATTTCTCTTAATACAATGGGACATTAGCATTGGCACCATATGCTCTTGAGATAAGAGACTTCATTATAACATTTTATTGGCACGCCATGCATTATCTTAGGCCTGACTGAGAGAACCACTGTCAATTTTGGAACACCAGCTGGCTGTGCTGAGGATTTTGAAGACTTGATAAAAATAAGTCACGTTATATGATTATTCAAAAGGGGACCATGACAGGAAACAAGGACAAATTAAACTTGTCCATGAAATTGCTCTTACCAGTAGCTATGAAACACTCACATCATGTTACATGCATTGCTATGCTCGTTAGCCATCCGACACGGTAGCTGGGGTGAAGTCTTTAACAAAAAATAGAGGAAGGATGGAGATGATGAAAGAGCAGCGATACAAATGCTTACCAGGAATGTATCTAAAGAATGAACAGATAGTTTAGAAGCGTTACACAACTGTAAAGCTACCGCGGGCTTGTGAGAAGCAGAGAAGAGCAACCAGTAGTTGAGGGAAATATTGAAATTATACGTGTAAATTATGTGTATGTAGGGAACTGCATTTTTCCATGTTCCTAAAGTTACCTGGGTCAAGCTGATTTTTGGTGCAACTCCAAATGTAGCACTTGTTATGTGTAAAGGGCTCGGTCCCTTTCTGTTTCAGTATTACACGGTGATTGAGTCAAAACCGAACAAAACACAGCTGGCTGGAGTTATGCAAACCTTTTGTAATTAGACTCCAGCTGATCTCACCACCCTTTAACCACAGTTTTGCCTAAAAGTAAGACTACATTTTAGATTGAGGTAGCAACCCTGCCGAGGGTTAATGGCTTTGCCCTGAAATGAGTTAAAGCGTGGGTGTTTTGGTTACATTTCAGATTGATTTTGAGTTGGTTCTAACTTTTGTGGGATGGCAAGTGCTCATAAGGTCGGTACAACTCCCTCCAAAATCCGTGAAGTACCCTGAGAAATACAAGCTGCCTTTTAAAACCTCTGATTTCATTTCCCCTCGTAAAACTAAGCTAGAAAGAAAAACAACTTTATAGTCACAATCTGCTTGTCGCAGAGGCTGATAACGCCAGCCTAGTTAGCTTCTGCTTGTCTTGACAAGGGGCTCTTTGTCCTACTACAGAATTGCTTATTTTAAGCTGGTCCAGGGCATTGAAAGGGCTAGAGTTTGCCCTTGTCCTCACCCTGACTGGTGGCTTTCAGGACAAAAGCCCTGTTGATTTTATCAGGAGCCCCGGGACCTCCGTGCAATATAAGTCAGGATCTAGCTCGGCCTTGGAGATTTGGAAAGATCCATATCCAGCATTATGAAAAAATGCGACACTGCAGAGTACTTTTCAGAAGCTAGTCTTCGCTAACAGGTTTTGGGGCAGCTGAAGGGAAGAACAAGGAATTATTAATAATGAGTTTTGAAGCCGGAAGAATATTGTAACTTTAAGAAAATCTTGTGTGTCACCAACACGGTTGGGATATTTTTGAGAGCTCCTTGTTAAGATGTCAGAAGTGCGGCACTGCCTGTTTCTGTAGAGGTGGAAAGCAGATAGGTGGAGAGAGTGGACTTATATGTACTTAAATAAATAATGAATGTGAATATGAATTGTACACATGCAGGACTCTGTTAAGCAAAACCTGTGCTCAGAGCTCACTAAGCTAAAGGAGTTTCTGTACACACCGCTTTGGCTTATTGTATTGCTGCCAACGCTAATTCGGATTCGGAGGCCCAGAAAACAGATCTTCCACAGCAGCCACAAACACTGGCTTTGGCTTATTGTATTGCTGAGATCTCTGCTGAGCTGGCATAGTTTGTTCCCTGCTGCCCTCCTTATTCAGGGTGGGCTCGGCCTGCCTGCGAATCCATCTGCGATCATGCCCCTCAGCCTTAGCAACTGAGCGGAAACAGCTCCATGCAGCCTGAGCCATAGGAGCTGGGAGCAGGGACATAGCCAGCTCTAATCCTGATTAGAGTGGGGGTCTAGCAGTGGGCATATCGGTCCCCAAGGCAGGTATGGCCCTCTAATGCCCAGGCAGGATAGCGCTGCTCAGCTTAGCTTCTAAGGCTGGGTTTTGCAGGGATTTTCCATCTGGCCTCCTACAGCTAAGGGTGGGGGGCACAGGGCTGCTCCAGATGTGTCAATGGAGGGTTCTTTCCCTGCACCCCAAAGTTTTGCCCAGGGCACCAAAATTTATAGTTATGCCTCTGCAGGGGCATGCCACTGTGAACTGACCACCTGTATTTTAAAATCCAGGTCTCAATGGGGTTGTCTCTGCCCTTCCCATGAAGTCACTGAAGAGTGATTCTCTAGGAGAGGTGACGTATGTCAGAAGTCTTTGTCACTGTTAAGGACTGGGTTCCTAAACTAGGTTTTCCAGCTGTGTCTTGAAGACTCCTGCATGTGACTGTAAACAGAATAGCTCCAAGCTAAATCCAGGAAGCTGAGGCAGACATTTGAATACAGGGGAAGAAAATATAAAACATAATAAATTCCTAGAGCTGAAATATGGCAGAGGCAATCAGACCATCTAATTTGACCTACTGTATATCCCAGGTCCTTAAATTCCACCCAGCTATCGAGTCCATGAACTTGTGTTTAGTTAAAACATTGCTTCCAAAAACCATCCAGGCTTGATATGAATAGAGAATACACCGTTTCCCTCGGTAGCTTGTTGCAGTTTTTAATCGCTCCCATAATCACCCTTAACATTGTGCCTTATTCTCACTGCAAATTTCTCTAGATTCAACCTCCAGGCATTGGCTATTGTTACACCTTTTCCCAGTAAATTAAAAAGAACATTTGAACCCAGTAATTTCCCCCTTGTGAAGGTGCTTGTCACTATAATCATGTTATAATCTTAATAGACTGAACTGATTGAGCTCTTCCCTCTCTCACAGTAAGAAGTTTGTGTCAAACCCTTGAATCATTTTTGTGGCTCTTCTCCGCACCATCTCTGCATTTCCAGCATGCTTTTACTTCTTGAGTAGATGTTGGAGTTTATAGTGTTAGCATTTGATGTTAGCTGGAACTTTTCACCAGTGATTGGGCCTATTGAGCACTCTCTCCAAAGACAGATACCTTTTACCAGTGCATAATGACTCCAGTATTACTCTGGTGGGTTGCTTGAATTGGTCGTACCAGATCTGGGCAGCGTTTCTACATTAGAGTCCTCAGGCTCTTTTTTTACCCCGAAAGCCACACTTGAATGCCATTGGCTTGCTCCTTTACTTTGGAAAGTTGCATCTTTTTCTCCGGCCTCAGTTCTTCCATGTGTAAAATGGGGGGGATACTGTTTCTTACCTCTCTTGTAAGAGCTTTGAAACGTATGGATGAAAAATACGGTGTAAGAGCTGTGTACATATTTTTCCTCCCCCCCCCCCCCCGCAGGGTTTATAACTCAACTATGGCATTTAACTTTCTCTGACGCTAACTTGGATTACAAGTGCTTAGTCCAGCAGAAAATTCCCCTCCCTTCGTTGAGTTCAAAATCATTTTGGCAGTGCATGTTAGGACTGTAGTGTTAGATTTGTGATAAACAGAACCTCACGCAGTTTTTTTGGTTTTTTTTAAATCGGGCAACGTGAATTAATCACTTTAATTATTTTTGAGAAAACCATTAGGAAACTCTGAGATGTTTCAATCTAGGCACCGCTAACGCCACTCCATCAAATATCTCCGTAACTGTAGTTTGCCTTTAAATTCTCCATGGCTAGTGAGGATGTGCTGAGTGACATGGTAGGCCATAATGGCTCCAGACGGTATAGTCTACCGTGTTAATAATCCGTGAATTAAAGCATCCCCCAGCAAGCTCTTAACATGATGGATTGTATCAATGATGTGTGTTTAAAGGGTCCCTAAGTAGGCCTTGACACGACAGACCAGAGCGGTTCGGAAGGTCTATTGTTGTCAATGATCCGCTGATTACGTGAGCATATCTGGAGGGAGGGAGCAGTGGGAGGCAAAGGGAGGCTGTAAACAGCAGCTTAATGCTCTGTCAGAGGTCAGAGCCGCTTGTTACAAACAGGAAGCTGGTGAGCAAAAACGTGCATGAGAGAAGCCCTGCGTGTAGGCTAGGAGGTGCAAAAGGCCTTTAATCAGAGGGCGACGGCAGCGCTCAATGCCGTGGCAGGATTAAGTCCTAAAAGACCAAAGCACTGACAGCCTTTTGACCAAGTAAAAGTCTGCCTAACCTACGAAATAGAAACCAGGAAAGCTTTTTATCTTCCACTTGATGCAAAATCTCTTGTGATACAGAGGTTTCTTTTCTTTTTAGCAGCTCCAAGCAGTCTCAGATTAGGCCTGTATCACAACACTAATCCACAGGAGGCTATGTTTTGTCTTGCTATGACACCAGCTACTATTGTTTTTGATCTGCAGCCTCTGAAGAGGGATGCTGCATCTTGCACAGGAAGGTGTTATGAGTGCAGATTAGTTAGACAAGTGCTGGAGTGAATGCATAAGTAGTGATTTTGCATAATGAGGTGTGTGAAATCCCACTGGAGGTTGTTAAAACAGATAGACAGCCTGTGGTAAACAACAAGGAAGGTAGGCTTTGAAAACAGATGGCTTTGAAAACCTGGCAAATGGCTGTTCCCTACTTAAAAACTGGTTTTGTTAGTGTAGAAGATCTTTGTTGTTGTTGTTGTTGTTTTTAAACCAAAAACCTGGCATGCATATTTTTAAAGCTCAATTTTAGTAATAAAGGTCGGTGGGTAATTGCACCTCAGTTGCTGGTCCTGTTGTCAACACGTCTGAATGAAGGTTGGAAGTGATGAGCTCATTATTCAAAAATGCTTTACTCCTGTCTGCTGGACATAGCTACAGTACTCTTTCTGCCTGGCAGGGACTGGATAGCCTTTGTTTCTTGGGACTGAATTAAATGAAGGGTTAATTCCTTCTGAGAGACGGCGCTTGTGAGCTGGAGTGGGATTTTGGGGCTGCTGCTGTATTTCTGTTGGCTACAAAGGAAACGACCAACGGTGAATAATCTGGAACAGTGTGCACCTACTGATTAAAACTGGCCAGAAGACAATGTTTCCATTTCAAAAGGTCCAATTTATTTTCACCCCACAGTGTGGGGTTTGTGTGTGTGTGTGTGTGGGAGAGTTGTTGGTTTTTTGGGGTGTGTTTGCATATGCGTGAGTTCATCTTTGGCTGTAGTCAGGTCATTAGGGCATTGGCTTAAGCCAGGGGAGAGACAGGCTCAAATATTTAATTCTGAGCAGTTTTCTATCTGACGTTACTCTTGAGCTTGGCTCTCCTACGCCCCAGGCCAATACCCCAAATGAGGAACAGTAGGCAGACAAGGAGCAGAACAGCAACCAATTCGCCCTCTCAAAAAACCTCCCGAATGCAAACATTGTTGCAACTTGCCTATCCGCAGGGAACCGTTTAGCTTCAAAATTGCATTTGGTTGAAGATGAGGTCTATCAAATCGGGAAGAATACAGACAAAGTGAATAGGGAACTGTTCTTCACCACATCCCAGAATGCTAGAGCTGGGGGGCACCCACTGAAATTACTGGGAAACGGGTCTGAAACTAGCAAGGGAAAGTTATTTTTTTTTTATACAGCCCGCAGTTAACTTCTGGAACTTGTTACCGCAGGAGTTTGTAGAGGTGAATGGCATAGCTGTGTTCAAAAAGGGACTAGAGTGTTGGTCTATTAGTAACTATTAAGCAGAATAGTCAGGGATGCATCTCTAAACCCGTAGTGGCAGGGGACAAGGAATAGACCACTCCAGCTATACCTTGTCCGTATGCTTTCTCTCTAAAGCATCCACCTGCCACTGTTGGAAAAAGGCTGCTGGGTTATATGGATATTAGTCTGACCCAGTATGGCACTTCTCTCCAGCTCTGCTTTTGGTACAGTTAATTCAAGGAGAAACTGTAGAGCTGTACTGAGATCTGCTGAACAGAGATTTTCCTAACTTCTTGTCTTGGCTGGGCAGTTCTCTTTGCTCTTGGGAGACTGCCAGGACACAGTCTATAGCCTGGCGACATGAGGGGTCCAGAGGTTGCAACCATCCTCCCATTCTTGTGGCTGGCTGAGAGCTGGGGTTTTAGCCTATTTTTGTATTCTAACGTGGTGTAGAAAAGGCTAAGGCCCAGGGCTGCAGCTACCGCCTTCCATGGGACCATAATTTGGTCTTCTGTTTTTAGAAAAAGCTAAGCTTCTCCATCAAAGATGTTTTACTGGGTATAATGGTCCTGACAGTGGAGCATATTCAGGTTGCACAGGTGATGTGCACCTTAACTGCCAAATGCAGTAGGTCAAAATATCAGTCAATCCAAGTGTGAGGTCTGAGACTTTTCAAATTGTCCCTCACTTTAGTATTTCTCTGCTGTAGCGTTTGAATGAGCTGGACATTAAGGTTTGTTTCCTTCCATTATTGTCATTTTAGTTTGCAGCAAACTAGCACAGGATGCCTATTCTGCTGGCAGGGCCCCATCATGCTAGGCAAGGTACAGATGCCTAAGGGGGGGGCAGGTTCTACCCCAAAAATCTTACGCGCTAAATACCCAAAGGCACAGAGAAGAGAAATGATAGATCAGTTTGAGAGATAAGTTACTGTATTTTGCTGTCGGGAACGTAATGGTTTTTTTTTTCTTTTACCGTCCTCATTTCTCACGGCAAACTTTCTAACCATCATTGCATTTCTCCTTAAATTGCTGCACACCCCTACCTTGTCCATAGTAGGGAGGTTGTTCAAGGTTTGCACAGGGTCCATTTCACTCGAAATCCAGTTTAACCACATTGGCTCTTTACTGATAGCCTATGACAATGGGGGCTTATCTTTTTGGCAGCTGTGCCCTGCACCCTCCCCTACTGCCACTTGGATTCCCTCCCACTGCTCAGTCTGCTGTTCTGCTTTCTGCTCCCTGCCCAATCTGCTGCTCTGTCTTCTGTGATACCTGCTCCTGTGCCGCATGTGCCCCCCACATCCAGGCTGCCCCTGGTATATGTGCCCCAGGTTAGTCACTCTGGTCAGTAAAATGAGACGGTTCGAATTCCCAACCATTCAACATCTGACTACACCAGAATACAGCACTTTGAAACTGTTTCTGAAAAAAGTCAGAGTTGGCAAAATAGCAAATTTAAGCATTTTCAAAATTTAAAAAGTGTTTTTTTTTTCCTGTTTGAAATGACCATGGGTTTGAAGATTTCACTTGTGTCATAGTAAAGAAGAAAGTTTAAAATGGAACAAAACACTTTGATTGTCCGAGTAGCGTCTTTGCATTTTTTGGGTCGTGAAGATTTTCAAGCTGTTGACTTTTTCGTGCCTGATTCAGGATGGCAAAAGGATGGCACTTGAAAATCCCGGCAGGAAAGGAAAACTGATTTCAACTCTATGCTCGTGTTGAGTAATTGCAACATACTGAAGTCAATAGGAGGTGGTGCTACACATCCTCCTCAGACATCAGGCTAATAAAACATCATGTTTTATTTCCTCTGATGTGTCGGAAGTGCTATCGGCTAGGTCAGACATTCAAGAGCTCAGCACCCACATTTGGGACCAGATTCTTCAGAGAAATCAGCTCCCATTTAGGCATATAAAGTGGCCGTTATGGGCAGATTTTCAAAAGAGATTGAACCATCAACACGCTGAGCATTTGCAACATCTGATTGCTTTGAAATGAATGAGAAGGAAATGTGCCATCTTTGTTGGGCGATAAAAATCAGACTGAACTACATTAAAATATTGCCCTCATTTTCAGGTTTTTTTCATTTTGTTTTCCAGTGTTGGAGGGTTGGGGACACTCTGCCATGACACTTAATGCCATGCTACTATGGCTCTGTAGTAATAGTAATAAAAGTGCAGTATTTTTCAAACTGAAGATCACTGTTAGAAATGTTTATTACACATGGGGGCAGTAGCACACCATAAAGATGCAAAGTATGCTAATACTGGCAGGGTTGATTTATGGGCATGGAATATACAGTGGGATATTTAGTATTCATTAGGTATCTGTATATTTGACAGCTATTGGCAAGAAGTGTTAACTTCTGTCCAACTTTGTCTTAAGTAACAAGTGATCAGTAAAGAAAAGTTTATATTTGCTTTTATGACACAATCTGTGAATGCTTCTTCAAAGTTTTTGCTGCTCTGCTCCATGTTGAATACAGTTTGTCATAAGGTCATTTCCATCAGTTTAAGGGCTGCAGGTGGCAACAGGCGCCAAAATAGAAATATCTGCTGTTGAGAAGAAAATAAACTATTCCCCTTATCTCTTTGAATCGGAACATCTATTACATTGCTTTGTTTAGTAATAGCTCTTATTGTAAAGCTATTCTGGAGATGTTTGCTGTTCTACATATACTGATCAGTAGAAAGGTAATTTGCTTTTCTAAAGGATACCCCAGGCTTAAGTGCTTTGTTGGCTCTAAGCCAGTGCTGTGAGCGGTAGGCAACTTGCCGGACGGAGCCCGTAATAACTCGCTTCTGCGATCTGTGAATCTCAGCGCACACCAGAATCCTTGGTAAACAAAGCCTCGTGATAGCCTGCAAGTGCTAAAGTAGTAGTGGCATCCCAGTTTTACGGATGGTGACTTGGCTAAGGGACTTGCTCAGGGGATCAGGGAGACGTGTGGGCCTCGGTAGGTGTAGGTGGTGCGTTGTGCGGATGATACTGTTAGCTATGTTTGTTAACTGTTGGTAATATCTATTTCATGATCTGGGTGGTGTGACTGGAACATAATTGCATGGGTCTGTCTGTTTCCCAAGATGCAGTTTAAGAGGTTATTGGGGGGTCCAAGACTCAGGATCTAACCCTTTTTTTTTTTTTTTTTCTACTGAGGATACAAGTTTGAATGCATGACTATTGTGGAAAGTGGGTGGTAAGACTGGAAACAGAACCCTGGAGTCCCGCCACAGAGTCCTATGAAACAACCATTAGCTTTGATGATGGTCTTCATCCTTTAAAAAAAATCTAAAACCAGCAAATACCCTTTTCATTCAGGTGTTTGCTTCTTACATTAATATTAATATATCTAGCCCTGAATTCCCCTGAAACAGTTATCTACCAGAGTTCCTATTAGTATCCCATCATCACAGGATGGCGGCCAGGGAATTATTTTAAGATAATACATTTTTGTTTATTAATTGTTGGTTGCTATTGACTTGGTGACATATTGCTGTCGGAGAAATGAACTGTGATATAATTAGGAGCAAATAATATCTATGCATGCTGTGCTAATTATTTCTATGTGAACCCAATTCATTGCTAATATAAATAGCAATATTAATCACAGCAAGTATCAATATTTATGCAGTGTGCTTCCATTTAAGCGCGGCTGTAGATGCGAGTTTGTCTATATTAACCAAAGAAAGAAGTGTAAATGGTTTTATGTCATCTTTTTACCTTTTGGTGTGATTCAAATGATAAGTTTCTTATGTAACAAAAGGAAAATTGTGCAGTAGGTAAAGCAAGGGATGTACAGGACCATAAGTGAACTCCAGCTTTGAGCATACCCCTTTCTTTTCCTGACTACCCAGTCCACCAGATGGGCACTCTTCTCCATGTGATGATGTGAGATATGTCATAATGTTCATACATCTCTTTGGGACACTTCGATGAAAGACTTAATGCTGCCATCAGTGTGAATGGTGATTGCATGTTAGCAATGAAAGAGAGCCAGATTTTGGATCCTGCTGTGATCCTTTTGCAGTGTTTTATCAGAGCCAACCTGAGGCATGGAAATGACCCGCACAACACGTTGCAGTAGACACTTATGCATCACCTCTCTTGTGAAATGCCTATGGTGTGGGAAGGACTTCTCTGGCTATTTTGGATTGTAAGACCTGTAGTAGCTCTATGGGGAAGCTGCAAATTAATGCACACTCCCAAGACCATCCTAATTAATCAGGGAGAGGGACAGTCATATTAGCTGCCAGATATGTCTAGGTATCTAGACGGTGTAAAGGCAACTTCAGACCACATGCGGCTTTGTGTTTCCAGTGAGGAACACGGACAGAATCTGGCCAAATAGCAGTGATAAACCTAGCAAAAATCTTGAACTCCTAGGAGATGGTGAGCTTATCCTCACTAGCGCTCTCCACATCTCAGTCATGAGTCCTGACTTCTGCTGACCAACGCATTGCTTAGGGATGATAGATAACAGTGCAATGTGTGAGCAGTATGCCAACCAGCATAGCCAGGTGCATAAACCACAGCCATAATATGGCGTATTACAGGACAGTGGCAGTATTAGCTTCTCATTAGTTCTTTGAGGTGGTTTAACACAGTTGAGCAATGCAAAAGCTTCACAGCTTCAGTCCAAGCAAGCGATCGGACTGCATTGACACTTGTAGAACAAATTATACCTTCATTTGATTTCTTTGTAGCATCTTCCTTCCCTTTAAAATGAAGATCGTGGCTCAGACCCTCTTGGCCTGGGAGCTGTTATACCAAAAGAGGCCAAGTTCATGAAGCAAATGAGCTGGAGTGTCATTGGTGCTATGACTGCCCATGATGTAGATAGATTTAGGGCAGAAAGATGAAGCAGGTAATTCCCCATGGAAAAGATGTTTTGGCCACAAGCTAATTTGGGTAAGATCCATTAATTCTTTATCCCTCAGTTTCTACATCTTTAAAGTGGAGGCTATATTTTTTTACACCCCCCTCTCATTCCAATATATGTATGGCAATGGACAAAACCAGGGCTTCTCTGGACAGATTTTGATTTTACAGTTCAAAGTTAGAAGGATCTTGTGTTTGGGTGCCACAGAATCTAGACTCTGGATCAGAAACGGGCAAAGTCTGGCCTGTGGGCCAGATGCGATTGGCTGTGGACTCCATTTCCCAGTTGTCTCTGCGCACATGGCTTGGGCTGGTCTCCATGGAGACCAGCCACAGCTGCGCTGGCTGCTCTGGAGTCTCTGGGAAATTGGGATGGGGGGCAGCTTGCTCCAGAGCCAGGGCACAGCCACGATTTGTAGCCTGCATGCTCTGGGCAGGGGTGCACAAGCAAGGGACCTGGTTGTCACTGCTGCAAGGAGCTGGGGCAGAACCGCAGTCTCCTGCTTGTATGCCCCTGCCCAGAGCATGCAGGCTACGGATTGCAGCTCTGCCTTGACTCTGGAGCAAGCAGCCCCCATCGCGAGTTTCCAGCGGCTCTGGAGCAGCCCCCTGCACTGCTCTGTCCTGCGCACTGCCAGCATGGCTGGGGCTGGTCTCCATGGCAACCCCAGCCTGAGCTTTTTCATGCAAGTGCAGCTGGGGTCCCCATGGAGAGCAACCCAAAGCATGCAGACAGGGGCTGCTGGGAAATGGAGTCCAGCTGCCAGCCGGATTGGCCATTTTGCCCACCTTTGCTCTGGATAGACATGGGTAGACTGCTTTGATCAATGATTCTCAACCAGGGTGCCGGGGCATCCAGAGGAGCTGTGAAATCCTGTGAAGGGTGTCTTAAGGTGTGAAGAGGTTAAATCTGACATGAGGAGATAAACAGATAAGGGCAAACTCAGGCTCAGTCCCTGCTTAGCCACTCCCCTGCCCCCCACTGCCCAGCCCCTTTGCAAGGAGGTAAGCACTGTAATAAGTTGTTTTTGAAGTGGGGTACTGCTCAGGTCACAAAAGTCTTGGAGGGGGCTTTGAGTCTATCGAGGGATGCCTTGAAACTGAAAAATTTGAGAACCTCTGGCTTAGATAAATGGCTCCTGCTTGAGACCATGTCTAAAACTATGTGGGAATTCCCCAAGGACCTTGCTTTCCATGAGCATGATTGATTTTCTATATTACTCAGCCTTATAATAAGGATAAACTCTGTTGATAGAAATCCTTCCCCACCACAGATGTTAACACATTCAGGTGAATGTGTGACTGTGTGATTATAGCTCACCATGCAAACCATGCCAGCGCTGACACACAGAGAGCTACTGGGATGGAAAGTGAGATTAAAGATTGGTATGCAAGCTTGACCCTGGGCAGAGATGTACAGTGTGCACTGTGAAGCTACACTCAATAAATTAGATGATGATATATGGCACAGTAGATCACATAGTTGAAGGCAAGGCATATATACTCACAAGATAATGTGAAGCATGTGAAGTATTGAATATATCAAAGAGAGATGAATCTTTATCTACAAGTTATCCTGTTCAATTTCTGTCTAGCTGAGTTAATACTGTACATTGAAAGGTGTAGCTGGAGTGTGTGAATGTGTGTGTGTGTACCTGGGTGTAGGTTTAGGGGGTGCTGATTAATACAATGACATTTTAATGTAGAAAGATTTTCCTTTGTTCTTTTACTTTAAACATACCATATTTCCTTGCACTCAGTGCACCTTGGAATATAATATGCGCCTTGTTTTTGAGAGGCAGAATGAAGGGTTATGGTTGCATACAGCAGGGACAGAGCCTTGTCTTCAGTGGAGTTGCTTTCCTTTTCCCACTTAGGCTGTGTAGTAGGTGGAGAGAGAACAGGAACAGCTATCAGGTGGTAAAATTGCCTTAAGCAAGGTTAGCTTGATTGGTGTAACATCACAACCAGTAAAAAAAATTGTCAGAGATGGTCCCTAGCACCTGTAGAATCGAGAATAACAAGCCATTAAGTCAGTTTCCCTGAGCTGCCTGAATAAAAATGCCACTGCTGCTGCACTGTGGAGCAGGAATCAAAGATGGGTGCTTCTACCCCTATAGAAAATTAGCTTCCATGCTTAATATGTGCAACACAAGTTTGGGAGGCTGATTTTTTGGGAAAAAGGTGTGTGTGTGTTATCCAAGAAAATAAAGTATATGCCAGTTGGCCTTTATTATTTGTATTTGGGTAACAACCTGTGGTTCCTTTCATGAATGAGGAGCCAGGTGTGTACAGTACTGTGCAACAACAGACCAGAAAAGCTTTCCCTGTCCCGAAGGAGCTCATGCAAGCTTTGTTACCTAAAACCTAATGAAAGGAGCCAGCAGTCTTAGTGCATGTTCTATTCTTATCTGGGTTTTCTCTGAGGAACAACATTGTTGACGGAGTGCTTGTCCAGACAATGATTTGGTATCTGTTTAGAAATTTGAAGTAGTTCACTGAAATTATCTGCGATTAAAAGATTAGCTAGACATTTCTAATGTATGTTTTGTTCATATTTGTTAAAGTGCCCTAAAACTCTTTTGATCTTGATGATTTGCAACAACTGGACTTGCATGAAAATTTAAAATCTTGGTGTAATAGAGTATGTGAAATGGTGATTAATTTATAGCCTTCATCTTGAGTTACTAGTCATTCTGTTTTTAACCGAATGATTTGCAGTCCCCACAATTAAAACTCCATAACATTTTGTTATTACAAAGGAATTCATAAATAGTTGAGAAGATGTAATATGCAACAACTTAGGAATTAGCAAAAAAAAAAAAAAAAAAAAATGGCATGTGGGAGAGAAAGCAGCAAATGTACGTGTATTCTAGGAAAAACAAGACAAGAAAAAAATCCAAACAAATGAGCACACAACTATTGTTGCTCAGACACTACATGACACAGCTTGAAGTAAGGTAAATTCTAGTCTGAACTGGCAATGGTACCAGTCAATTTGGTTACGTGTATTAACTTTCTCTAAGCGTGAGCAATGCCAGCTGAATAATGTTTGCAGTGACTCTGCTCTGTTCCTCTACTTTAGATAATGTGAATGGCTCAGAAAGCCTCTACCTTTCCCCCATTTTATAAAATGATCGGTACTGCCACTACCATTAGTGAATCATGACCCCAATGTATTGGGTACTGTACAAACAAAACCAAAAGAGGGCCCTGTCCAGAAGATCTTATTTAGTTTCTGAAGTGAGTAGTCCAATTTGAAGACGAGAAACATTGTTAAAATCCTAGCCATATCCTTTGGGTTAACAGAACCTTTTTTGCTATCTAACAGTCACCCCCAGTAGGGCAAATACTGCTCTGGCGTGCATCAATTGATGCATGTCCAGCAAAGCCGAGGAGGTGGTTCTTCCATTCTGCTCAGAACTAGTGAAACCGGAGCTGGAGTGCTGCACCCAGTTCTGGGCACCCCACTTTAACAAGCTCGAAAGAGTCGAAAGAAGAGCACCCTGTATGATCAGAGTCTTAAAAGACAAGCCATATGAGGAAAGGCTGAGGGATCTGGGACTCTTCAGCCAGAGGAAAAGAAGGCTGAGAGGGGACCTGGTAGCAGCTTACCACTACACTAAGGGAGGATGTCAAGGGCTCGGTGAACAACTGTTCACCAGGGCACCCCAGGGGAAAACCAGGGGTAATAGCCACAAACTCCTGGAAGATCGATTCAGGCTCAACATTAGGAAAAACGTTTTCACAGTCAGGGTGTCCAGACCGTGGAATAAGCTCCCTCCAGAGGTGGTGCAATCGCCTACCCTGGACATCTTCAAATGGAGACTAGACAGTCGCTTTGCTGGGGTCACCTGACCCCCAGTTATGTTTTCTGGTTGGTGCAGGGGGCTGGGCCCTATGATCTTCCAAGGTCCCTTCCAGCCTTATAATCTATGAAAATAAGAATTACGAACCTTTTGGTAGCCGACTTCTTTCAGTATTGGCTGCCAGTTCTGTGAAGCCCTCCACATCGTTCCCCAGAACTCTGGCATCACCTGGCATCTTGTAAGATTTAGGGGTTTTCTGTGCTGTACCATAGTCTAAGATACAACTGCAGCTAATGCCCACACGGGTTTAAAACTAATTAGTGGTGCAGCCCCAAAACCCAACTCAGCCCAGACTAACTGGCAGGCTTAATAACCTAAGTTGGACTCCATGTTGCCGCTCTGCACTGAACTAACTAATTTAAAACTGGTTTGTGTGTTTATATGAGCAGCAGTTGCTCCTGGATGGCAATGAAGAAATAATGCATTAGCTAGCTCATTCTGGCTGCTTCTGCTTTCTAAGGAGTAACAACACAATTCAGTAATGCCTTGAAGTACAACACTATCTGCATCCCAGACGTATAAAGAACAACAGGTTTTTTTTCGTGGTAACAAATGAAGCTAAAGAAACAGGAGCAGTATAAACAAGATAATTCCATAGATTTTGATGCACTTAGTATCCAATTAAGTTTGTGGTACAGTAGGCTGATTTATGTAGAAGTGGCTACTTTATCTGCAGCAAACGATTGGTCATGTTGAAATGCACCAAAATGATTATTCTTTTTAGACCATTGTAATTACATGAAGGAGAAATATAGAGTTATGTTTTCCTTTCATTGGCTATTAATCGTCTATCGAGCTCACTTACATGCACAGGGAGAGATCAATTTCCTTTATGGCTGCAAGAGGGACATAAATTATGTTAAATTAAGGAAATGCTCTCCCATCTAGACCATCCTTTGTTATGTGTTTGTTTTTCATAGAAAACAGCTAGTCATTGATCTTATATGCAACAGAGTGTAGTTTTTTTTTAAAATCGAGAGTTCAAACCCCCTTCCTTTTAAAAGATGCTTTTACAAGGCATGGTATTTCCCATGGCAAAAGTCGTCTATAACAAGAAAAAGAAGACTTGAAAGTCATGGGGATGAAAAAAACCCAACCCTTTAGTTACTTTGACCTGTCTTGGAAATTGCAATTTTTAGCAACAAATAAAGGGGAAAGGTGTGAAGAATTACATATGTGATAATATGAAATCTTGCCTCTCTACCTTAATGGTTTGCAGCATTTAATGTGAATCTATTCAACCTGGAAATAAATTCTTTTTCATTCCTCCATGTTATGTGTGGTAATGCACATGCTAATATGGGTCACTCCTGTCACTGCTTTCATTCACACATTCACTCTAAATAATAATGAACATTTAAAATCTATCAGGGGTTTGCGGGGCTTTGTTTTGTTTAGGTTTTTAATTAGCTCAGTCCCTCAGGCAAAATTATATTGTCTCCCTTAAACCCCCCCCCACCTTTAGTTTGCATTATTGCTCTGCCTGAGTACACATCTGCTAGTGTTCTTGAAGGAGCTTATAACTTAGCTATTTTAATTTCCACTGGAGAATATTGATACCGAATTCTCTAGCTAAAAGCATTTTAAAATCAGTGCTTGTAATGAGAATTACTGATCATATAACCCATGAGAACATGCTACATAAGGCATCCTACATGTGTTTTCCCCATTTGTATGTAATGTATGCAGCTGACTGTGTTGGAGCTGGTCAGAGGCAGCATCACTGCTTCTCTTTCCATTCCTTCAACCTCTTTCAAACCCCCTTCAGCCTGGGCAGTGGGATGCAGGCAGCCAGTATATTACTGCCCTTTTCATCTGTCAGTCTCGAAGACAAGTTAGTGGTTTTGCTGTCTCCAGGATTTCCTCCACTCAGCAACCCAGCCTCTCAAATGAGGGTTTCCTTTATGGTAAGATTATGCTCACCATGAGCAGCAGGGTGGCACGTGATTATCAAATAAGCAGCATCTTTTTTTCAAATGCAGGGTAGCCTTGATGATTCAGAACCCACTAACTCAGAAGCAGGTGCTGGTTTGGCAGAGACCAGAGTTTGGGGCACTTAACTGTAAAGAGATAAATATAGAAAAAGCATTTCATTTTGGGGCCTTTGCTAATGTAACATGATGGAATTAAGGCTGCTTGCCTCTTGAGACTTGGGGACCCTGGGTCCTTGGTCTCCTCTTCCCTTCACTGGTCTTCATTCCTCCAGGCTTTGAAATATCACCTCCGTCTGCTGCCGAGAAGGGTCATGTAACTTGGGCCAGCACTGAGTAGAGCGGCATTTATTTACAAGAGGCGCATTTGGTTCTGGGGTGAACAAAATGGACAGTGAAGTTACTTTCTTAACGTGGACATTTTTTTTGCTAGAACATGAAATACTTAGCAGTAGCTTCAGGGCACTTTTCCCATTTATTTGTAACATTCTCTTCATTGATGCTGAGTCCTGATGTTCAATAAAAGATGATTTAGGATTATGGCAAAAAGCAACAGCTTGCAACTTCTTCAAATATAAAACTGAGCACAAAACATGAGGGCTCAGTCTAGCAGCTACCAGTCAAGCCAGCATGACTCAAAGGATCTAGCCAGAGCTCCCATACAGAGAAATAAGAGCCTGATGGCTCCAAATTGTTCTCATATGTTTCACCCAACTTGTCCTCTCCGCAAAGCGTAGCTGGACTTGGATCACCCCTTGGAACTGGCGCTGGGTAAATGAGCGGGTGTGTGGTTTGCTGACAATTAGGAAACGTAGTAAAAGAAAAACCTTTCCGGTTGAACCAGAACTAGTACTACTATCGCCACCACTGCTACTAGTAGTGCAACAACAAAGAAAATGAAATGTTTCATTTCAAACACATATCAAATCCATATAGCAACAATGGAAACCTGCAGCTGTGATTTTTCTCTCTTGTCTACCATGCTTGAGGGGAAGAAGGAGTTGATGTTTCGGTACCTGGCATTGGACGAGCGTGTCAAGCTGTTTGGTTGATTATTGCTTTTAGATTCTGCTGCTGTACTCAGGGGGGCAAACTTTACTTTTCTGGAGAGGCCGCCTGACATGGTTCAATTCTGCTGAGCAAGGGGAATGGTGAGGCTTGAGCACAGATAAGTGTGCGAACACCCATAGCTGGGGACAGAGTTGGGAGACTATGGGGGCAGGGTGATGACTTATTGTTTTGAGCAAATCATTTGGTTGTTCATTCCCTTTGTCCTACCCCTGCCCTGAAATGGGCTGGAACCACTTTGCAGCACTGCTCACACCTTCTACAAGGTGGAGGGACTTGAGCGTTTCTTGAGGCTTGAGGAAGGAGATTCGGGGCCGAGCCTGCTTCTTGGGCGGCTCTCTAGGTCCCTGGATTTGCGTGTCAGGCAATGTTGTCATGGCTGCATTTTACAAAGCCGAACCCATGCTTTCGAAGTGGATGCACCTGATGATCAGCTAGTCACACGCAGGTCCATTGCTGCTTCTAGGCAAACCCCTTGTTAACACGTTACAGTCTGCACACGTCTTAGAGCTGCCTTTGAGAGAGAGACTTTTTCAAAATTCTTTCATTTTTGTAATAATCTGGAAACCTAAATAACAATCGATGTCCCAGCAGCTGCCTTTGAGTTTACCCATCTGAGAGCATCCCGGTAATTAAACACGTACATTGCAGTTGTAGGTCCCTTGTGGCAATTTATAGACTGTTGTCCCTTTGCATGCTTGCCTCTCCTGCTCTCTGGGGATGTAACATTTAAATTAGCCGCTCTCCCGGGAGGTTCCTCGTGTTGTGCATGTGATAATTGTGAGAGCTGAGGGCTCTCAGCTCCCATGGCTGCTGCTGGGTCCTTAGCTTAAACACAGTATGAGCTGTGCGGAAGAAGAGGGAGCTCTTCTACTTCCAGGCAGGGTGATTGCTGGAGTGTAATTTTTTCAGCGGTGACTTATGGGAGGGGGCGGGGGCTGGGATTTTATTGATTTATTTAGCTCCATTTCCGTGCAAACCTCTGACAGAATGACTTATTTGAAATGTCCTTATGCTGCTCTAGGGCAGCCTTTGTTTCTCATTTAGAAAATGCACAAAAGAACCCAAAACATTGAATGCACGTGTAAGCTTGTATTTGTTACAGAAATGTGAGGACAAAGACAGTGCAGCAATTTCTCTTCAGTCCTGTGGTTGGGGACCGTTTAGATTAAATTCATTAGTTCATGGTAGTTTTAAGATGTAACATAAGCCTCCAAAGGGATCTTAAGCTTCTCTTTTTTATTAAAACAAAATCTTCCCTTGGCATTTCTCTAGGCCCTTCTCCAGTCACAAATAAAAGGGACACTGCTGAAGGATATTCTGCTGTGCACTTAAATGCCAGCAATCCAATTAAAGGAATGTTTAACCTTTGGTAAATAAAGCTATGGCTCGCACTGCCTCTTGGCTACAGGGAAAAAAAATTAACTGATTTATTATTAAGCTGCTTACCCTAGACTGATGTGTGCATTCACAATATAGTTTACAGTGTTATAAGCCCACAATTCTATTAAAATTATATTGTCCCAGAAGGTCAACTGGCAGCAGACTCAGAGGCCCCTTGCAGACATTACAGGTTTGGTGCAATTTCATGTGTTAATTGCACCATAAATAGTAACGGTGCTAATGTTCAGCTAATTTATGGCGCCATAAGGTGGCAAATCCACCACAAAGTTATTCTGTGTAAAATGTGGAACGTCTTTGTGGCTTCTTTGTATTGGCACCATTCATTGAATGTGTAGCATCCCCATGGACATGCTGACACTCATCAGCATTGGTATAGGGACAGGGGTTGGCATCAGGACCACATCTGGCATAGCAGGAGGTGCAGTTTTTGTAATGCAGCATAACATTTCTCCAGTCCCAGTCATGCCATTGTTTGAATGTCTTCCAGGGGCCAGAGAATGCAGTTAAAAGAGCTCTGTGCTGAAGGGTCTTCCTTGAAAACTCCTTTATCTTCCTTATTTACTGAACGGTGTTGGCTGTCAGACACACAGGATCTGACCCAGATTTCAAACTATTCAAACTTTGGTGCTGTCGAGAACTGGAGCATTTAAGAATGGCAAGCATCAGCATAATGTTGATTCAGGTATGAGTCTTGAGTGTGAACATCTCTAACATTCAGAGGAGTTCACCTCGGAGCTTTGGTTCAGTCCCAGCATTGTATACTTAAGCAATGTATTTCAAATCTGGGTATCGCTTTAATTTGGCCCTGTTATGTTTTTATGTAGATGCTCACGTAATGTGTGACAAGGGGCAAGGTGCAAAGTTTGCCTTGTTCTCTGTTGGGCAGAATCCCTGTGTAAACCTAGATATGGTCGGGGGCACTGCAAACTGGGGCTGGATCGCAGGATGTTGCTTGTCGGTTGTCACCTTTTGGAAGGAGTAATACTAAAATAAATGTATTGATTGATGCTTATGGAAGCTTTTTCCTCCCTGAACGAGTTAGATTCTAAAGTGATTTCAGTCTAACATGGCTAAACACTTCTCTAAAATAGACTGAAGAGCAATCTCTGGCCATCAGTTTTCATTGCTGCTCAAGTATTGGCGCAGTCTCGCGTACAACGTACGATGTACTTTTCCCTTCTGTGTTGAGTCCTGCAGTTGTGAATGGACAAACATGAATGAGGAGAGCTGTAGCTTCTGAGTTGGAGCCCGGGGTTTGGAGATAGGGGACCTATTTATGGATCTGTTCCATTCTTGGTGGGGGAGAGGGTCAGCTGTCAGTACACATCAAAAATTTTGCAGCAAAGGAGGAGCAAGGCAACCTTGGAGAAATCTGTGCCTTGCAGGAGAGGCTGGGCTCTGCTTTGGGACGGCAGCATTATAAATTCTTTGGGGCAGGCACTGCCTCTTCTTGGCTTTGTATTTTCACAGTGGCCTGCACAGTGTGATCTTGCCCACGTGCTCCGGCTCCCGGGCACTACCTCAATACAAATCTTAAGAGGAATGGGACAGACCGAAGCTACCACTGCAAATTCAGATCGGATCTGATGCATTTCAAAGCTGCCTTCCTTATCTTCCATAAGTGACTGGGAGCAAAAGCCAAGAACTGCAAAGGGAACCATGAGAAGAGGGTGAACACTCTGCTCGACATCCAGTAAAGATGCCAGCTGCCTTTGGGATGTATGGAGGAAAAAGGCTGCACTATGAACGCAAAGCTCCCATTTAAAACTCCCAAGTTGCTGGTAAGCTATAACATACAAACCCCTGAAAGCTCAAAACCAGGATTTCATGTTCAACAGAACCCCAGCTGAAGAGTTCATGCAAAAATGACTTATTTGAAAGCCTTAAAATGCTCCTTCTTTTCCTGTGAGTAGCTCCTTCCAAAAACCTCAGGTTCAGGATTGAGGCTTCCCTCCACACTCTTTCCTAAATAATTTTCAGCAGAAAAAAATGGAGAGACAGAAAATGCCTTTGAAAGTTAGGGACTGCAAAAAGTCCAGTTTTTCTGTTCACTGGTGGAAATGCATGTCAATAATTTGTCCTGCTCGTGTGTGGGGGTGGCCATGGGCCCCAGGGGCAGCCGGGCAGTTGGTCTGTACACACACATCCCCCTGTGCTGCCTCAGCACAAGGTCATGGCTTTGAGAACAGGCAGGTAGAGCACTGCATTTGTATCTGCTGGCACGCCAGTGGGCCTGGGAGGTGGCTCTTGTCACTGTCTTTGCAGCCCCAGAGCAGCCCGGTGAGTCCCCAGGGTGTCCTGCTGCACGGGAAGGGGGAGTCTTGGACAGAGGGGCTTCTGAGCTCTTGGGCCAGCTCATTAGGCCATTATTTCTCCTCCAGGACATGCAAACCTGGCTGTCTCCTGGGGAAGAAAGGAAAGGTCCTGCCGGGCAGCTGGCTGCACTGCTATAAGCATCCAACTCCTGCTGACCCCACTCAGCCCAGCTCTGACCAGAAGGTGGCCAGGGCAGCTTCCCAGGTGCCCGGTGTCTGTGCTGAAGGTGGATGGCAGGGAGGTGAGGTCGCTGTGCAGTGTGCGCTCCTGGCTGGGCTGGGGTGAGACCGGCTCCCAGTGGGAGGAAGCGGGGCTCAGGCCTCACGCCTGCTATGCCCCATTCTCTCAAGGCTGGACTGGAGAGCAGGGCAGAGCTGCGGGACATGTGAAACCACGATGCAGGGGAGCAAGGCGAGGCTCCCTGCTGGCTGACCTGCATAGGATCACAAACGTACAGATCCTAGCACTTGCTCCCCTTTGTTTCATCGGGCGCCACGTGTTCATTGGTATGGGGTTCATGGACCAAGTAGCAGGCTTTCTGTGGTCTTTTTGCGGTGCCCTGCCCCTTGTGGCTTGGCCAAGGGGCCCGGTAGCCCCACCCCTCTCTGCTGATTGACTAAGGAGGTGGCAGCCCTGCCCCTCACTGCTGATTGGCTGAGGGGACAGGTTGTCCCACCCCTCACCAAGGGGGCGTCCCGTATTCGGGTGGGTGCCAGTGGGCACCCGAGCCTTGAGGTCAATACAGAGCGATGACATTTACTGAGATAAATCTCATGTTTGCTTCTGTGCAGCTGTGATGAGTCTAAAGGCTGCCTTACATGCCTGTGGATACATCGCTCGCCGGATGCTCCCTCACAAGGAAATGGGCTATAGATATGCCTAAATGGACTAGTTTTGCATGTCAGTTATTGAGATGATTATTTCTCTTTATACAAAACCCTGGGGTGGGAAAGAGGAGGGCACAACTGTTGCTAGCAATAAACCGAACCATCCTAAAAGGGAAATCAGCTCCAGCCCAACCTTTGATGCCAAAAATTGTAGTGGGCCCTTTTGATCACAAGTAGCTGCTTCGATAGAGCTACAGCACCATCTCCATACATGCACACATTAATCACTGTGGCTGTTGAGGTTCTATAATATTAACATAGCAGATCATGATAGTCATAGCAATTTGCCACAGGATGGGCTACTGAGTGCCTCTAATTGATAGGAATACAGAGGGTCTATTGTCTGCACTTCTGCTACGTTTGTGGTTTGCCAGCTGGCTTATTCTTTCATGTTTGTATTTTTCCTGCTTGCGACTTGGCCTCTATTTTTTGCACTGGTTGCAGTGCAGATGTATTTTCTTTCCCTGAAAGATATGGAAAAACCTAAAGCTGCTTTAAAAAAATAATTTAAAGCAATTCAGCTTTTTGAAACCGCATAATTGAAGAGCTCGGAAATAATTGGCTTATTATAGTGCACCCGTAAAAATGAATTTGCATCTCATTTATGAACTATTAGATTCCCTATCGCATGAGACTGATTGTTCTTAATGTGACTTGCATGTAATTTAGCGTTTTTTATTAAAACACTTCACAGTTAAACACTGAGGTGGGTTTGCACCCAAATCATAGGGTTAAGCCTTGAATTTGGGGGTGGGGGGGTGGGTTTGAGCTCCAGCTTTTGCATCTCAAACCCATAGTATCGTCTTTCTCATCCTAACTTAATCTGTTCAGTTATAGAGGCCTGAGAATATGACCCACCCTTGCTTTACTTTAATTCCTATAGTCTTCAGAATATGTCTGTATTGTTATCTAGATTACAGGTAACTTTCTGGGCAGGCTACTGATAAAATAGGCAGAGAGATGCCTACAGCCCGACCTTTTATTTGCTTGCACCTTAACAGATGAGAACAAACATTTATCGTAAAGTCTACCTGGCTACCCACAACAGGACAACATAGATTCTCACCTATATCAGCTGGGGAGACTCGAGGGGTGGGAAGGGGGTGGCAGCAGATCTTGAATTTGCTGAGTTCTCCAAATTGCCCTCCAGCCTATGCCCAGTATTTATAGATGGGTGGTTTTAATATTTTAACAAATCACCTCTGATAATCTAATTCAAATGTCTTTGTTCACTGAAGCTTTTGGAACTGGACTGAACCAGATCTTTTGTGGACTTGGAAAGCGTCGATTATTTGGGATTTATATCCTTGGGAAAGAGGGAGGGTTTCTTATCTCCTTTCCGTCCCCATTGTGGAATGCTGTTTCTGTTTATCCTTTACCTTACTTTATGGCCTTTCTGACAGGTTGTTGTTGTTTTTACAAATTATCTAAGCATTTTAACAAAAATGTTTCTATTATAGCAAAGTAACATCTAATACGTTTGGTTACATCAATACTACTATTTTAAAATAAAGCTGTGATATAGCGTATATGGATTATTTAATGTATGGTTGTCTTTTTTTTTTCCTTTTGGGCCGTGTGCTTTGTTTAACTGTGTTTGATGGTTTCCTTTACTTTTTGACCAAGTTAGTTGTCACATCTGCAAAGGTTCACACTATGGTCACTCAGAAACAGGCTTTGGATCTTCTGCTTAACAGCACTTCTGCAACTTAGCCCTTGAAAATGGCCAAGGCTGGCAACACTGTCAAAGTTGGAAGCAGTCATTTCGGCTTGGATTTAGCAGTGAAGCAGTGAAGACATAGTGGCATGGTCTTCAGCCACCCTAGGAAGCAGCCAGGATCCAGGGTTGGACAGCCCTTACTGAAGTTTTTGCTGGTGCATGTTCACTGCTCCTCTCATCTGAAACAACTACATTAAAGTTAAGTATACATATACCTGTGCTGTATTCGTATTCTTACCTCTTGACTGTAGTCTAGAGTTGCCCATTTTTTGGACGCTGTTCTGTTGGCTGGCTGGCTGGGACTGCCTCTGAGCCAAATGGCACAGCTGCTGATATAGCTGTTATTGGTTGTATGCAGGCAGTAGTCAAGCTGTTGCTTGAGCTAATGTGTAAGGCATGGCAAGGGTCCAGTTCCCTCCTGATGTTAACCATGGAGTTACACCAGTAGAGTTGGATCCTGAATCTGTGAGGCAACCTAATACCACATCTTTCAGCTATTGGGTTTCAACACCTGTATGGTCCAGGATGTTGGAAAGGCTGTTGCACTGTAAAGCTTAGGGAGGTGGGTCCGTTCTGACAGCTGGGAAGAAGCATGCACAGTCAGTGATCCATATCTCTTTAATATGCTTCCATCAATATTTCCTGTTCTGTGAGTACACATCAGCACTGGCGACTGTAAAATCTGGCCTCAGTACCTGCGACACCGGTGTGACTTGATGGAGGCACGGAGATGACAGAAATAAAAAAGCAGCAAATCCAGGGTCACCTTGTGGAAATGAGGAAACATTTCTGAACAGTTGCATCTATGCACAGAATATGTGAGAAAGGAAGCTGAAGAGTCAGCCCCTTGGATGAAATATGGCAACAACATTAATACTTAAAGGAGGTATTGAACTGTAAATGTAGAATATTTTATTCATAGTAGCTGGCCAATGAATGACTGAAGAAATAATTAAAGTATCTGTAAGTGTTGTCCAATAGATGTACTGTCATGGTCTTAATAAGATCTTTAGTTTCAGAGTTAGGGAGCCACCATTAATCCTTCTTTGGAAATAGCCCATTAAAAGTCTATTAATGACAGATGTTTAGCAGGAGAAGATATGCCTAGTCATAGGGTCAAGTGTTCAGAGGCCAGTTGTTTCACAAATATTTGGGATTTCTCCTGCATGTGTGTTTTATCAGCAAACAAGCACAAAATAGCATTATTTAATCGGCCCTTCAGCATAGCGGATGGAATATTTGGTCTGACTGAGCGCATAACCCTACTGTTTCCATTTATTATGCATGCCAGCAGGTGGCTAGCTAAGTAGTGTACTGTCTTATGTAAAAACATGGAGTCCTGGTTGGAAATATTATAAAAGCGCCTCACGGTCCTTCAGGCAAAACAGAATATCTACAATGCTATTAATTTCAGAAAAATGAGTGGCAATGCTGAGAAGAGTTGCATCAGAACAGCAGCATTGCATTCAGCTTTCTTCTTGACTATGAGTGCTTTCAGACTTTCATTTCAGCTGCACAATAAATGCAGATGGAAATACAGGGCACTCCAAACAAGCAGGGCAGCATAACTTATCCCTTTAGCAGGGAAACACTAATTTGTAATATAAATTAAATTTGGCATAAGAACTGTGGAGGGACTGCACCTTTAAGATCTACCACACCATTTAAGGAAATTATTCACTTTATACATTAGAGCAGATTAGAAATGTGTCAGTACCAATTCTGGGCATTTCCCTGATGTCACATGTTGTTAGGGGAACAATTACTTCACATCTGAGTAAAAACCTTAGTTTGAGGCTGAAGCTAATGTAGCATATGGTGCACTGTAGCAATAGGGGCTGTATATCTTGAGAATGCAGGCAAGAGCCCATTACAGTGGTTGTTAACATATTTCTTCCACTTCATCTGTTTTACTGTAGGGTAGACTTTGTTATTGTTTTGCTTAGAAGAGGTTTTACACCTTAGGACGGGTGGAAGGTGTAATAAAGATTCCCAGTTCAGGGGTTAAGCAGAATTGATCTGTTAGCTTTCATAAGCCTTGTGCTCTCTTGCCCTGGCCTTTGAGGGATAAATGTCTTATTCAGACAAATCCAGATTGCTTTTCAAATAGATTCAGTTTGCTGCCTGCTGTTGTCAGACAGTGTTGCTGCGGATCCCAGACCATTGGCACAAAGCAGCAAGTAACAGGGTTTTAGCTGTTGAGATATTTATTTTAATATGATTTTAATGAGAGATTTATTTTCATTTTTTTGGCACAAAGTGGACATTTCGCAAAGGCGACGAATTATTTTGGAGGCTTCCGTTTGTCAGATTCTGAAAACAGCGTGCAAAGAAGTTGCCCTGTTTTCGGAGAGGAGCTTGCTTGGCATTTTCAGAACGTCAGACCCCTTTCAGGTTTCTCAGGTTTTGTACACAAAAATGGCTCGTTATTTTTGAAAATTTAGGACAAAATCTTTAAGGTCATATTTGGGAAAAAAACTTCCAATGACTGAGAATAGAGCTGGAGGAAGAATAGAGCAAAAGCAGGGTCAAGACTTCAGCATTAGTCTCTCTACTTTTTTTCCCCAAAGAAAGAGTTGAAAAACTGTTGTCAGGAGACCACCGGGTACAATGCTATTAATTTCAGAAAAATGAGTGGCAATGCTGAGAAGAGTTGCATCAGAACAGCAGCATTGCATTCAGCTTTCTTCTTGACTATGAGCCAGCACCAATCAGCACAATTGGGTTGGTTTTCCTTGCTCTTATTTCACCTGCCACAACTTTGATGACTTAATTAACAGGGGGAGGCGCCATGACTCCCCGACCCAGCGTTGACTGGCACTTGCCCCAGGGCCAGACCAGGTACGCAACAACCTTCTTTGCAAAGGAAAATATCTGCCTGTGCCACCCTCTCCTTCTCCTCTCTTTCTGTTGTCCCATCTCCTAGGGCCGGAAATAGCCCCCGGCCATTTAATTAGGCCAATCTGTCTCACCGAGCGAGGTGATAAAGCGGTGCTGGGGTGGGTTGGGAGATCCCGTTGCAGCATGGTCATGCTGCTACAGCTGGGCACATTCCCCTGGCTAGGGGCCCACTGTTGGTAAGTACTCTTTGTGTCTTCACACTGTGTAGAGGAAAGCAACAGAAAAGATCAGCTATCTACAAATATGACTCGTTCTCCTCCTACCGTGTCATCCTTCCCTCTCAGAAGACAATGCCGTGAAGTGCCAGATGTATTCGAATACTTTGTATCCTGAAGCATTATAAGTAGAGAAGCAGTCAAATGCTGGAGCAGCAATCCCTGATAGAGATAATACGGATGGAGTCAAAGAATGAAGCTGAAGCGTGAAATTACAGATTTTGTTTTCTGTTGGAGAAAACTCATAATTTTCATGCAGTGTTATGTTTCAGAAGTTTGGTAAGAATAACAAGCAAGCTAGTGAAACCACTCTACCATAAAGTAGATACACACCTGGGTGCATCAAGTGAACTTCTGCAGAGGGTCTGCTCTGGGTCCGCAACTATTCAGTATGATCGAGAATCACTTGGTGGATGGGATGGAGAGTATATTTGTTAGATTTTTGATGATACCGAAGTGGAGGGGTTGCAAGCACTCTGGAAGATGGGCTAACACTTCCAAATGATCTTGACCAATCATCTCAAATAAATAAGCTGGAATTGGGTAGGGAAGAGTACAAAGTACAGTGCTTAGGTAGGGATATCAGCTGCACAGATAGCAGGTTCTTTAGGGAAGAACTAGACAGCAGTTCTTTAGGAAAGAATTTGCGGGTTGTCATTGATCATGAAATGAATAGGAGCGGGGGATGCCATACTGTTGCAAAACAGTAAACACCATACTGAGATGCATGCAAGTGGCATGAAATAATCTTTCCACCCTACACAGTGCTGGGAGGACTCAGCTGAAGCATTGTGCAACATGCTATGGACCAGCTGAAGAAGAGTAGAGAGGGAAGCAACAGGAAACATCAGATGTCTACAAATATGACCTGTGCGAAAAGACTGAACTGGGCTTGTTCAGTCTAGAGAAGACCAAAGGGTGACAAAACAGGCTTGTAAAAGGTTAAGGCACAGATTATAAATCATAAATTGTTCTTCGGGTCTGCTTTCTTAAGGCAACACAGAAACTCCATGGGAGAATCCAAAACTGAACCTCCTGAATCAGTGTCTTATTCCCCAAAGAAACTTTCCATTTCTGCTTGCTTGTCAAAATGTCTAGCTACTGGTTTGTTTTTTACTAAAGCATCCTAACATCACATTAAAAACCATATTGTGCATACTATACAATTAAACGAAAAGGTGGGAGGCCAAGGAGATAGGAGTAAACGGCATTTATGTACCTCCTACTATGTTCGCAACTTTGCTGTAGTCGTGCGTGTCATTGCCACGGAGAACCTCCAAGAAAGAATGCTGATTATCTATGCAGGAGGTCTTCTTTGCATGCTAAAGGAGAACAGTAGTACATCTTGCTAATTTGATTTTAAAATCTATGCCATGCTATTGTTTGACCTAGAAATTAGATTGCTTTTCACTAATATAATTGGCTAATTAAAACATCTTGTTCTCTAGGAGATAGGGAAAATCCCACAGTTCTTGTGTGACTAGGGACATAATAAAGTAAACATGGATAAGTTCCTAATTCACAGGAACCCATTTAGAGCACAAAGAAAAGAGTATGTGCAATCTAGCTTTCTTATACAGCTTTTGAGAGACTTTTGAGACCTTTTAAGGTCTGATCCTGCAGTGTGGTAAGTGGCACCTGAAACTTGCTGCGTCTGGACTTGTATCTGTGATAGATGTCCTTAAAAATAGGAGTTTCTTTACTATTATAGATACCTGGCTTCCAATATCCTATATATTTATAAGTATCTTAAGCTAATTCTGAGGCGCACAGAAATGCTGTTGAATGAAGAGGCAAGTATTCTTGTGGGTGATCTCTTTTATTAGACCCATTGCGTGCTTGGGATGGACATAGGTAAGCTGTTGGGTGTCACAGCCTCCTTCCTCAGGTCTCCACTGTTGAATGAAGATGTTTTCCCCCAGCTGAGTTTTGCATCCTTAATTTTGCCAGCTGCCAACAAAAGGTGCTCCACTACTCTCCAAAATGACCTCCTTGTATTGTAAAATCTGAATGCCTCCAGGAGGAAACTGGACTCTCGAGGGCCACTATTTTTATCTTCCCTATGTATGTGGGGCCCACAGGCAGGCAGGTGGGAAATGGATGTGCCTCCACAAGTCTAATTGTCATCATGGCTGAAGCAGGACAAAATGGGAGATAATTTGCTAAAAGGATTGAGCCAATAATCAGGTTATTTCTTTCCCCTGGGGCCAGTTGTGAAAGTCACAGTTCTTTCCCTGGCTTGCTCTTGGGATTCACATCCATGCACTAACTCAGGGCTTCAGGTAAAGTCACAGCCTGGCTTCAAGTATAGAAAGCGTTTTAGAGACTTATGCTAATCATATTTAATTTGTATGTGCAAATGATTTTAACTAAATGTAGACTTCCCTGAGTATCTTCAATTAAAAGTGCTGGATGTACTCCAAAGTTACAAATTCCTTCACTAAGCCAGTAGGGAATGGTTATGAATTATTGCTAATAAACCCATAAAGCCTTTATTTGCATAAGTAATATGAAGCTAATGTGTGGATAAAATTAAACTTTAAAATGAAATATTATTAAAACAAAACTGTTAATGAATTTGGACACATTACTGAACAGGTATATTTGGCAGCTGGCTAGGAAAGATAATTCTAATAAAGGACTAGTTGAATCAAAATCAATATTGAACATTATATAAAAAAAAATGGAGATACTTTAGCAAGTGAAATCTAGTTTTCTCATTTTGATGTGCTTTATCATTGTTAACTTTCATAACCAAAGAGCAACTCGCATCATCTAGAATTAGCTTTGGGGCAGAGGAAGGTCAGGCAGAGGCACTGTGGGTCAAACTTCAAGGGGGGCAAGGTGAAAGGGATCTTACGGTGGGTGTCTACTATAGACCACCCTGCCAAGGGGTTGAGTTGGACCAGAATTTCTCAGTACAGCTTATGGAAGCAGTTGGTTCTAGGGATGTCATTGTCATGGGGGACCTAAACTACCCAGACATCTGCTGGGAGGAGCAGTCAGTCAGGTCTGGCTGTTCGCATAGGTTCCTAGCTGAAATACAGGACCTCCACCTTATCCAGGAGGTGCACAGCGCCACTAGGGGAGATGCCTTGCTGGACCTGGTCTTGGTCACTGGGGATGACCTGATGAGGGGACTGCAGGTCCTTGACCACCTGGGTGACAGTGATCATCGCCTGCTGGAGTTCACCATCCAGCGCAGGCTGTTGAGGGCTTATACCAAGACTAAAGCCCCTGAGTTCAGAAGGGCCAACTTCAACGACCTTGGGAGATTAGTGGGGGAGGCACTGAGGGCCCAAAAGGTAAAGGATATAGGAGTCCATGGGGGGTGGTTGTACCTTAAGCGGACGATCCTCCAGGCTCAGAGTGTGACAGTCCTGGAGAGAAAGAAGAGGGGTAAGAATGCTCTGAAGCCCCCATGGCCTCAGCAAAGGCATTTGGGAATGCCTGAGAGCCGAAAGGGAGGCATACTCCCAGTGGAAGACAGGGGCCATCACCAAGGAGGAATACTCCTCCTTGACCCGTGAGTGTAGGAGGGCTATTAGGAAGGCCAAGGTGGGGGTGGAGCTCAGGCTAGCAACCAGGATTAAGGACAACAAAAAGTCCTTCTTCAAATATACTGGGAGCAAGAAGAGGGCACTGGATAATGTAGAGCCCCTGCTAGACTCAAATGGTAATTTTGTGGCTATGCCAGATGAGAGAGCCAAAATTTTTAACAAGTTCTTTCCCTCTGTTTTCTTGGACAGGGACCAGGACAGCTCTCCCACCACAGGTAGGGGCAATCGTGGGGATAGCACTGCCAGGCCTTGGGTCTGTGCAGATGTAGTTAGGGATCTTCTAAAAGGGCTGGATATTTTTCCATCTGCGGGCCCTGATGCCCTCCACCCATGGGTGTTGTGAGAGCTGGCGGGGGTCATTGCTGTGCCCTTGGCCCAGCTGTATGAGCAATCGTGGTCCACGGGCCAGGAGCCCAGAGATTGGAAACTATCTAATGTGGTCCCCATTTATAAGAAAGGGAGAAAGGAGGATCCAGGAAACTATAGGCCCATAAGCCTCACATGGGTCTTGGTGAAAATCCTTGAAAAAAATTATCAAGGATCACTTCTGTCAGGGGCCAGCAGGGGAGATATTGCCCAGGGGAAATCAACATGGGTTCATCAAAGGCAGGTCCTGCCAGACCAACCTGATGGCCTTTTATGACCAGGTAACTAAATCCCTGGATGATGGTGTTGCTGTGGACGTAGTCTTTCTGGACTTTAAGAAGGCCTTTGACACAGTCTCTCACCCCATTCTCATTAATAGATTGAGCGACTGTGGCATTGATGCCTACACAGTTGGATGGGTCAAAAATTGGCTGATGGGGTGCACCCAGAGAGTGGTGGTGGACGGGTCGTACTCGACCTGGTAGGATGTGAATAGTGGGGTCCCCCAGGGCTCGGTCCTGGGGCCCACACTGTTCAACATCTTCATCAGTGACTTGGACGAGGGAGTGGAAAACACGTTGTCCAAGTTTGCCAATGACACCAAGATGTGGGGAGAGGTAGGCGTGCTCGAAGGGGGAGAGGGGCTGCAATTAGATTTAGACAGACTACAGAAGTGGGTGGATGGTAACAGGATGGGGTTCAGTGTAGATAAATGCAGGGTGCTGCACCTGGGGAGAAGGAATCCACACCATACATACAAGCTGGCAAGCTCCCCCCTTGTGAGCACAGAGGCTGAAAGGGATCTTGGAGTCATTATTGACTCCAAGATGAACATAAGTCGCCAGTGCCAGACTGTAGCCAGCAAAGGCAACCGCACTTTGTCGTGCATCCAAAGATGCAGCTCAAGCCGGTCAGAGAGGCGATACTTCCCCTCTACACGCCATTGGTCAGGCCACAATTGGAGTACTGCGTCCAGTTCTGGGCACTGCACTTTAAAAAGGATGTGGCCTGCCTTGAGAGGGTTCAGAGGAGGGCCACCTGCTTGGTTGGAGGGCAACAGGGTAGGCCCTATGAGGAGAGGCTGAGGGACCTGCACCTGTTCAGCCTCAGCCAGCAAGGCTGAGGGGGGATTTGGCAGCCTCCTACAAATTCGTTAGGGATATCAGCAGCAAATAGAAAGGGCCCTATTCCCCCCAGCAACACCTGGGGTGACAAGGAACAATGGCCAAAAGCTGCTGGAGAACAGGTTCACGTTAGAGATTAGGAGGCGCTATTTCACTGTTAGGGTGGCTAGGGTCTGGAACCAACTTCCTAGGGAAGTGGTCCTCGCTCCTACCTTGGGTAAATTAAAAAAGCGGTTGGACAAACACCTGTCTGGGGTTGTGTGATCCCAGTGTGTGCTCCTACCAGTGGTGGGGGGTCAGACTAGATGATCTGTTCAGGTCCCTTCTGACCCCAAACTACTATGAAACTGCTATGAAACCATGGCAAAAAAAAAGGTTGTGTTAATGTGGAAGTGGAAAATGCACACTGAACATTTAGTCTTTCGACCCAGAGATATTTTTAAAAGGTAATGCAAATTTTACATTTCTTCAATCATGATTTGTGCAGTGGAAGAAATTTCAAAACTCATTCACCATCCTGACCAGGCAAGTATGCCATGCATGGTGATTTCCTTGAGAGAAAAATTTTGTGATATTATTTGTGGCTTTGGGAGTATCTTTTTCAAAGTGTTTCACCTCCTGTGTTTTGAAGGGGCATCACAAATACTTGCTTGCATTTTTCAACTTGCATTCATCTGCCTCGGTCCTGTGAGACCGAACATGCCAGTATTTACAGTTTGACTTGCTGCATGAGGAAACCGACTCAGATGGCTCCCCAAGTGCTCACTCTATTCTGTATTCTTAGAAATAAGAGAGATTATTGCAAACAGTTTGTCCTCGTAAATCCATTATTCCAGGATAGATAGATTATATTGGAGTAGCTACCTCTGTCCAAATCATCTCTGCAGACAAGGCCTTGAAAAGGTTGTAGGGAAACAGATTTAGATTTGACTCATGAAGCAGAATTCAGTTGACAACTTATCCACTCTCTAGTATGAAGTTCGTGTGTTGTCTTGTTGAGTAATTCTGATTAGCTAGGGACAGACATTCGCGAAGCCTAAGCCTGAATTGATTCAATCTTTGTAGGTTAGTCTAACCTACAAAGCTTGACCCAACTTGGAAGTAAATAGACATCCCCATTTCATTCCAGAAATGCAGGCACATGCCTGCAGTGGCTCAGGCTAGAAGCCGGAGGGCGCTACAGCAGCCCTCCCCTCTCTTCCACAGACTGAGCTGAGGGGGGTGTGATTAGCTCTGATTAGGAAGGGGTTTTAACCCCCACCCTGGCCTGAAGTCCCAGGCTTTTCCCCATTGGCTGCTCGAGGGGCGGGAGTGTTGCCAGACCCTGCATCTGTTGATACTGAGCTTTTCAGTTTCCATCCCCCTGCTTCTTCAGACTGTCTGCAACGCAGGTCATTTCTAACACCTTTCTCTGTCCCCTCTTGAAGACTGACAGATTGCAGCCCGGGAGGTTGTTTGTCTGAACAATGTTTAACCGCCCATCAAGCCCTACAAAAAGAAAACATTTCTCTCATTAGTTTCAAGCTTGTCTTATCTGCAAGGTGCATTTGCATTTGCAAACCACTGGCTGTCCTCCTTTGTTCCAGGGAAATTGGAGACCCACACAGACAGCTCTCAGCATTAGCTAGCATGGAGGTGGCGGGGAGGGCATGGCCAGATGCTGGGTCCCTGCACTGGGGTCCCTGCCATGGGAGAGGGGTGGGAGGGGGGGATCCCTGCTTCAGCAGCCACCAGAGAGGGCTGTTGGGGTGGGAAGCCTAGCAGCTGCTGTTGTCCCTCAGTCAGCTGGAGCAGTGATAGTGCTTTAGCTAGGAAGGAGAGGGGCAGGGCCAACCCTGCTTTGCTCCAGCAGACAGTCCTGCAGAGCATCTGGGATGCTGGGGGACTCTGGTTTAACTTATACCATAAAGGGGTCTGGGACAGATATTGCATAAACTGGTTTGACCCAAATCAGTTAAGTCTGGTATTACAGTCAACCAAGTTTATCTCAAACTGGTTTCAGCCATTTTCTAACTGATTTATGTGCACTAAATGTCTGTTCTAAGTTTAAACCAGTTTCTGATCACTTAAACTGGTTTGTGTGTAATGTCTGTCCTTAGCCACTGGCTGCATACACTTCAGATACACGATTGGCCCTTCCATTTACTCAGGTTAAATGATACCCCTGCCCTTCTCTAATGGTGTTCATAAAGATTAATTTAGGCATGTACATATGATTTATTTCTAATCGTTTCAAAAGAGTAAGCCTCAGCTACACTGACAAAGATGCTCCCTCCCATGCTGTTTTCTTCTGAAATAGTATGTGGATAAAACTATACATAAAGCAACACCAAGGCATTTTTCAACATGTCCTATCTCCCCACTTTGACTGTGAGACATGTAGCATATTGTTACCGCCTTCCTTTTTTTTCTTTCTCTTTTAGATATTCCTTTGAGACAAGGTTGGACTCACTGAGTGCTTGGGCTAGCGGAGAATGAAGTTGATCTATTGCCAAGTGCTTTTCGGGTAGAGGCACCATTGTCATAACTGAGAAAGAAATTCATTTTGATCTTTCACAGGGGAGAGGTTCTGTTCTTTTCTTGCTGACTTGCTAATGCAGAACCACTGTGAGCTTTTGAAAAGATGAAAACTATCTGAGCCAGATCCTCACATGTTGCAAACCTGTGTAGGTGTACTAAACTCAACACAGTTATGCTGACTTTCTCCATTTGAGTATCTGGCCATCTCTGTGCTCTTTCAGCTTAGCCTGGGATTTTAAGAAGTAGACAAAGGGATTTAGGTACCTAAATCTAATTAAAAGGCAGTGATCTGCTTGTGCACCTTTGAAAATCCCAACCTTAAGTGCCAGTGGTATACTTGCGCACCTCTGGAATTCAATATTGTAGGTAAGTGTACCTGTAATGTAATATAGTATATAAAAAGGAAAGTGTATTGACTTTTCCCCCTCTTTTATATGGCTGATGTATTGTTGAAAAAAGGTTAGAAAGTATTTCCTCTATATTTCATTTAGTTGTTTGTTGCTTGTACATGCTTTTTCTCCTTAAGAGAGAAAATGCTAAGTGCAGATGTTTAAGGGAGGGTTAGGAGAGGTTAGATCACATTAAAAATGGCCACCCAGTCTAAGGTAAGCCGAGATGAGAGAGTAAGTGGGAGGTAGGGGGCTTGGGGGGGATAGGTAGGATCTGCAGGAGTGATGGTGGGCGGGTGTGGAGGGGCAGGCAGCATCCATGTGGGGTTTGGGGAGGCAGGCAGGATCTGCAGGAGGGATGGGGGGTAGGCAGGATCTGTGGGAATGATTGGGGGGGACTGGGGGTGCAGATGGCTTCGGCAGGGGGATTGGGGGGCAGGTAGGATCTACAGGAGCAATGGAGAGGGAAGATGGGATCTAGGGGCAGGCAGGATCCATGGGAGCAATCAGGGATGGGGTATAGGCAGCATCAGCAGGAGGGATCGGGGGGATTGAGGGTGCAGGCAGCATCTGTGGGAAAAATCAGGGGGCAGATGGGATCTGCAAGAGCAACTGGGGGGCAGGCAGAATCCACAGAGTTGCTGGGGTTCAGGAGGCTTTGGTGGGATCAGGGGGACTCGTGGAGTCCTCAGAAGGGCTTAGAGGGACCCCCAACCCCTCCCCCAAATGAACCTACACCCCCATCCCTCCTGCTCATCTCACTAATACTTGCTTCCTTTACTTTGCACCTGCAAACACTGATAAAACCATCTGGTGGGATGAGGGGTTTAAGTAGGGGGAGAGGAGGAGCAGGGCAGCTGGTCCATGGATGTTGGGGCGAGGGGCCAGGGAGCTAAAAGAGGCAGGTAGGAAAAATGCAGCCTTGGGACTGCACGTGTACCTGTATTGAAGTTAGGTTTACTGGTCTAACCTAGACAGTTAAGTTTGGGTGTACACTGTTCTAGATCTGTCTTAAACCAGGTTCCACCATTTTTAGGCCATTGTTTGTACATGGAGCTTCTGTACTGTTACAGGTTTAGATGGCTTTCCAACCACTGAGACCAGGTCTAAGTGTAAAGTCTGTACTTGGGCAAACTGTGTTAGATCAGGTGATGCTCTCTAAGCTTCTGCTATCCTCCCTGGACATCTGTACCTAGCTAAAGATAACTCCTGTTTCCATGCTAAGAACATAGAATGGTTGTGACAGTCAAATCAAAGCAGCTCTGAATGGGTATAGTCAAGGTGCATGGTCTGTACAAAATGACTTTGTAAATCACTTTCCCCAGGCCATTTAGATATTCTGTTTCCAAAAGAGGAGAAAAACATAAAGAGAATTTGATATTGTGATATGTATGCGCATATGCATGTATATGTTTATTTGTGTGCCTGTACGCACACGTGTATATGACTGTATATGTTAGAATTTAGCATTTCCACTTAGCTGCCAACCTATTAGTCAGAAGTACTAATATGTTTTTATCTTTTTCTAATCTATAACATTTTCTCCCGCCTTTGAGATCAATGTGTTGACTATTATCATACCATTATAAAAATCAGTGGTGTATCCTCACCTGGAATATTGTGTGCAGTCCTGCCTGGTCTGAACCACCCCCCACCCCAATATTGTAAACTTAGCGAAGGTTAATTTCGATAGAGCAGGCCCAGACCCTTAAAAGCTGGCTGAGACTCATTCTACTAGCTTCCACTGACTGTAAGAATTAGTAGGTGAGCAATTGCCCTTTTCTGCAGTATTTTCAGGTTTGCTTCAAAATGTCACAAAGGACTCATTCCATTTCAAGGAGTACCTGTAAATAAACAAGAAACCCAAGACACTAAATCCAAGCCTAGTACAAATGGGAAGCTTTCCTATTAACTCCACAGAGGGGTGCCCCTACTTGCCTTCATCAGAGGTAAATTTGTTCCTGAGATAATGTTTTCTAAATAGATGCAAAGTAGGGCTGTGCAAAGCTTCAGGTGGTGATTTGATTTGGAGGAAATTCGGCCTGATTCGGTGGCCGAATCTCCAAATCTGAATCAAATCAGAGAACCAATTTAAAAGTCCAAATCAATTCAAAGCTCTCCGAATCTTCAGAAAAAATTTGAATTCTTTGATGATTCAGGCAGTCCCCGGTGGCTGCAGCAGGGACGTCCAGCCAGCTCCGAGCTGGTAAGTACTAGGGGCAGAGGAGAGGGGAAGGGGGGAGGGAACCATGGGGGAACCTCTGCCAGCCCTCCCGACCCTCCCCCAGCCCCCCCAACCCCCAGCCACTCCCCAGCCCCCCATGGCTACCCCCGCCCGCCCCAGCTTGGTACCTTAAAAAAAGCCCCGGTGCTTGCCGTGTGCTGCTGGGCAGCAGAGGCAATCCCCGCTGGCCCCTACTACCCCATGCTGCGTAGGGAGCTCTGCATGAGCCACCCGACCCCACCTCCCTGCTCCCCTGGCCCCCCCATGGGTGCCCCGCCTGGGCCAGCTCTATCCCTTTAAGGAAAAAAAACAAAACAAGAAAAGCCCCAGGACTCACTGCTCCTGCAGTGGCCTTGAAGCTTTGGGGGCTCGTGCAGAGCCCCCCACATGACATGGGGGAGTGAGGGGCAGCAGGGATCACCCACACTGGCAGGAGCAGGCTTTTCTCATTTTTTTCTTAAAGGGGCCAGAGCTGGCCTGGGTGGGGCACCCATGGGGGGGCTGGGGGGATGAGGGGGGTTGGGGGGCTCATGGCAGAGCTCCCCATGCAGCATGGGGCAGGGGGGAGCAGCAGGGATCACCCCCCGCCTGGCAGCACCCAGTCAAGTCTCTTTTTTTTTTTTCCAAAGAGCCAGGAGCTGGGGCATACAGGGCCGTCATTGCCAGGCTGGGGTGGGATGGGCCTGGCTGATTCAGCAGCCAAATCTCCAAATCATATTCGGCTGAATTGATTCTGGACAGGGATTCGAATCAACGAATCAAATCACTGTCCCCCAAATTGGCCGAATCCAAGGTGAATACTGGCTGCTTCGCACAGACCTAATGCAAAGCATTTGTGGGGGAAAAAATGGATCCATGCTTTTTAGACCCTCTGTCACGCTGCTCCAACTGACTAGATTTAAACTATGTTTCTGATAAATAGATACGTGCAATATTGTACCTCTGTACTGATCACTTAAATGTCAAGTTTCAGTCTGATGGGGTTGCAACTGCTGACATATTAAACCCTGACAATTAATTTATAGTGAAAAAAGCAACTCTGAGGGCCTTAATTACAGATGCTGCACTGGCTGTGGCATGTCTTTGAACACACGAGAAGAATTCAATACCAGAGTTAACGCCATTGGTGAATAATATTAATTGCGAATGTGGAGCTTCTTCACACTCAACATCATTCATCTCCGTTGACCGTGCCTTACAAAGGCCCCAGTCCTGCTGCCACCGAAGTGAGTTTCACACTTGATTTTCGTAGAGATAGGATTGGAGTGCTACTGGAGTAAAATAGAAATGGTTTTGTGGTGTTTCTGTTGTCCTAAATGTTGGCGACACAGGATCTGAAGAGCATGCTAAAAAGCAATTATTTGAAAGCTACTCTATTCCATTTCAGATGCAAGTTGCATGACTTTAGATTCCATTCATTGCTTTCAGTTTTAGATGATTAGGGTACTCGGGAGTAGGTTGTCATATCAATATACTTAGAAGAGAACAGCTGTGAATCGTTAATTTATGTGTGTCCCAAGCGGCTATTCTATCTAAAAATTGGCTTGAAAAATACTATCTGGAAGGTAGCTCCAAGCGGCCTAATAGAATTCTGAGGATTTGCTTTTGAAGATCTAGTAGATGCAAAGAAAACCAGCTACAGCCTGAAATTTTTCCTATTGTGTTCTTTTTCAAAGGAATTTAGTGGAATATTAATCAAAATCCAATATCTCACAGTAAGACTTTGTGTTACGCTATATGAAGCATATAGCCCACTTAATTTCCCCCCCCCCCGCAACTTTTTAATAGTGACTTATTACATTTTCATTTGTCTCTCGCTTGGATTGATTTCAGATGTCAATTCAGTTTGCAGAACTGGATTGATTGAAAAAAATAGTTCCACCATGAATTTTAAACCAGGTAAAAATATCACCTGCTCGAGAAGGTGATACAGCATACATTACTTTGGGCCATGCTCTGTACCTAGCCCCATTTTCACTGCATGACACAGTTGTGCTGGGACTGCTGATCATAGAAAAAGTCTATGTCACAAAGACCACTTAAGGCCTGTGGTCAGGCTGATTCATTGCTCTCCAGGTTCTCTGATGAAGCCTGATTGACCAGATGTGCTGGACTGATTCTTTCCAGTCATCAGGGTCTTTCTTATTTTCCATGGCTCTGGAATGAACCGAGTCCTGGGTTTAGCCGTGAGTTGCTATTTGTACCGCAATTGTTGCTGCTGCTTTTGGATCTATTTTTTATTAACTTAAAAAATATTTTCTTTTCCACCTCAAGAAGCTTGAAATGGAGATGGGTAAGTAGTGTTTCGTATTATGCTAACTGTAGGTAAGTATTTTGCCCAGCACAATTTGTTAAACCTGTCATGTCTCTCCTTGCTTATTTCACACAGTGGCTGCTACAGATCCTGCCAAGGGGAATAACTCCTGGGCCAATCCAGTTTTTGAGGAGAGGAAGTTGTGTGCATTATGTCTAGGTTTTGAATAGGTTGGATAAAATGCTGTATTACCACTTTTTTGCTGAGAATAATGATTTTTTTTTTTTTTTAACCATGTTATCCAGAAGGCAATATTTTACAGTTCGGGTGGCCAAAATCTGGAACCAACTTCCCAGGGAAGTGGTCCTCGCCCCTACCTTGGGCAAATTCAAGAGGAGGTTGGATGATCACCTGTCTGGGGTCCTGTGAACCCAGCATTCATTCCTGCCTGTGGCAGAGGGTCAGGCTAGATGATTTGTTCAGGTCCTTCCTGACCCTAGCTACTACGAAACTATGAAACTATCCTATCTTCACTAACTCAGATGGCTATGGGGCAAATGTGTGCTTAAATCTTCTAGAGGTCCATGGGATCAAAACTGTGCTTAAACTGAGTGACTCCTTGAGTTCCATGCTCTGAATTAGCGCATTAGTCCGTGGCAAGTGACAGCATGTTCTTCAATTCTTGCATTAATTTCAGTGTAATTTACACAGCGGAAAAGCACTGAGGACAGAATCATGAATCTGCAGCTGGAGTGTACCTAGTTCCTTTGCTAGATGTTGTTGGATGGTCATTGGCTTTTAATATGCAAACTGCCCAATATCTGGTAATGAATGTTTGAGCTGCTGGGCAGTGGTGTAGCATCAGCAGCAAAGTGCCTGGGTGAATTTATATCTCATTTCATGGGAATTTAAAAAATATATATATATGGAGTGTCTTTCTAATCTCCAGCTAAGAAGATTTAAATTGTAGAGACTGGGCCTAGCTCTGAAAACAGAAAAATGAAAATAGCACATTTAGTACTAAAGCTCATTCTATCCAGGCCCCATATGATTGGAACTAGACCAAAGGGGTTTTAAGATGTAGCTTAAGGAGCTCAGTGAACCCTAAATCAATTTTAACTTCATTTGCACAGCCCTTTTGGGGCTTTATTTCAATCTACCGCTTGTGAGCTGTGCAGTTGCTCAGTCTGTTACTTGTAGAATTAATTGACAAGCCAATGGGGGCTGAATGGATTTTTAATTTATCATGTAATAATGTCTTCTATGTACAGCGGGGAACCGGGAGGATGGGCCACCTCTTTTATAGTGATTATAAACTGGACCTTCTACAGGATGGGCTCACAGGCCAGGTCCTACCAGATGGAATTGCATCATTTTCTCATGGCAACTCCTTATGCAGCAAAGTGATTTGGTGCCTTTGTAACCCTTAATTCTGATGAGGTTTAGACAGCTAAATACCTTTGAGGACCTGAGCCTCATGCGCAGGGATCCCATGGTGTTTCAATGAAACCTGCCCTAGGGATCAGATGTCGGTGCCTAAGGATGCGGGTGAACACGTAGCAGGGAGAAAGACTGTCTGCTTTCCAGGATCACGTATGTGAGTCTTTTATGGTTTCGTAGTTTCATAGGTGGTAGGGTCGGAAGGGACCTAAGCAGATGATCAAGCAGATCTTTGTGTGTTGGTGGCTTGTACTGGACGGCAGTTTTGTAGTTCCAACAGCACGCTCGTTGTGAATTGGTACAGGGACTCCAGTTACACATGAAAAATGTGCTTGGTTGCAAGTTGAGCCCTGTGCGACTGTTCCCATGCTCCAACTGCAGATTTGTTCTGAATTATCCTATGCTATGAGAAGGTATTTCATATGTATTATTCTGTTATAACTCCAAAGTGTCTAGAACCTCAATCATGGACCAGTGCCCAATTGAGTTAGGCACTCTACAAATGTATGATGTTAGGGTGGTTTTTTTCCCCCACTCTGGATACTTAACACTGCACGTGTGGTTTGACTGAGGGACTTGCTGGCTTTTGATCATAGGGGGCATTCCATTCTCCGTCTTTGGTTTGGATGCTAGCTAGGACAGACGGACATTTCTGTTCTGGGGTTTTGGCTTTTCTCCGCTGTGGACCCCAGTCAATTAAGTCAGGCAGAGTCGCTACAAATGTTTCGTCTCTGTTGGCATGGATCTGAGAGAGAGTGAAAATATTTATTCAGCATAGGCAGGGTGACAGATATCTCTTGTATGAAGAACTATTTGATGAGCTGTTAGTTTTGAGTGCCTTTCCTATTCATTGAACTAATTAGCTCTACAAATCTTGCTGTCAGCCAGTCATATAACCGCTTATTTATTTTCCCATGCACTGAATTTTTACTTTGCCGCATATACACAGAGCTGTAAAACCAAATGCACCAAAAATTGTCTCCTAGCCAGATATAAATGGAAACAAAATGCACTTGGAATTATTATTACATGTGCCATTAATTTTTATTTGAACTGTCTTATAAAAATGCCAAACTGCTTTCATTGTTTGCCACAGTTGCACTTGTGTAAATGTTAAAAAGTTTTTTTAATGATCTTTTACAACCTTCACTTAGAATGCCCATGTAACTATGCCTAAATCTGCAGAGAAGGGAGATGTTTAACACTTACTTGGTAGACAGAATAAAATCCTTTTGGGTCTCTCCTGTCATCCTTGATTATGCATTTCTCCTTGGCCATATTGTTTCCTTTTAACATCCTCCAGTGTTTTTTATATACCCTAGCAGTGAAATGAAGCTCTCTTATTTCAAGCATTTAAGGAGGGAGAACAGGCTAAATTTCCTAGTACTTGGAACAATGCAGGCATTTAGGATATTGCCATAAAAAATCTGTAGAAAAGTTAAGTTTTTGTTTATCAAACTATTGCTTGCATGGTCCTTCAGAGATGGATTTCTGTGGTTCGTTCACTATTAATGGGGCTCCAGACTCGACCAGACTTTTTGACAGCCAGTCCTCTTCTTGTGGATGAGTGAAGACCATTTTTCTATCTGAGGCCCGATTTTTCTTGGGCTGCCCAAAGCCAAGCAACTCCCATGGGCTTCCCTGGAAGTTCTGCATGCAACTTGCATAGATTTCATAGACATTAGGGCTGGAAGGGACCTCGGATGATCATCGAGTCCAGCCCCCTGCCTGAAGGGTAGGAAGTCAGCTGGGGTCATAGGATCCCAGCAAGATAAACATCCAAATTTATCCTGAAGGTGCTCAAAGTAGGTGCTTGAACCACCTCTGGCAGCAGTCTATTTCAGGCTTTGGGGGCTTGGATAGTAAAGAAGTTCTTCCTTATGTCCAGCCTGAAACGGTGATGGAGGAGTTTGTGACCACTGGACCTTGCCATCCCTTGGGGTGCTCTGGTGAACAGACGTTCCCCCAGATCCTGGTGAACAACTTGCGATGAACATGGCCCCTTCTAATTAGGGGTGTGCGAAGTGGGCCGTATGCAATTTGGATTCGGCTTGAATCAGGGACAGTGATTTGATTTGTTGATTAGGATCACTGTCCCTGATTCGATTCGGCCGAATCTGGAGAATCAGCAATTTGGACATCGACCCAGCTTTAAAAGTTTTTTCTACATACCTTGAGGTAGCAGGCAATTGCTGCGATGCTGGGGCGCATGAAGCGTCCCACAGGAGTGTGGGGGGGCCCTCTATGTGTTTGGCGGTGAACCTGGAAGTAGACCAGAAGTGCTTCTGGTCCACTTCTGGGTCTGCTGCCCAGCATGCTGGGGAGTCCCCTGTGCTTCTGTGGGACACTCCATGTGCCCCAGCATCATAGCAGTCACAAGCCGCCTGCTACCCAGAGGTAAGTAGAAAAAAAATTTAAAGCTGTGTCGATGTCCAAATCTCCAAATCTTTCCAAATCTCTCTGAATTGATTTGGAGGGTTCCAGTTCGATTCAGAGAGATTAAGGGGTCCTCTGATTTGATTCAGATTCGGCCACGGAATCGGGCCGAATCTCTGCCAAATTGAATCAGGGACCAAAGCTTCGCACAGCCCTGACTGTAACTATTTTTTGTCAGTCTTGACATTTTTGACACTTCTAGATGTCTCTGAAAACAGGATTTGTCCTCAAACAAAAACAAATCAGTCTTCACTTCTGTAAATGAAATAGAATTATTTATTGATTGACAGTCAGGAGGATTATACCCTAAATGTGATATATTGTAATGAGCCACATAGCCCTATCTTGTTGTTTCTCATACCAGAATAATTTTATTTTATGTTTTTATGAAAGGAAGAAACACTCAGAAGAAGCCCACTTTGAAAATAAATCAAGAAAACTGATGCTATCAGTTACAAAGGGCATGAATGCATATTAATAACATTTCAAATAAGTATTGTTCTTATCGCAGATGCATAAAGATTAACCATAAGCAAACCAAAAACACAGCCAATAAGTATTAAATCGTTTAATGTATACTTCATGCATCACAGCAGTAGTTGTAACATGAAAGCTGTTAAGTAGGACTGTGCTGATTATTTGCTACAAAATGCTTTCATTGAATTAATAACTGGCATACTGTGCCCAGTTCTGGGTGTATTGTCTTCAAAAAGGTTTATTAATAAGTTGGAAAGATTTCAGAAAAGAGTTACAAGAATGATCCAAGATCTGGAAAATTGTCCTATCATGAAAGACTTAGCATTTCATTCTGTCTACTTTTACAAGGAGAAGCTTCAGCAATGAGTTGATCACAGTACCCAATTACTAACACAGAGAAAACATTCCTAGTAGTAAATGAATTTTAAAAGGACATAATGATTGGAAACGGTGGCTACACAAATTCAGATTAAAAACAAGATTGCAATTTTTGTACAAGCAAGGGCAGCTGATCATCAGAACAGCTTGCTTGGACATCTGGTTTCTCTCCAAGTAGAAGTGAGATCAGGCAGAATTTGTGAATTTGATGCAGGTATAACTAAATGGTTAACACAGTCAAAGACCAGGTCAGACCTGAGAACTATACTAAAATTTAGATTAATCTGCCCCTAATAGGAGAAGTAGCAGCAAACAACCTGAGTAGCTCCAAGTTGGAGCTTTAGGACAGATTTACAAATGGGATTGTATGATGTGGTTGCCTCTAGTAGCAAAGGACTGGACTCTGCACAGGAGTCCTTTCCAGCCTGGAGCTTGTTTGTACATCAGACATTACATCAGGATGAAACAAAGATACTAGGAGGAATATCTTGCAGAGATATAGACCTTACATTTAATTCTCATGGTCCATTTGTATTATTATTTAAACATTAGCATAGCATTGTAGAGATTAAAAGAATTGCAGTGCCTTCTAGGAAGAGCTTAAAACCACAATTAGACAGAGATAGAAGATGGTGGTAATGGAGAAATTACAGATGAATTCATTAGAGCTCCAGTTTCGTAAAACACTTTCCCCACGTCATTAGTAAGTCCGGTTGCAGTACATGAAAGTCGCTGGAGTTTGGCGTGCCGCAGTACCTGTCTCCACAGGAGCCAAAAGTAGGTTTTCACTCAGCTTCAGTGGGGCCAAGAATTCATGTATTCTGCATGGGTTTGGATCCCCTCAGACTCAAAAAGAGAAACTGCCAGTGACAAAGCAGTTTTATTCTACCCAGCTTACCCACAGTCTTTTTTTTTGTTCTTATTTCCAAGGCCTGCTGCTCCTCATTAAGATTTCTGTCTCTATAATTTAATGCAAGTGGGGTTAGATATTTGTGATACAAGTTCAAATATCCACTTAGTTAGAGTCATGTATTTGAAACAAGAGAACACCAAATAGCCGACAGCATCTAGCAGCATCTGGAGTCTAGCATCCACATGTGAAGGCTTCGAACAAATCCAGCTTTTTAAGAGATGTAATAAATAGCTCACACTTGTCTATTTTAGAAGTACAGTCTAAGTTGACTCAGCTAAAATAAAGCTGTGAAAGAGAAGCGTTTCTCAAAGTCTCTATCAGCAGAACAATTAAAGGGAGAATAACTGGACCTGGGGGTTACAGTGGACAATAAACTGGATGAGTCAACAGTGAAGGCTGACAGCACACCTGGGCTGCTTTAGTAGGAGTATTGCCAGCAGATCGCGGGAAGTAATTCTTCCGCTCTATTCAGCACTGGAGAGGCCACATCTGGAGTGTTACATTCAGTTTTGGGCCCCCACTACAGAAAGGATGTGGACAAGTTGGAGAGAGTCCACCAGAGGGCAATAAAAATGGTTAGAGGGCTGGGGCACATGACTGATAAAGAGAGGCTGGTGGGAAATGGGCTTATTTGGTCTGCAGATGAAAAAAACTGATGGGGGATTTAATAGCAGCCTTTACCTGAAGGGTGGGTCCAAAGAGGATGGAGCTGGACTGTTCTCAGTGGTGACAGATGACAGAAGAAAAAGCAATAGTCTCAAGTTGCAGCAAGAGAAGTTTATGTTGGATATTGGGGAAAACTTTCTCACCAGGAGGGTGGTGAAGTACTGGAAGGGGTTACCTGGAGAGGTGGTGGAATCTCCATCCTTGGAGGTTTTTAAGGCCCAGCTCGACAAAGCCCTGGCTGGGATGATCTAGTTGGGGATGGTCCTGGTCTGAGCAGGGGCTTGGACTAGATGACCTCCTGAGGTCCCGTCCCACCCTAATTTTCTATGATTATAACTTGCCACATCCCCAGGCACCGTCTTTGTGGAGGGGTTGGGAGGGTACAACCACAGCAGTGGCAATTGCGCTACCCCAAGTGTCACATGGCTGAACGGCCTGGCTATGGCTCTGGTCTCTGCAGTTCAAAAGTTGCATTTCAAGTCTTCCTTTAGGTGGCAGTTGCAGGATGACCCCAAAGGTCACTAATATATGTCATGCTGCCTTCCTTGGAGCAGAGGGCCATGCTTTGGAGCCTAGTATGTAGTTCTTATTGTCCAGATGTTCATCTTCCAGAGATTATTAGGCAGGCTTTCCCTTCTACATCTGCTTCACCTCTGTGCCATTTTCTTTGGTTACCACAGCTGGATCCTCCTGCCCCTTCCATCAAAGAAGGAACCCAAGCTTCTAAATCAGATCAATGTGCTTTGATTGTGAGGTTTCTTTCTGAAAATGACCCAGCATACTCAAGCCTCTTCGGCTGCTTGCTGATCATCATGTCCTTCCTTCTCGTGTCCTCGTGACAAGGTATTTAGCAGATTTTGCAGATTCGTTGGAATCTGACATGGTTGTGCCATAAGCACTTCTGCTACGGCCTCTAACGTCTGACCTCTGGGCTGTCAACCACATGCCTGAGCACCCATGCCACCCTAGCCCCTACTGAATGTCACTGAAATCCAAATAAACCCAACTTTAAGGCTACCTTTAAAACATGGGACCGTTGTGGGATAAGACAGAAATGAACATGTGCTACGCCATGCTGATTTCAAACTCCTCAATGTCGGTAACATTTAGTCATTTAGTTTTTTGGCTGGGACCCAGCTTTTAATTATTTATCAGCATTCCTACAGGTTACATCTGCTGTCAAGCTAATGAGAATCTCCTTACTCTCAGATTTCAGATACTGGAAATATTCTCTGCATAGTTTCACTTGATTGTCATTTCATACATCTTCCTGTATGAATAAGAGAATTCCCAAATGTTTAATCTTGTCCACAGCTCCAGCAGGGATTCAGGTAAAAAGCCTTCCTTAACCACTGTTCTGCATGATGGCCCCTGATTCACCCAAAGCCTTAGGGCAGGGGTCAGCAACCCCGGCACATGTGCCGAGCATGGCACGCAAGGCCATTTTGCTCGGCACACCGCTGCCAGCCCGGGCTCTCAGCATCTGCTGCCAGTCACGGAGCCCAGGCTGCTCCCAGCAGGCAGCTGGGAGGCTGCAGACTGGGCTCCACAGGCCGGCTGCAGCCGGGAGGCTGCAAACAGCTCCTCCGGGCTCCAGCATATTGGCACTCTGGCACCTTCCAAGATAGACGTGTTTTTTTTTGGCACTGGCCAAAAAAACTTGCCTACCCCTGCCTTAGGGCAGGAGCTGGAATCTATGCAGGTAAATGAAAAGACTTCCATTGATTTCAATGAGTGTTGGATCAGGCCTCTAAAGCATCAATATAAGCACATTTCTAAATCAGCAAAATATTTAAGCGCACAAGCTTTAATCCTGTTAATTTTAATGAAACATGAGCATGTATTCAAAACTATCTGATGCTTTTGTGTTTTGATCAATTAGGGATTACAACTGAGCTAGAGTGGCCTTTTAAACTTGTTAGCCAGAGTGTTATGACATCTCTTTACCAATGTTAATGGTAAAGACACAAAATGAAGACTGAAGACAAATTATTTGAAACATTTTTTTTATAGACCACCATTCCTGAAGATGATTCTTGGAGACATTTTTTGCAGGCAATTGAAAAAAGAAGTATATTAAGTTAAAAAAATATGTTTCTTCACAGTTTGCCGTGATGGCAAATCTCACTAGTACCATTTTTCAGAAATGTTTAGTTATAGGAAGTGCGGTTACTGTAAATTACAGAAAATCAAATTTGATGATCTCTAAAAAAAGCTCAGTGCCATGGCTAAAGGAGACCCAAGGTATAATTCAATTTGTAGATTGTATGTGTACTGTTTTCTTCTCTAAGATCAGATTAGTTACACCAGGTCCTTGTCAAGAAATTAGAGTAGTAACGTTGCTAGTGAGAGCGAAGTTTTAGTGTACTTTCGGGATGTATCTTTGCTCACATGTAATACGCTCGTGTCAATGTTGAAAGCACTTTCCGAACTCAGAGCTTGTGCATGAGTGTTGGGCACTCACTAAGCTAAATGTGTTTTTGGAAAGGGTTTTCATTAAAAATAGCTGGAAATTGCAGCTTGGGAGTCGACCATAATCCAATTCAAAATAACTTTGATTTTGTGCAGACTTTTGCTTTAAATGAGCGCTGGCACTTTCATAAATAGTTCATGCTTAAGTAACAGAGAGCAAAGTGCCGGCCTGTCACAAGCCTTTTTGTGTTTCCCTGCACATGCCGCACTTACATGGATGCAGTGGAAGAACAGTCTATCAACGGCGGGTCATGTTTTCAAAAGTGCATATGGGCTTGCTTGCCTCTGCAGCTGGCACCAATCATGCAAGTCAGGCATTTGCGCTTGCCTTTTGCCCACTCATGCCTTTTACACCGAGTTGTGGGCATGCAGAAGCTATGCACCATTCACATTTGAAAAATAGGGCTTAAAGCAGCCCACTGGGAAGAGGTATAGCAGGGCAGCGACTCTTGTTTTTGCATTGCCCCAGTTACCCCCTCCAGTTACACTTATGCCACGGAGGATGAAAAGAAATACTTTTGCCTAAAAAAGCCATGCAACTTGTTCAGTGCTTAGCAGAATGTATTCACTCTGTGTTTTTTTTTTTAAGCTTCCCGTGCTGGTTTACAATATCTTTGTATTACTGCTGAGCCCTGATGTTTCTCATCCTTTCAGTAGTGGGGGGGTAGCATTTCAAATGCTGAGGCTGTGTTTCCAGGCTGATATTCAGTAAGAATTGTAGGATTTAAATATATTTCACAAATTCAAGCAATTCCTATGGTTAATCAGAAAAACTAACTAAAAATAGCCAGGACCAGTAAAGAAAGAAAGAAAAGAAAAAGAAAAGATTCTCCAAGCATGTAACCACTATAATAAATTTAAGGTGTGCGGCAAACTGCACTTGGTAAAACACCAGAGTCAATCACCCAGAGATGCTTATTGTGCTGGTTAACATTGAAAAAAGAGGTGAGCAAAACTTCTGGGTGGTTACGCTGAGCAATATATTTAACAGCAGAGCAAAAACATGTAGTAAAGTTTTTACTAATGTTGATTTGAAGGGTAATTTTCTTGTCAACTATATAATTAATGCACCATACATTACACTAGCCTATTGTTATTCTAGTACTTGGGGATACATTTCAAAGTTGGATAGCTGTTTAACAAAACACTTGGCAGATTTATTACCCTTAGGTGATTCTGTCAGTCAGCGTTTTCACACATTTAGCCTGAAGTAGGCAGAATCAATTTTGGTATCTACTCAGTGAAATGCAAAGCTGTATAAATTAAAATAAAACAAACACACAGAGAGTAGAATATCAGGACTCCACTTAGTTGTTCATCTTTTAACGGTGAAGCAAATATTACCTTTACAAGCTCTTTGGCCTTTTTTTTTATGGTCAAAGCACTGTCTGCCCCATTTAATATGCTGCAAAGAGGCATTTGTGGGCATTTTAAGATAATGTCTTCAGTGTTATGCTTGTCTTTTTTCTTTATTTCATAGAACACTTATCTGGCAGCTTCAGAAACTGGAGAGAGTGATAACTGCTTAGGTAATGGGGATTTTTAAACAGGAATGGGCTTTCCTGGGTATATAAAAATGCAAGTAAATTAAGTTTAATAGAGATGCCAAATTTGGGGAATTGACTAGTACCCACATTAGATCAGAGCTTTCTTCCAGAAATTATTTTTTTTAAATGCTTCCTGTCAGAAATAGGAATTTCAGAGTTGGTATTATTATTGTTGTTGTTGTTGTTCTTTTGCTACAAGGAAATATAACAATATTGTTAATAACTATATCCTATAATATGGTGTGGACAAAAGGGATGCAAACTCCCAGCATAAGGATAGGAAATACAAAATGCCCTTCATGACACAGAAGTCAGAAGAAAGCTGGTGAAAAATCCCCATAGCTCTTACATTTCCATTCATTTTTCTGCCATTGTGGTCAAGAGACAGAGAGAAAAAGAGAGAGAGAGAGAAAGAAGGAGAGAGACACTTTGGACTGTTTATAAAGGTTTATTAAGGGGAAAAGGGGGGTAACAATTCAACAAAGAAATAAAACGCTGCCCATGCAGGGGCCCGGGTTACAACAGACGGAGACTGGGGCTTCAGCCTGCAAGGCCTTAAAAATAAAAAATCCAGTACATCAGCCTGCTGAGACCCCTGCCTCTATCCTGGGAAAGGGCAGTGTCACAGTGCGAGGACTAAACGGCAACCCTCAACACTGCAGAGCACCCCCTGAGCTGCCCAGCATGCCTGGACGGCGGGCACCGTCCACTGGAGGATCGCATGCTCAAACTCCAATGCCAGGCGTGCCCGCACCAAAAACTGGAAGAGCTGCAGGGCGTTGTCTGAGTCAAGCCTGGTGAGCTGGTTCCTGCGGCTCTTGAGGATGGCCATCTTAGCCTGGCCGAGTAAGAAGTTGGCCAGACAGATGACACCCCCATTGGCTGCCTGGTAAGGGAGGGAGAACAAGTAAATGGCCTCTGGGAAGGCCAAGTCCAGCGCCTCGAGCAAGGTGCCGAGGGCAGCAAATAGCAGCAATGGCTGGGGTCATCTGAGGAAGGCATGATGAAGATCCTCGTCCACTCCCCCTGGACAAAAGGGGCAGGCTGCTGATGCAGCTGGGTCTCCGGTGGATGAGCGTGCCGGTGGCCAGTATCCCATGTAGCAACCACCGCTGGAGGTCACCGGTCTTTTTTGGAGATGGGGGGCTTATAAAGCGTGTGCCACACAGGGCGGGCTGGCATGAGTGCCAGTACTGCTCTGTGCTTCCGCCACACCGTGTCGAGCCGAGTAGCAAGGATGCGGGCATGGCGAATGGGAATCACTCACAGACTCACGGATACAGGGCCTTCCGGGGGAGCGCGTCGAAGCGAATGCCGGTGCTGCTGTCAGGAGGCACGGGAAGAGCCAACAAGGTGCCAGGCCTACCACTCAGGTCACCGTCCACAACCGGGACAATGGGCAGTGGTGGAAAAGGCTCGCCCGGGACATCCGCAGTGGGGAGGGCTCTCTGTGCCTGGAGGTGGTCCTCCAGGGCAGCTGCCGCGTCTGCTGGGAGAGTGGCCTGCACGTTCCCCAGGAAGCGGGCAGCACAGCGGACCGAGCACGTGGCCAAGTGGGCAGCAAGAGCCTCGGCTGGCAATCGAGGAGTCGTGTCCCAGCCGGATGGTATGTGACCAGAGCAGGGAGTCAGCAAGGCTGCTAGAAGCAAGGCTTGGTAGCCTGCACTGCAGGGTTGGGTTATGGGAAAGAAAGCAAGAAACCTTCAGCTATGACAGCTTTAAAATTTACAAATTTTATGCCGGTGCAGAAAAAAAAAAAATCAAGCAATTGAAGCAAAACTACATTATTGATTTTGAAAGAAGAGACCATTTTACATAGGCAAAGTGTTGAATAAGATTTTGAATGAAAAATTTCCATCCGGCATAATGAATTGTTTTCCCCAAACCTTCTAATGGTGGATAGTATATGAAAGTAATCCACCAAATAAATCCTTCGTGTTATCTGGGCAGAGTTTGTCAGAATAAGGTTGCAGAAGTGTCAGTCAAAGCTACCTTCAACCTCCAGTTTGTGGCAATCAGTGTGAACTTGTTTCTAGCACAAGTAATAGTTAGAATGAAAGGCACCTTTGAGCCAATTCATCTAGTAGTTGCCCTGCCAAGTGGTAATAACTGCCTGTATTCATCCTACGTGTTGATAGACAGTTGTGTATTAAGTTAGGAAGTTAGTCTGTGGAAAATCTCTGTGATACTTAAGTCACTCAACAAATAGCAAAAAGGGTGAGGAGGAGGGGCTCACAAATGTGACCTGTTTCCCTAAATTTATTTTCATCCCTTTCATCCATTTTTGAATACAGTGGCATTCATAAAAGATGGCCTGAGGGTGCAGCAAGCCAAGATATTGTCAGCTCTTGTAGGAGCACAGAAAATGGATTGTTTTCAAAATGGGTGAGCGCTCTAACTTACCCACATTAATAAATGTTGGAGCTTGGGCCTTGCCATGCTGCTATCTGTGTTAATGAAGTTTCCTTGGCAAATAATTGAGAATCCATTAGCAAAAAATAATGTTCAACTTCATTCTTTTATGTCCATTAAACCTGATGGCGTAATACAGTTGTTAACAGATTCAAGTAAGGGCCTTGGCCATGGGGAGTTGCTGATGTTGGAAGATGCATGAGACAACTTAGGCAAACACACTTTTTAGGCCAGTATAATGTTCCTGTGGCAGTGTTGGCCTTTCTCAATGACTATCACAATCCATTTTGTTCTGTAGTCACATTGTACCCTGACCTCCCCAATGCATAAAAGAGCAGGGGAATTTTGACTCCTTTCCTATGTTGGCTTTTAATTACTAGGAAGAGACTGGTGGCCACATTATTAAGGTTTATTACACAGTATTGTATAGCATGCTCAAGTTGTCCTATCCTGCCATAACACACTGTAGTTCAACAAGGAATTTATTATTACAACATTGTGGGCATGCTTACACATGCAGTTAATGTGAGTGAATATGCCCCGGCTCAATTTGAGCTGGAGTAAATTTGCCTGCTGTGCAGAAAAGCATCTTGTGTGCACATGCCCAATTTCTCTTAAATACTTTCTTTTCTTGCATGCAGCACTGTATTTTTCTAAAACCATCTGAGGGAAATTAGAGGGCACATGATAAATGAGGAAATACGGTAACAATAGTTTCTGCTACATAAGCTTCTGGCTGACATGAATGAAAGTAAAATCCGCAGGGATCCCCAGGGATCAGACAATGAATAAGCTTGGCGCTCTGGCTGCTACTACTCAGTTACTTACTACAAGGAAAAATCTTGTTTTCTTCCTTCCGCCTTTCGAAAACAAGATGCGCATCTTATTCCTGCCCATGTTCTACATGAGAAATTGTGGTACTTCCCCTTACATATTGCATGTGCGTAATACTTTCTGAAAGATCTCAGACCATTTCCTGTTGAGCAGGAAGTAACCACCAAACTGTCAAACGATTTTTGGAAAGTACTATTTAGGAAGGAAGTGTTGAAGAGCTGAAATACGGAATTAAAAGGGAAGAGATATTTGGGCCTGGCTTTTTTTCAGCCTGAGATTTCCTGCGTTCTTTCATGTAAAAGGGCATATTTCCCATGCAGCGTGTGAGCTTTGCTGTTAGGACTGAAGGCTGAGTCACGGAGTTGTATAAATCTTCTAATTGTTGGGTCCTGTGCACTGTCATGTCCCATTCTCCAGGTCGCTTTGTGGGATGGGATCTCCCGGTGTGAAGCAGCATTCGGTATCAGACCCTAAGTACTAAAATCACAAGAAGAACTTTCATTGTACAGGGGGGTCGCAGGATTTCTAGATGCCTAATAAGCAATCATGTTGTAAGAAATGGTATTTCAATTAAAAGCATTTAAACGTACAGCTCTTTCCCTTTCTCTGTTCGGATATGCTTGGGTACACGCTACTTGTAACTGGAAAGGACAGGGGAGCTAACTGACTCTGTTCAGTTCGGTACCTGGCTGCTTGACAAAGAGCCAACAAAAAGCTCTGGTGCAGCGCTACCATTACCCAGAAGTAGTGAGAGAGCCACCGGCGCGGCAGAGTAAGTAATAAATTCCCTGTATTTCATATCTTTTCAGAAAGTGGCCATCTTAATCACTTGCCAGTAATCTTTATCTTGAGGGTGAGCAGGGTTCGCCTACCCCACTCTCTGATTTCCAGCAAAGCCAAAATATCTTAGAAAAATACCAATTGCACAACTAAAAGATTGTGATTAAAGTGTCAGAGTCAGTCTTGCCAAAGCTGAGAATAAACACAGCTTACACGGTTCTAGCTCCTCTGACTTAATTGTAGTCGTCCCTTTCTCCTTCTCTGTTAACACTCCATTTAGCAAGTGGAGGAGTGGATGAGGGGCTCATCCTGCTCTGTTAAGCAGTCTTGGTCTACTCAAGTCTACATTTCAACAACTGGTTCCTCACCTGACTTTTTTGCGAGTCTCACAATGGAAAGGCAGGACCTACACGTTTTGTCTTGCATAGTAGAGACTATGCTGGAGAAATGAATCCAGATCACCTCCAAGAACTCTTCCAGTACCACAAACAGCTAGAGCTGAGCAAGCTTTGGGAAGCCTCCTGTCCTGAGCTAAAACAAGAGGCAGAAGAGAGGCCATGGGAGAAGTCTGCATTCAGAGATTCCCAGCAAAGTCTTAAAGGCTTAAGGCAGATTGGGCTAAATAGCCCGCCTTGTGAGATGTATATGCCAGCCAAACCTACACTCTCAGCATCTTTTGAGGTTCATATACCAGTTGTTTGACTGCACAGTAAAATATTGGTCAAACTGTTTCCCTGCAATGGGTGTGTAGTTGAGTGCTGGAGCAATTTGTGGGGAGATGGTGTCCTAGTTACACACGGGTATCTGGAGCCACATGCTTGGTGGAGTGTGATAGTTTAGTCCTTCAGGACTGGAGACCATTCCTCAAGGCATTTGTGACCACGTTCGGAGAGCCTCACTTGGATCAGACGGTGGGGATAGTACTGTAGTCTCTGCATCAAGGGGCAAGTTCTGTTGTGGGTTATGCATCCTTCTTTGGCTGTTACGCAGCAGACACTGAATAGAGTCCAACTCTATTATTTCCGCTGGGGTCTGCAGGAGGAAATTTAGGATGAACTGCCTGGTGTGGAGCCACCCTCACAATTTGATGCATTCATGGATATGACCACCCAGATTGGCCTTTGCTTCTAGGAACAGAGAGGAAAAGAAAGATGTCTTGCCTCCTCCAGGGCCTCCCTCTGTGATGATCCCTTCCAATATGATGCTAGTAGGTGGAGGGCTCGGGCTCTCTCTGCCAGAACAACAGGAACAGCACCAGTGGCTGGACCTGTGTTGCTAAGATGGAGCTCCAGGGCAAGATCATGCCACATGGCCCCAGAGAGGGAGTCGTGGTAAATTAATGATCTTGGGCCTAATGAAGAGGACTGACTTGAGGTCATCCAGAGTCCCCAAAGCATCCGTGGTACGTGAAGTTTGGATTATACCTAGCCCACAGAACCAGTAACTGTTGTTATCTGCCCACCTCTGAGTCCTGGGGCAGACGTACTTATGCCCCATGTTGACCACCCTGCTGGACTGTGGACCCATGAGCAATTTCATAGATGAAACTGCAGCATTAAGTTAATAAATCTTACTAAGGCAACAACACAAACCCAAAACAATAGAGACCATAGATGGCTCACCCCACAGCCCACTGATCAGGTGGACCCCCTGGGAAGTCCATTTGAACTCAAGACTACTGCCAGCAACACTGCTGGAAATCCTGGGGGATAAACCACGCTATAATCCAAGCTGGAGGCCTGCCTGCTGTGACCCCACAAAAGGCACCATCTCCAGAATCCAAAATCAAGCTACCCGTAAAATATCAGGAATTTGTGGATCTTTGAGAAGAAAAATTCTTCCTTTGCATTGAGATTATGATTGCCCCATCAATTTGCAGCCAAGTGCAAAAATCCCAGTGGGATGCATTTATGCTATGTTGGAGCCCAAACTTGCTGCTCTCTGGAAGTACCTAGACGAGAACCTCGTCCAGGGCTTCATATGCAGGTCCATCTCACTTGCAGGAGCCCCCATCCTGTTCACTAAAAGGAAGGACAGGAGTTTCCACCTATGCATGCATTATCAGGCACTGAAGCAGTTCACCATTTGCAATCAGTACCCTCTACCCCTCATCCTCAAACTGTGAGATCAGCTCAAAATTGCATGCATCTTCACTAAACTTGATCTTTGGGGAGCCTATAACATGGTGTGAATCCATGCTGGGGATGAGTGGAACACCGCTTTTGGAAACCAGTATGGACACTCTGAGTACATATTCATGCCCTTTGGGCTCACAAATGCTCCAGCCGCTTTCCAACACTTCATTAACAACATACTGTGAGACCTACTGGGCCAGTTTGCATTTGCCTACCTTGACAACAGACTAATCTTCTTGCAGGATACTAACCAACATTCAACACGTGTCCAAACAGCGCTAGAAAGACTGTGCTAACATGGCCTTTTTGCAAAATTAGAGACATCTGCATTCAACTGAACAACAATAGAGTTCCCTGGATTTGTTTTATCCCCTGAAGGCCTGAAAATGGACCCCCAGAAGGTCTGTGAGTGGCAGGCCCCCTGGAATGTCAAGGAACTTCAAAGCGCCCCCCAGGGTTTGAGAACCTTTACTGCAGGTTTATTGCCAATTTTGTGCAGGTAGTAAGTCCATTCACTATGCCATTGTAGAAGAACACCCAGGTTTAATCATCCAGAGAGGCGCAGCATGCAGTCAAACACCTAAAACAGGCCTTCACCTCAGCTCTTATGCTCAGTCATCCAGATCCTGGCCCGCTATTTGTGGTTCAAACAGATGCACCTAGCAGCACCCTAGGCTCCAGGGCCCAGAACAGAACTTACACCGCCGTGCTTTCTTTTCACTTTAATTTACCCCAGTGGAAAGAACTACAAGATCCTGGATTGTCAACTCCTGCCCATCCACGTGGCCTTTGGGGGGTGATGGCATTATCTAGAAGGAGCATGGCACAAGATGCACATCCTCATAGACCCAACATAGCACTTGTAAAATTTCATTTTCTGCATGCTTCATTTGACCAAAGCATATGTTCATAGAGCTTATGGCGCAAAGAATTGTCATGATCACTTAGTCTGACCTGCTGAATAACGTAAGTCAGAGATTGTCACCAAGTGATTCCTGCATCATGGCGGTAAGATCTGGTTGAACCGTAGGATAGATCTTAGCAAGGCATTCAGTCTTAAAGTCTTTGAGTGACAGAAACTTGACCACATCTCTAGATAAGTCTGGGTAATCACCAGCCAGTGGAACAATTTGCACCTTTCTCACGTATCTAGTTTCAGCTTCCGAACATTGAGCCTTATGCCTTTACCTGCTAGATCAAAGCAATCTATGCCATCACTTCTGCTTTAGAGATTTTAATCAGGTTGCCTCTTAACCTCCCTGTGGTAAGCCAAAAAGACTGAACCTCCTTAGCCTATTACCATGAGGCAGTTTTTCCCAACTTGGATTTACTCTTGTAGCCTTTTCTTTACCAAAGACTTGCCAATGAATTGCCTCCTCTTTAAAGCAGAACTGGGCACCACGTTCCAAGAATAGACTCACCAAAGCCTCACCAAAGTCATGCACAGCAATAGTCCCATCGTCCAAGAGTGTAGTAGATGGATAGGGCCTGGTTTAAACTGCAGGTCCAGCTCCCGAATATCATGGCTTGATTGTGGCAGAAGCTGACATTTTTGTGCCCTCCCCCCACCTCCCCCACCATGCCTCCTGATGGGCTGAGAGGGCAGGTTTAGGGCCATGTGGCTGGCTGAACCCAGCCCCGAGTGCCAGCTGGGGGAAGGGGGGTGCTTACAGATGTTGGAGGCGGTGGGGGAAGTGCTTTACTTTCAGCTCTAAGCGCAACATGATCCCAGAAGAGGAATCGCATCAGTTTGACCTGGTTCGCTCAGTGTCTTTATAGCACAAGTGCTTCAGGGGGGCTTTTTGCGGCTTATATCTATTACATAAAAGCTCCAAAAATCCCCGCTAAAGTGTGCAAGCCATACAGATGTTAGGGAGCTGGGTCAAACTGATGCAATTCCTCTGGTGGTAAAGTGTTGGGTTTCCTCCTACCCCGTCCGTCAGCACTGCTGTGGCCGGCATGGGAGAGGGGAGATAAAGGATTGTGAGGCAGGCAAGGGGGGCTGGAGCAGAGGTGGCATCGCACACATGTGGGCTCTTGCAACAAAATGCCATGAATATGGCCACTTTCTGGGGAACTCCCCAGCAAGTGGCCATATTCATGGCATTTTGTTGCAAATTGCATTTGTCATGAAAGTCCCTTAATTTGATGATTTTCACAACAATGTGAAATTGCGATTTAAACCAGGCCCTATCCACGGGGGTGAGGGTTGGATAAATAAAGAAGTACATACACAAAACACTAAGAAAATTTAACAGACCCTGACAAATATTTAAAATAGCAAAATTCATTTTTAAACTTCCTTAAAGAGTTTCATTTTTTTTTGTTAATCCTGCATAATCTTAGTTTTTTAACCTAATGCAGTTTTGTCACTTCCACTCCTGCTTTAAAAGCCTTCCCAGGGATCACTCCAGAAAAGAACAAAGCTACAGCAGTATTTGCCAAGTGCACGAACAGCAAATGTATATATTGCTCTAAATCCGTTCAGCTTTACCCTTGAGAATTGAACCCATTTTGTATTTATTCACTCAGCGATGCGTAAATGGATGAACATTAAGCTTGGGTTCAAGATTTAGTGAAACCCACAGAGAGCTAAGCTGGCATATTTGTATTTCACATCATGACATGTCTGAATATGAACTGAACTTACCCCTACTTCTGTGAGAGAGCACAGGTCCTTTTTATTCGTGAATATTATTTATAAAGAGTGCTCTTTTCCCTCAAAGTAGTCATCTACTGGTAATCCTGTCATCTGTAAGAAGGGCTAAGAAGCAACACCCCCCTCCCCCCCCCCCAAAAAAAAAAAAAATCAGCCCTGCACTTAGTGACTGCATCTGATTATCACTATGCAGGTGCTGAAATATCCCCCTCTCGGCTCCTCAAAGAATATCCCTTCCTTGTTTCACAAACAGCAGCTTTGCTGTGGCATTGTCTGAGTTATTTTCATAATTCATAATTATCTTAGTTCTTAAAAATTTAGACATACATTTAAAAGCATGATCCAATCTTGCTTGATTGCCACCACATTGTGTTCAAAGTAATTACCATTCATTTGGCTTTTGAAGCTGTTGAATGAATTTTCCACATGAGATTCCTTAATTTGTACATATTTTATTGCTATAAAATAGGTATTGGCAAGCTGCCTAAACTGTAGTGAAGGCCTTTAATTCCTATCCCTATGTGATGAAGCAAATTAAGTGCAAATGGGGAGGCTTAAGATAGAATCCTTGAAATGCATTTTGCTGGCATTTCTACATTGCTCTGGCACAGGTGCGAGTGTACAGGTAAGATTAAGGTAGCTTAGTTCTGCATGAAAGAGCTGAAATTGTTAGTTTTCATACAAGAAAGATAATGTTCCTATATAATGTAAAAATTTTCTCTATCCTTGAGCTATTATCCCCAAGGGAAAATACACTCTGCCTGAAGAGGTTATTAGTGCCTTTGTGCTGGCTTTCATGCATACTAAGGGAAAACTCCAAGAATATTAATCGTTCTCCCCCTCCTCCCACACATGTACTCTTTTATGACCTACCTAAGCTCACCTTTTAGCCAGGTTTTTAAAGATGTGTTAAAATTATGTTTAATTTTTTTAAATACAGTTCAGTCCGTCAGACTGACTGCATCCTTGCAGTTTTTAGAGTATTTTGTCAAGATAAAGGTGAAAAGGAACAGGTTAAAGAAAAAGGCAGACCTGTTCTAGGCTCAGCTCAGCCAATGACATACTCAGGAACTTTGGGGCATGTCATTTATTCTTTGCCTCGGTGATTCTTCCCCTTTTAAAAATGGGACAAAATGGTGAAAGAGACGCTGAATGGCTTATTATTCTATCCATATCACCAATCAGGTACAGTTGATAAACACTGTTTGAAGGATAAGTTGGGTATGTCTTCATATTTGGAATATTAACAGTTTAGTTGCATCTAAAAAATTAAATATGGACTTTAGTAACATCTAGAAAATTAAATAAGGACAACCTGTTTGGGGTTAATGAACTGCAAAAAAGTGGATAGAATTCCCTTCTACCTTACTGTACCCTACTGGAACATTTCAACTGAAGCTTTTAAAGCGAGATTTTGCAAGTGCAAAAATTGTGTCCATACCAGTAAAAAAACACCGTGCTAGCATGTTAGGCTTAATACGAATTGCAATCAAAGAGGTTATATCAAAGAGCCAGGTGGTCTCTCGCTGCTGAGAATGTGTTGAAAATCGCATTTCTTGGTAAATGATGAAAGAGAAACTTGCTGTTAGAGCAGTCAGGCAAGTGTATGGGAAGTTTGGAAATGAAGGATCTCTCCAGGTAGGTTTATTGCATGTGAAGTGAAAGATTTGACATGATCAACAGTAGCAGGGGCAACTGCCAAGTGTTCTCCTCAGAGACTGTTGTAATGACTGATAGAATAAGTACTGAGCACCATTGGGTATTAAGGCTGCTTTCAGTGGTCAGGGTAGAGATCCCAGTTCTGCAAAGTCTATAGGGGCAAGCTTGGTTACTTAAGTGAAGAGGGATAGGATTACTCATGTACTTAGACCTGCTCATGTCCTTGGGTCTCACTGAAGTCAAGGGAAAATAAGCTGGCACTTACTTTTTCCTGAGTCACAGCCAGTGGCATAGCTTGGATGGTTCCTTGTCCCTGACTTTGCAAGGTGTAGCCGATCCTCCATGTCTAATGACTTTCAGTTGAATTAATTTAAGTTTGAGTTGTTATGCACCATTTTTATTCCCTGGGTATAAGCAAGGGATTCCAAAACCTAAGCCACTGCACGGGTTATTGTTTGCAAGTTAGCTTGTGTTATTTCCTGCCTCCTTGGAACTGCTCCTCTCAGCCATTAGGGAGTCATTCATTTTCTTGAAGGTTCAAAGCAGAATGCTCGAGGGACAGCTTTGCAAGGAGAACTTGGAGGTAAAATTACCATCAGGAATGGTAAAGACACAAACAGAGCAGTCCTACAAAGTACAGAATACCTTAAAAGCAATGGTAAGCAAAGGTATTCTTTGTCTCAGAAGGGTTCGCTGCCTTCAGTTCTTGCCTATTGGCAGGCAGATTGTTCTTTGTTCCTGCATACCAAACAGGAGAAGAAGAGCAGGTTGCTTGGCTTAAAAGGAATTGGCACAATCAGGGCCTTGATACATGTTACACTTTGATCTGCTCAAGTGTTGATTGGTATTAGTGACAGCTTAAGTATAAGGCAGTCACACCTTAAGGTTAAAAACCAGAGGTGTGCAAAACGGGCCTTCTTTGATTCTGATTGGGCCTGAATCAGGGACAGTGATTTGATTCGTTGATTTGGATCACTGTCCCCGATTTGATTTGGATCACTGTCCCTGAGAGAATCTGAAGATTCAATGCTGATTCAGAGAATCAGAGATTTGGCCATAGACACAGCTTTAAATGTTTTTTTCTACGTACCTCGAGGTACCAGGCATGGCTCATGAATGCTGCGATGCTGGGGCAGATGGAGTGTCCCACAGGAACGTGGGGGCCTCCCCGTATACTTGGCAGCAAACCTGGAAGTACTGCCAGACCACTTCTGGGTTCGCTGGGTAGCGTGCTGGGACCCCTGGGTGTCCCCTGGGACCCAGGAAGCACCAGTTGCCAAGCCGGGGTGGGGAGGTGGCATAGTGGGGCCCCCCTGCACGCACCCCAGCAGACCCAGAAGTGGACCGGAAGTGCTCTGGTCCACTTCTGGGTCAGTTGCCAAGTGTACTGCCCCCCACCCCGTGCTCCTGTGGGACACTCCATCCGCCCCACCATTGCAGCATTCACGAGTCGCTTGGTACCTTGAAGTATGTAGAAAAAAATGTGAAGCTCTATCTGTGTCCAAATCGCTGAATCTCTCTGAATCAATTTGGAGGGTTCCAATTCTATTTGAAGAGATTAAAGGGTCTCCTGATTTGACTTAGATTTGGAGATTTAGCCACCAAATTGGGCTGAATTTCTGTTGGATCAAATCAGTGACCGAAGCTTTGCTCAGCCCTACTAAACAAACAAACAAACCTTGACTGTCCCCTCACTTGCACAGCAATGACTTGCCACTAGAGGGTTGGTGAGCAGGGGCCTGACTAGGAGCTACAGCTGTGAGTTGCCATTACAGAACTGGTGAGCCAGGATAGGTTTTTATGCTGGCTGTAGGTAGGGGTGTGTGAGAGATGGGTTGGGGGAGCAGGATCATGAAGCTGTTGTTAAGAGTTAATGGGACCCTTAGATCCTACTCCTGGACCCATCCATGGTCTGCAAACTGGCTAATTGGCATGTGCTCTGCAGGCTGTTTGCACAAGGTTGCATCTCTGGGGATGGGAAGGTCATACCCCTGGGGGCAAGAGGGGGAGTTGGCTTGGTGCCAGAACCACCCTCTGGGCAGTAGAGGTTGGGGTGGAAAGTTTGCCCACAAAGAAGAGGAGGGTGGGAGAAAGGACACTGCATCTTGGGATTCTGGAGGACTCCAACGTGGGCAACTAACCTTTGGGGAGTGGCTCACATTAATGGAGCACAAGCTGGGTAACACAGATCAGAGAGAAACCTGCCCTGGAGTAGCATATCTTTAAGCTGCCTAAAGTGTGTTTAGACCATTTTTCAGGTGTTAACATGTGGGGAACCCATGGGTTAAGAGCTCCAGGAGCCACCTAAAATTTATGTGCGACAAGGCTTTTGGAAATACAAGCTCATCACATTAGTCTTAGCACACTTTTCTTAAGCCCTCTCCTTGTGAATATTCATAGCACATTTGATGACTTACCATGGGGGGGATGAATGCTTGGCTTTTATTACCCTGGTGCACAACTTTTATTTTGTATCCCATCAGAGTTTTCTGGCTGACATTCTTACCTTTCAACTGTTAGAAGTTTTTCAGCAAACAACAAAAGGATTGGGGGAGGTGGAAGTGGAGGAGGGAGATGGGGTGGGAAGGTAGAGCCACCATGTTAAAAGTTAATATATTTTACTTTCCCCCTGTGGGGGAATGCCTCAATAAAACATATAACGCTTTTAAATCTTGTTATAATACATTTTTATGTGGAAATATATGAAGTGTAATCTGAAAAGACAAAAGAAAATTCTCATTTGTCCTTTAGGGTAAGCTTTTTAACTGTTCATACATAAAATATGATCGAGAATACCAGTGGCATTTCAACTACAGACAAAGAAAAACAAGGTGAACAATTCCCTGTATTATTCTTACAATGATAAAATTTCATTTCTAGAATCTTTATCAAGACCCCTTCAAAAAGGCTGCCATGGTGTGTGTGGGGAGGGAGGGAGACTGATGAATGGCAAAACTGGAGGGGAGTGGATTTTGGTCCTTGATTCTAAACCCTAAAGCTAGATTGCGGTAATGATTTTCAGCTTGCCTGTTCTCCAGTTTACTAATAGCTCATGTATCCCGAAAAAAATATTTTCAGTGTCATGGGGAAACCTTCATATGATCTATCTGGGCACTTCTTGTGCAATTATGGTGTCCTCAGGTAAATATTAAAGTTTAACCCCTTTAGTCCTGAGCTGGCTCTAAGATCTCTACATGATTAAAATCAGAATGGATAATGTTCTACCTAGAATAAGGAAGACCATCCAGTGGGCTTGAAGTTAAATAGCAAGACAGAGCTGATCCTAAAATTCTGGCCTACAATTTCTTTTTGGAGGGGGTCAGTAGGGTGGAAGGGAAGAATATTGCTCTTATTTCCAATATAGTCTTCTCTGGTGAAGACAGAACCACTGTAAATGTAGCATCACCTGCTACCTCAGAGCATAAACAATTTCATCCTTGGACAAAGTATAGTTGTTCTGACATCCATGGGTTTTGTTCTGGGGTAACTCCTAAAAAGGCTCATAGGATAAAAAGTTCTAACAGTTTATCCTGGCACATCACAAAGTACACCTGAGGGCACTGACAGAAGCGATGTTTTGTTGTGTGATTGGCCCCCTGAAACAATCTACAGACACACCCTTACAGAAGTGCACAGCTGCAGAGTACTTTAGAAGTGCCCGAGCACACAACAACCTTCATTATATGAGGGATCAGATGAAGGCACTCCAAAGCTGAGCACCTTCTTTAACTTCTGTCAGTGCACACCTGTCAGTGCACTTCTGTCAGTTCTTTGCCTCAGTGTTCTTAAACGAGGGGCAAGACAAGTCTCACAATGGGATTGTAGAGAGGCAACAGTAGGGTGCCAGGCTACCAAGCGTTGACCCTGAGATGGTGCAGAGTCACTTGGAAGGACTGGATGCGTTTAAGTCGGCAGGCCCAGATGAGCTCCATCTGAGGGTACTGAAGGCAGTGGCTGATGTCGTTGCACAGCCACTGACAGGAATATATGAGCACTCGTGGCACATGGGCCAGGTCCCAGAAGACTGGAAAAGGACCAGTGTGGTCCCTATTTTCAAGAAGGAGAGGAAGGAGGATCCAGGCAACTATAGGCCAGTCAGTCTCACCTCCATCCTTGGCAAAGTCTTGGAAAGATTATTAAGGCTCATATATGTGAGAGCCCAGCAGGAAAAATTATGCTGAGGGGAAACCAGCATGGGTTCGTAGCAGGTAGATCATGCCTGACTAATCTAGTCTCTTTTTATGACCAGGTTACAAAACATCTGGATGCAGGAGTAGGGATAGATATTGTTTACTTAGACTTCAGGAAGGCCTTTGATACGGTATTTCACCCCATACTGGTGAACAAATTAAGAGGCTGTGACTTGGATGATTACACAGTTTGGTGGGTGGCAAATTGGGTAGAGAGTCACACCCAGAGAGTGGTGGTGGATGGATCGGTATTGACCTGGAAGGACGTGGGCAGTGGGGTCCTGCAGGGCTTGGTCCTTGGACCGATATTCTTCAATGTCTTCATCAGTGACTTGGACGAGGGAGTGAAGTGTACTCTGTCCAAGTCTGCAGATGATACAAAACTGTGGGGAGAAGTGGACACACCAGAAGGCAGGGAGCAACTACAGGCAGACCTGGACAGGTTGGGCAAATGGGCAGAAAACAACAGAATTCAATTTCACAAGAAGAAATGCAAAGTGCTGCACTTAGGGAGGAAAAATGTCCAGCACACCTACTGCCTAGGAAATAACCTGCTTGGTAGCATGGAAACGGAAAGGGATCTCAGAGTCTTAGTGGACTCCAAGATGAACATGAGTCGTCAGTGTGAAGAAGTCATCAGCAAAGCTAACACCACTTTATCATGCATCAGCAGATGTATGACAACAAAACCAAGGAGGTGATACTTCTCCTCTATTGGACACTGGTCAGACCGCAGTTGGAGTACTGCGTCCAGTTTTGGGTGCTCTGCTTCAAGAGGGATGTGGATAACTTGGAGACAGTCCAGAGAAGGGCCACTCGTATGGTTAAGGGCTTGCAGGCCAAGCCCTACGAGGAGAGACTAGGGCATCTGGACCTCTTCAGCCTCCGCAAGAGAAGACTGAGAGGTGACCTTGTGGCTGCCTATAAATTCATCATGGGGGCACAGAAGGGAATTGGTGAGGCTCTGCTCACCATGGCACCCCTGGGGGTCACAAGAATTAATGGCCATAAGCTAGCAGAGAGCAGATTTAGACTGGACATTGGGAAGAACTTCTTCACAGTTAGAGTGGTGAAAATCTGGAATGGGCTCCCAAGAGAGGTGGTGCTCTCCCCTACCCCGGGGGTCTTCAAGAGGAGGTTAGCTAAGCATCTGGCTGGGGTCATCTGAACCCAGCACACTTTGCTGCCTATGCAGGGGGTCGGACTCGATGATTTATTGAGATCCCTTCTGACCCTAACTTCTATGAATCTATGAACCAGGAGAAGGGCTGGGCTGGGTTGTCTTCAGGATGGGAATGAGGGAAGGGAGTTCAGTCTGGGGTTTACCCAGCCTGCACTGGAGGGGGGGTGTGGATTGGAGCCCCCAGAGCTCCATTCCCCCTGCCATCCCTGTGCGCAGGCTGGCCAGACCCCAGACTGAGCTCCCTTCCCTCCCATCCTGAAGACAGCATTGGAGTTGGGGCAGGGGCACTAGGGGAGAATGGCTGCAGACTTGCTCCAGACTGGAGCTCAATCACCCAACCCTCCGGACCCAACAACCAATGCCTGTTGGGTTGCGGGGGATCTCTGCAACTCATGGCACTTCCTGTGGAGCACCATGAGTTACAGCAGGGACTGTACATCTGTCAGTGGCCTGTGTGATTATCCTTCATTAAATCTATAGCAGAAAAGCAACAATACATTCAGCAGCTCACTGAACCCTGATTAGAGGGGCAATGGATGTACACACCAGTCCTGGGATAGTTCTGTCCTGGGACAAACACAGGCACAGTTTGCTGAGGGACAAATGCAACATCTGTTCCTATCTCAAAGGTTTTGCCAGTGTTGTAATATTGGTTAAACTAGCGCAGAAAGTCTTTTTGACTGTTGACTAGACTTCATCTCATCTAAATCGCCTGTAAACTGTGGTCTGTGTTGCAAAGTTATACGGCAAGGCGGCATCAACAACTGCTTATAGAACCAAAAGGTCGGAGTTGTATCCTCTCTGACTATCCAGCTCATGTTTTGAAGCCCCAGATTTATCCAGGTTACTTAGTTATATATTATCTTGATCAGATTTTACTCTCCTCATCAGGATGTAATCATTTCTACTGTGTGGCAGCTGTTTATTTTGATGTGGGGTTTTTTATCTTTTGTATTATCTCCAATACAAACTGACCTTTTACTGTATAACCACTTGAAAAATGGATGTCCTGCTCGCATAAGGAATGCCTCAGGAGAAGGGCAGTCCTGCATAATTTCCTATCTTCTCACAGAAAGCATTCATATAGCAGAACTGGGGAATATTACTTTCTGGCCCTGTACACTCTCCTGGGTAGAAAGGTCCTGAAACACAATTTATTGTAAAACACACAGTGGTTACAGAGCTAGCACAGTCAATGATATTCCTTTTATTACCACTCAGATGAGAACACAAAATGACATTGGAAAGCAGTGAACTCACCAGAAGGGCAGAGAAAGCCATTAAATTCAACACGCATCATATTTCATAATCAGAATCCTGCAGTCAGAGCTGACACCACTGAATGAGTTTGTTGCAGTCATGATAATATAAAACCTGCTGCATCTGCTTCCCTTGGCACTTTTCTTTGTAGACCCTTGCAGTGTATGGGCTATTAATCATCAGTAGCAGGGGACACTGCAGACCAATGCACTTTGTATTGCATAAATTGAAAATGCATCAGGATTAGAGAGAAAACTGCCTTCTGTACATCTCTATTTAGATAAGCAGTTTCCTAAAGGGCCACAGTGTTGTTATGGCTAACCACTTAATTGGAGTTCTTTCCACAAGCTAGCAATCAGTGGGGGCGGCTCTGTAATCCCTATTACAGCATAAGTGAGAATAATGAAGGGAAAAAGTGTTCCTTTCCTACCTAGAAGGCTTGACAAGGCTGAAGTTTGAGGTGAGAAAATGCAGTCAAACACATTGTATCATTTAACCTTGGTAAATTAACTTCATAAATGCAAAGGATGAGTATGGCTGGGAGTGAGAACATCAAAGGATTGGAGGGGGAGCAGGGTTTTGTACCACCCATGTGTTAATGAGGTGTCAAGAGCAGGCTGGAGCAACCTACCCCCAGAGCAATGGGTGCCACCTGTTCTCCAATACTATTAGCTCAGTTTACAGGAAGAAAAGAGCAACTTAAGAGTGGTGGTGAGGGGGTGGTGTTGAGGGGTGGCGGGAGGAGTTTCAGCGCTAATACGCGAGAAGGCATTTGATAATTAAACACTCCAAGTTGTTCTTTTTGAATAGAGGCTGAATGTCTGCCATTGCTTGTTCAACTTTTCAAACCTAACAAGAAGAGATTATTAATTAAAAGGGGCAGCATCGGGGTTGGGGGGGGGGGAGGAGGAAAATCTGAGGAATTTAACAACACAAGTTTAACTTCAAATCTGCATTCTGCTTTTGCGTTATTGGTAATTATGCCATGATTTAATTATATTTTCTCTTGAAGGGTCTATGATGGCAATTGCAGCTTCACTGAATTTTCATTATCACTGCCCGCACTTAACAGCAATTACATCTACCATCCAAAAAACTACGGCAGATCTTTTTGCAAAGGACTATTGCTTTGAGCAGAAGCATGCTGTGAGCATTGCAATTAAAATGTCATTGTCTGGTAGCATTTCAGGTGCGCAGCATTATCTGAAACACATTTCTTCTCATGCCAGTTGACTCAGGAACAGTTTGATCAACTACAGGGTTAGGGCCAGCTCCAAGACAAGAATGTAGGCACTTGAATTCTGCCTAAGTTGAATTCTGCCCAACCTCCACTTGGGGTTTCAAATCCAACACTACAATCCTGGAAGCCCTACTTAGCTGCTGCCTACCTCTGGAGGTGCATGAACTCCATGGCACGTCCTTGCTTGGCTTTCAAGTTCCTTGGGTGCCCAGTCTCAACAGGGCTAAGCAACTGAGCACCTACTCACACTTAAGCCTGACTAGGATCCAGAGATGGGTTGTTCTTTTGGGTAGTGCCCACAGGAGTTCAAACTGGTAGTCCAAGAATGACTTTTTCAGGGTTAATAACCAACCAGCTGCTTTTCATTCATTTTAAAGGTGGATTTGGACTTAAACTAAGGATAGCCATTTCTTGGCAGAGGAGGGTGTGCTTTTTTTTTCAAGAGGGTATACCCCAAACACATCGAAGCTTTAACTTTCTGTACTGGTCCTTATTCACTTGTATGGCTGATGTAGCTTACCTTTGGGCTTATGACTCAAGTCATTTCTATTTTATTCTGAGTTCATTTCGTACCTTGGTCCTTTTGAACTTTGGGCAACCATCTTAGGAAGAAGTCAAGCAGTGAGTGAACTGCTGCTCAGTCACCATATGACTCCACAGAAGGTTTCATGTGCGAATGCTGCCTGAAACTCTAAATATTCATTTGCAACAAGCTTGTAAGAGGGATGCAGTGGGTCACCTGTGCCATATACCAGTTCCAAATAAAGAGATTACAATAGGTATAAGTGTCACACTGGGGGATGTGTCACTACCTAAGGTCAATGAAAGTACAGCAACATAAAACTAGTTTATTGTTTTAGTTCTTCACGAAATTTGTCCCTAGCTGAAGACCAGTAGTGTTTGAAACCTAAAATGAAAGAGCCTAAGTGTGACGGCATTGCATCCCAAGGGCGGCTGTGACACCCCCGGTGGCCAAACAGCTCCTGTCCTGCTGCGGCTCCTTGGGTACCCTCTCTTTCCTCTCACTGGCCACGCCTTTGATAGAAAAGTTAGATTACAAAAGGGAGGTTGACCTAGGGCTACTCTGAGTGAGCCATCTTCTGTTATTCATCCAGTGGGTTTCTCCTGGGCCCAACTGATCTCAATCTTGCCCTCAAGTATTAAGTGGGGCCTTTCTGGCCCCAACCACACCCACAGCCTCCCCCCACCCTCAGAGCAGCCATTGCCTTAAGGGTTACTTGTTGTCCTTCTACTCCTACAGCCATACCCATGCTTCCCAGATGGTACAAGTTATCACGTTAATTGGGCCTCTTGACCCCCCTCATCCAGCTTGGCCTCTATGGCCTCAAAAGCTTTGTTAGAGCTTTGACCTTTTTGGCCTCAGCCCCTTTTCTCTAGGTGGGTCCCTAGCCCAAGGCCCGCTGTCCTAGACCTAAGCTTCTGGACCCGGAGTCCTTGTTTCTGGTTCTGGGCCCTGGCCCTGGTCTCACCCTTCCTGGGCTCTGCCTGGTCCTCTCAGCCTCAGGTCCCCTCTATCCTTCTCCATTCAGACTTTGGCCCTTTTGCCTATGCCCGCCCTTCCTGGGCTCTGAGCCCCTGACCTGGGTGTCACCCTTCTAGGGCTGTGGGCTTTGGCCCTCCTGGCCTCAGCCAACCTCTCTGGCCTCTCTTGGGTTCATACTATTGGCCTTCTTAGTCCCAACTATTTGTTTCTGGTGCCCAGGCTCCCTGTTGGGGCTCACAGCTCAGGATGCCTCTCAGGCACCCAACTGTGGCTCAAGTGTTAGCCTTCCTGACTTCCACCTGCCTGTGTCTTATGCCCCTGATCCCTGGCAGAGCTCAAGACCTCACGTGCCTCTGTAGTCCAAACCTTGGTGGCTCAAGACCTTACGTGCCTCTGTGGTCCAAACCTCAGACAGCTTAGTAGCGCCTAAACTCAGGGTGCCCCTCAAGCACCTCCCTGTGCCTCCTCTTCACCCATTGTAGCCCCTCCCAGTCCGCCAATATTATTAAGAACATAAACACAAGCCCACCAGGTATATAACAAAGCTATAAAGCCTCCTTAGTCCTTTATTGTGTCTCTGCGGAGCATCCTGGGTGCCAATCGGTCCCTCTGCCGCCATCCTGCCTAGGAGCTCCTCTCCCCACTGCCATCAGGGCCACACTGACCGCCTGTTCTCAAGCGCTAGCCTTATGTGCCTCTAAAAGTCCTACCTCTTTCTGTCAAGTGCCTCTTCAGCCACCCACATGGGTTTCCATTTTGGCTTGATGGCTAGCTTTCGGCTTGAGTTCCTCTGCATGGCTGAACTTAGTTGCCTGCAGTTGTTCCTTTGGGGCTGCCCGGAGATCTGCTCCTGGGTTGCTTGGGAGCCTGCCCCTTGTGCAGTCTACTGCTCTGCAGTTAGCTCCTATCCCGGGTGACACTTCGCCTGCTTGTTTCACTACAGCTGGCCCTTGTTCAGCTGCCAGCACCACCCAGCAAGCCTAGCCTGCAGCATCATCCCCTTAAAGTTAGCACATAAATGTGGAGGTGGTTTTACATGACCGAGGCCCTGAAACTGTTTCTGTTTAACATTATTGCGGAAATTTCTATAGCATAGGAGGGAGTATATTTTATCCTGGGTTTACTGTTATAGCACTGATGGACCTGGATTTGTGCAGTGAGCTTAGTGCTTTCTCCTTGTGGAAGCATCACTAAAGAATTGACTCTGCCACATGTGCAGGGATCCTGGTTTTCTCTGATAAAAAAATCCCCAATTTTAAGGTTAAAAAAGTAATCCAAAATCCACGTTTTACCTGTGATTAAAATGAAACACCACTAATAGATAGCTAGATAGATAGATAGATAGTGGTGTTTCATTTTGATCGTGGAAAAATGTGGATTTGGGGTTACTTGTTTTTAACTCCAAAATTGGGGATATTTTTTATCAGAGAAAACCAGGATCCCTGCACATGAGGCAGAAAGTTGGAGAGCTGTCCATGCTGCCTGGCTGGCCTGCTTGTAAGTGTAAAACATCTGGCTGAGATGCCAGCAGTTCTGAATATCCTGCCACATAAACCCACCACAGACCAGCGGACCCATTTCTTCCTGTGAAGAAAGACAATCTTGATCCTGTAATGGTATTTTGTCCTTTAAGTCTTTCAGGATCTCTATATACCAAGCATCATCAAATGCAGGGCATATTGCTTCAAACCGCTAGTTATATGAGTAGTTGTATGAAGGGTTTCTTGCTTGCTTGAGCACTACTGTGTAATGACCACTAGAACGGGTAGAAACTGAAGATGGGTGACAATTATTTCCATAGTCACCAAAAATTCAAAAAGTGATTTAGAAATATTGAGGGCTAAGTTTTCTCCTGGTGAAATCAAAAGAAGCATTGGAGTTGTGTGCACTGAGAATCTGTAAGCCACTTAACCTAGGGCAAATCATCACAGACTGGTGTGGTGGGGTCGAGTCTAATGGACTGGTCTTGCACATTGACCCCAAGACTATTTTTTTATTTTTTCTCATTCGGGTAGTTTTTGAGAAATTGTTGTGTACTTGAATCTACTATTCCCACAGAACCTGGATGTAAAGAAAAGTTACATTACAATGAAGAGCACAATAGTGGTTTTATTTTGGGGTTGAAAAAAGCAGCTTGATATCAAATATTGTGTAAATGAAAAGATACCAAAACACCGATCTTCTAAGAGAGAATGAGAAGGTACTGGATAATTTTGCTGCAGTGTGTATCTAATGTCCATAGTTGCAGTTAGTACATTTTGGATTAGTCTGGAAACAATTACCAGTTTTGCTGTTAGGCCCCAAGAAAAATAGCATTCCTCTGTAATGACACCATCCCCAATAGAAAAAAAATGCATTCGATGCTCTTCATGATGTGTTTGAGATTATGATGAAAAATGAAAGAGGAATACATTTGGCCCTACCAAAAATGAAGAGGTGACAGAGATTTATGCATGTCCTTTGTATCTAGACAAGATAAGTGAGACACTGTAAAATCATTCCAGAATAAGGAAGATCCTAAAAATGATAATCTTTTCTTACATCAGATGAGCAGGTGGTCTTTCAGACTTGACCTGTATCCCTTTGGCCTTACCCCTGAAAATGATACTTTGGGGTTTTTTTAAGCTAGTGAATACAATTAAACAGCAAACCTTTAATTTCAGAACAAGGCAGATTGACACTGGTAAATACACATTAAGCTGCAAAAAGGGCACTGAGGAATAACAGCTCTCAAAAGGTTAGCAAGTTATGTTCTTTGCAATGTTTTTTCCAAGCAACTAATTAGAGCCGCTTAGTTTAAAAATCTGAATGTGTCCATTTGCGAAAATCATATCAAAATTTTCCTAATAGCTCATATTTTGAGCAGCTCTACAAATTACCTTGCAGTACTGGCTGCCTAAAAAACTGGTCACTTGTGTTTTGGGTCAGTTCTGCAATAAGCCTTGTTAATACTTTGCGTGAAAGAGAGTGCAGGAGTGGAAAATAATTAGAAACACTGTCTCTCTGCTTCTTCAACCTCCTCCTTTTTTTTTTCCCGTCCCAGTTTTCTCAAGGAGAGTTGCACAAGTCTTATCTGTGTTGTCACAAACTATTTTTCTTTTTACTCTTTACCCCTCATACTCTCTCTCTCTCTCTCTTCCCCAGCCATAGTCTTCAGGTTGACTGATTTTTTTACTAGTCTCACTTTTAGGGTGTAATATGTCAGTGCAGGGATGGCCAAATTGTGGCATGCAACAGATAGAGCAAGGAGCAAAAGGCAGAGCAGCAGATCAGACAGGGAGTACAGGGCAGGTAGCAGAAAGCAAAGCAGCAGATTTGGCAGCAGAAAGGAGTTAGACTGGCACTCCAGGAGCACGTCTACACGTGCAGTATTGGCATTATGGTTTGTGCCCGGCAATGCTACATCAGCGTAACTCATTCATCACTATGGTGACACAGCATCTCGTGTAGGGAGAGCGTGGGGCTAATTTGTGGCACACCTGCCGAAAACGTTGGCCCTCCCCATGTGAATGAGTTTCGCTTTAGTCGCTCCAACAGCGACATTTTCAGTACCACCACACTGGAGGAAGCCTGCGTCTTTCGCCCGCTTTGTATCCCCCTGCCAGCCGACTCAAAGCTCCTTGCATTCAGTTCACCCACGGTAGGGTTGTTAGAGAAATTTCCAAGGAAACCCACTTTGACATAAAATTGGGTTTCAACTAAACCATTTTCCCAAAAAAAAAAAGCAGCTGGTTTCCCCATAAACATTTTATGTTTTGGCCCCAAAATCATCTCCGGCCTGCCTCGCTACAAGTCTCCCTGTTCTGAAGTTTTTGACAACTCTGTAGTTTTCCAGGGGTGTGTGGAAGAGGAAATCATCAGCATGCCTCTTGTCTTAACGCAAACTCTGAACCTGCACGAAGACCCTCACGAGTGGCTCACCGATGCTTAATCCAGGATCAGGGCCTCGCTTGGTAAGCAATGGGGACAGGGAGTCTCTCTTGCTTGCTGTGTCTTGTGCTTTAAAACTCTTCAGGTCCTCACCTCCACACCTTCAGCTCTTCCGATAAGAGAGGCTGCTTTTGTAGCGTTTGAACTTTCGGCAGAGAAGCCTGATTTAGGTTTCACCGAGAGCTGAAGCGAGCGCCAACCACATGAATATTCAGTCCGTCTTCTCTTCAAAAGCTAAGCTATGTCATTGCTATAGAGACACAGCTAATGAGAAGGGAGCATTTTCCTGCAGACCACCTATTAATTACATCCACAGTAAAAGGACTGTATTTGTGGAGATTTCTTTCCCCTCCTGCTGGTGTCTGTACAGTGCCTGGCACCAAGGGGCCTCAAGCCTCATTAGCTACTACACTGATACAAAGGGTGTTAATTATTTATAATATTCAGGCTGGTGGAATTCTACTTTGGAAATCAAGACAAGCCATCTCTACTGAGAGAAATCCAGCTGGTTAGCATTTGGGTTTTACACACCCGGCGATCTGAAAGTCCTGCAAAAATTGTAGACTTCTTGGATTTAAAGAGTTGGCCGTGTTTAAGTTTTACCTTTAACTACAGGACACGGAAGCGTCTTGTTGAAATCAGTAAATAATTGACGAGACCTGTACATAATTTAACAGAGACAGTGGGCATGAAATGCAGCTTCTCACAGGCATTCTTGATTGCAGTTTGTCTCTCTGCTAGCATTGTAAGGGTTGCTGTGTTTCGAGGCTGTGTTTCGAGGCTTTAATTTTAATCACACAGTGTATTGTCCTTGGTCAGACCAGTGGTGCAGATGCAGGGTACTGATCTGAAAGTCTTGTCAAATGTTGAGCTGGCAGCTTTTCAAGCTTATGCTGTCATTTAAAGCCTACTTTAGTCGTCAGCACATAGCTAATGCTGCCAGAAAGTAAAAAATAGGCTGTTGCCAACTATCGGAGGCTGTTTGAAACTAAGGCTTCGCTTAATGCTTAACGTTGCTTTGTCAAGTAAATGGTTATCCAAGTGATGGTTTAAATACTTTGCTGCTTTTGGAAAAAGTTAATCTGTCCTCAGATCATCACTGACTAGCCAGTTTCAATCTAATGTTTATACTGGCCTTTCTTCAAGTACAGGTGGTCTCTAATTGTCTGCCTTACTGTCATTCAGGACCTTATTTCTCAGGCCCCTGGTAGACGTGCAAGTGAAAGCACCATGGGATCTGAAGCCTGATCCTCACAATCGTGCTTCCTTCCATGCCACACGCTCATGGCAGGAGGCCCAGTTGTGGGATCCAGCATCAGATCCCATTTATCCTTATTGCCAGTGCAGAAGGAGCCCAGGATCCCCCTGCACCAGCACGTAGTGAGCTCCCACCATGTGCCTCAGGGGTTAGGGGCCCTGTCAGCTAATGAGCGTCCCAGCTATAGAGGCACATATTGCATCCCCGCAGCTGGGAGTCTGGATCAGCTGACAGGGCTCCCATCTATGGGGGTACATGGTTCATCCTGGAGGCTGGGATCCCCTTCAGCTCCCAGCCACAGGAGCACACCCACAGCTGGGAGCCCCTGCCTGGCCATGCCTTCAGTTAATGGCATGATAGGAACAAGTCACCAAGTTATGACATACATTTTGTGTAATTCCTTGTTTTATCGCATCATTAACTTCATTAACATGGGCTGAGTAACAAGATGTGATTAACTGGTTAATCATGTCTTAAGTGTAACATGTGCCAGAGGCCTCAGGCTATTTCCACAGCACTAGGGGTGTTTATACACATGCTCCCAGAGTGTGAGAGTGGGGGGAGCGCTGTAATTAAGAGCCACTCTGATTAAAGCACCTGGAGTGTCTCATGTATCGGTGTCCCTGTGCTACAAACTAGCAACGGGGCGCTTTACCTAAAGCTCACTGAATGAGCTTTAGATAAAGCACCCCAAACGCCATTTTGAAGCGCAGGGATGCTGATAGATGAGACATGGGAGGCCGATGGAGTGCAGTAATTGTCACTCAATTTATTGAGTCTGCTCTAACATGCTGGGATTACAGCACATCGGAGCAGCCTCTCTGCTCATGTATGGGCATGTAGATGTTCTCCCAGCCTTGCCTGTCTCTCCGCATGAGACCTTCTCATATTATCCCTGTCATCTGTTGTGTAAGTGGCTCCTTGATCAGGATAACCAGGAAAAAAAAAAAATCAAGGATTCAGAATTTTTTCTAGTCCAAATTGGAAGGAAATAAGAGGTTTCAGATTTTTTGTGGAACAATTGAGATACAGCTTCAGTTTCCTACTCTGCCTGACACAGTGGAAAACTTGAACGTGGATCTCTGTAGACAGAGTTGGTGTCTCTCTCTTTCTCCTTCTCTCTCTCATTCGAACCAGAAACTCTGTTTGGATGTGAGGAACCTTTTCCAATGAACGTGCTTTGAAACTGCTATTTTTGTGAAAGCTTAAATGTTGAGCAATTGGCATTTTTCTGACATGCTTCCTGACTAGCTCTGTCTCTCCCCACCTTCAGATCCATGGCTTGCACCATTTTCTAAGTACAGTACAATACAGGCAGTCCTTGGACTTACGACACAGTTGGTCTTAAGTCAAAATGTTGCAACTCAGAACTGATTTTCCCATAGGAAACAATGTTATAAATGGAGGATTAGTTCCTGAACCAAGGCCCAATACCCTATTTTCACCAAAATAACCCAGAATTTTGTACTCAATCAATTATAGATAAGTAATATAGCTACATTAATGTATTTATGTTGTAAATAGCAATCATATTGATTTGGAAGGATTTCTTTGAGGTGACTTTGCTGGACTTTTTGAAGAGTACTTGGGGCTGGAGTTGTCTTAGGAGTCTTGACTGCAGGTTTTTCTGGAGTCCTGTCCATTTTCTTAAAGAAAGCATCCAAGGAAGTTTGGACAGATATTCTCCAGGGAGATGTGTGATGCAGCAAACTTGTTCACTGGCATGGCTTTGCATCGGATCAAACATCGTAAATTCGAAACTGAGGTCAGAAAGTTGAAACAGGTTGTCAATTTATAAACGACGTAAGTGTGAAACGTTGTAACTTGAAACATTGTAAATCAAGGACTACCGGTAACAGACTGCGATCTGCATTGGGACATAGAGGACCCCTTTTTTTTGCCTGCTTTGGACCAGGTACAGTCACACATACTTTTGTATCAGAAAGCACAAACTTTGCACGGATGCATCTGCAAGAGAAACTTTTACATTTTTCTGTGGAGCTGCTTTACCCCAGCTGAAAACCTGGCACAGTGAGATCACAAGGACAATGAAATGGGTACCCTCACGTTTTTCATCTCTGTGAAGGCCTGCATCCTTACAGAACATGAAAGCAGCTGAAGCATAAGGATGGACACAGGTAGTGTTTGTGCAAGGTTCAGTTGAGTTTGCAGCAGAAAGAAAAAGATAAAATAGTGGCCTTCGTTTACTTCTTCAGGTGGCAGAAACTGGAGCTCAGCGATCCTCATTAGATGCCCATTTTTAAAAAGAGATGACACCAGAAATATTGCATAGCATTTTCTTCCAAGCTCCACAAGTCATTTGTAAGGCACCGGGGTTACGAGGCAAGCAATGCATGTGGTGCAGCGACTGAGTGGCATAAGGGGAAGGTATAGCTTGTGTAGAGAATGAAGCTGCCAAACATCTGGTCAGGAATAATACTATCAATAGCTTCCATGTTCTTGATGCACAAAAGAGGGTGCATCTACATGTCACTGCATGGTCATGTTTGGAAATACTAAAGCATGCCGCAGTATGGGCGGTTACCGCGCAGTGTGCACGGCACACTGTTACATTTCGCCACTACGTCACCGTAGTGGTACGCCATGCTGGGAAAGCGTGCCGCTATGGCGATCTAGCTGGTGATCGCATGTAGACCCGTGTGATTGCTATGTTGCTGGAGCACACCGTACAGCAACGTGGTACATTGCTATGTCGCTGTAGGACATTGTGTAGACGTGCCCAGAGAACATTAGATTTCTTAACTCAGCATTAGCTGTAAGCTTTATTGGTGAGTAGCTAAATACAAGAGTTAATAGGAAATGTTTTTGAAAGATAGACACCTCTCACTTTTAAGCCGCCTATCAGCTTAATTATTTATCAGTGGCAGTGCTGGCAATGGCTTACACACAGCTTTGGAATCAAACTTTCACTGTGGTAAAAGACTTTGGAATGAGCAGAAAACATTACTGCAGTGAAGTCAGGTTTTACATTTATTTGATCCTTGGGGAATGCTGGAATTAAGACTAGAAACAAATGAGGCCTTACTGATTTAGTATACAGTGCCTCAGATGTGTTAACCAGTTAGTGTGATTTATATGTTTCTTTCTCTGCACACCCTCCATAAAAGAGAACCCAATCAAGACTGTATATCAGGCTGTATTTATTGCTTTGATTCTGGGGAATTATCTAATCTCTTTACCTACGTGTGCGGAGAAAAAGTAGAGAAATGACTACAAAATATATGGAATTTTAATTAGAGTTGGGCAAATCTTTAGGGTTAATGCATTTAACTCATTGTGTAATTGGCACCATAAGGAGTTTTCTGCATGCTAATTTACTTTTCTTATATTTCAGTGGCACCTAGGAGGCCCAGTTAACATCAAAACCCCGTTGTGCTTTCTGGGGTATAAAACCATTGTAAACATCAGGGGTAGTCTCTCACTGCCTACCCAGTCGGGGAAGAAGGAAAAGACAGATAAGGGTGGAAAAAAAGGAGATACCACTTTTCCATATTGCTTTGGACACTGAAATGAAGTGATGGGATCAAGGTCCTGCTGCAGAGCCAGGAATTCATGTCATATTTCCCGAATCCCAGCCCAGTGCCTAAATACACACTCACTCCTGTCCACCAGTCAAAGGTAGGAAACTGTTTATAGCAGTTTCTATTTCACCAAGGAAAGGGATCATTTCCTGAAGGCTTACTAAGTTTGTGTTTTGGGGAGAAAGCATAAGCAGGCAACAAGACATTTCTAACAGAGAGCATGGAAACCACAGCCTTTTCATGTAACATTCCTCCCTCTGTGCCTCCTATACCAGTGGTGGCCGAACTGCAGCTCACAAGACCCATGCGGCTTGCCGGCATGGCACTTGCAACTCTCTGCAAATTGGGCAAAGCCCCATAGGTGGTGAAAGGCTGAGGCTAAGGGGGCTTAGCCCCCACAAATGCAGGCAGCCCAACTGTGGGCTCCAGGCGGCTGCACGTGGTGGGGGGAGGCACAGAGAGAGATGAGCAGCCGGAGCCTGCAGTTGCACTGGGAATTCAGCCTGGCCTGGCCCTGTGTTGGATCAGTGCTCAGCTGAGCAGGTAAATGTGTGGACAGAAAGGGGTGTGGGGCAGGGAAGGGGCATGGGGGGGGCAGATCAAGGCCCCATGGGTGGGGGTGAATGGGGCCTCAGGGTGGGACTTGAGAGGCTCAGAGCCTGGGCGGCTCATCTAGGGGCACGGGGTCGGGGGTGTTTCCTGCTGCTGCCCACAGCCCCAGGGCAGACACAGGGTAATGTGCCTCCCCAAATCTGTGCTGTGTGTGGGGTGGAGACGGCCTCTGCTGCACTTTGCACCCCGCTGCCAGTGCCCTGGCTGCCACATGAAGCCATGTGCTTCCTACCACCGGGCAGGCAGCACAACCAGCGTGCAGGAGGCATGTGGTATCGCATGGTTGCCAAGGTACACTGGTAGCAGGGTGTGGAATGTAGCCTGCAGTGGCAGCTGCTTCTGCCCCACACAGCAGGACTTGGGGGGGCATGTGCCCCCTGTACCTGCCCTTTGGGGATGCGCACAGTGGCAGCAGCCCCTACCCCCACATGCCCCTGAAGGAGCTGCCTGGGCTCTGAGCCTCCCATGACCTGCCCCAGCCCTGGGGCCCCATTCACCCGAGTCCCTGCTCCTGCCCCTGCCCCACTTCCCTCACCACAGGGGCCTTGATATACCCCCCCCGTCCCTTCCCCATGACAGACTTACTTGCTGGGGGGGCAGGTGCCATGTGCACTCAGTCCTGTAATCATATTTTCTTTCTCCACTTATGTGAAGCCCTGCCCACTACTTCTTGAGGCAGCTCTAGCTGCTCTCTTCCCTCTGGGACTGCCTGCTCAGGTGCTGGGCTGCTGGGGCGGGAGCTGCAGCCATGCTGCTTACCTCAGGGCATGCTCCCTGTGGGGAAATCTGGAGCAGCTTGGCTTGGGAGGTGGGGAGTCACCTCCACTCTGGGTTTCTCAGCACTTCCCCCTCCCCCCACCATGCCTCCCCACCCTGCTCAGCAGCTCTTGAACTTTGGGAGAGTATCGGATGTGGCTCCCAGGGTGAGTAACTCTGGACATCCCTGTCCTATACCATTTGCATTCACTATTTTTCCATGTTGCAAAAGTGATACAATAGGTTCTGATGAGAGTTATGTTCTTCATCGGTGACCTAAATCCAGACAGACGTGCAAAGAAAGGAAATGCCTGTAAGGAAAACTGATGGCTTGATTTCACTTCTGGAACTTAACTCCAGCTTGGGGACTGCATGCACCTGCAAAAATACACAAGAGAATAAGAAATCACTCTACACCAAGTTGCCTGGCCCTTGAAGTTTGCACAGTTGGATGTAAATAAAACTACATCTGCTGTATAGCAGATGGGCAGGGAATGCAAAGAGCCTCGTATCTACCTGCCAATGGGGTTCTTCAGCCAATGTAGACAGGGTGAGAAGACAGTAGTGACTGACTGGCAGTCTGTATCTGCTGTCCGTTACTGCCCCAGGGCGCAAAAGGAAAAGGGGAAAAACTGCAACTCTGATGTTTCTGGCTGAGTCACAAAGACTCCAGGGGTCATGCAATTTGTATGGTACTGTTTGCTCATGGCTGTGCCTGAAGTAAAAGAAAATGTACTGTGATATATGTTGTAGAGCTCAGATGCATTTACATATGGACTCTACTTTTCCTCTGTGTTGAACTGAGTTGGAAAGGGGTTAGAATCTGCCATTTCTCATTTAAAAATAGGGGAGCTGAGACTGCATCATCTGTGGATGAGATGTAAGTACAAATAATAGAAGTAAAGTGTCCCTCAGTGTTCTGTGTAGCACAAGGACCCTTGCACGGTGTTTCATGCAGTAGACCAGGGTTCTCAATCAGGGTGCCATGAGATCCTTTCAAGGATGATGTGTCATGCTGCTTAATATTAGCACATTTAGGTATGCAAATACCGATACATGATTCACAAGATAACTCCAAAGATTTTAAATAGGAATCCAGAGTGTCAAAAACATTCTGACCTGTTATGCTCTTTCTGAGTTCTTTGCAACAGAAGAATAGTTCCTACTGTTTTTCTATATTAAAAAAAATGAGTGAAACCAAAGAGCTGGTATTTTCTGATGGTTGCCTTGAGCATAAAGTGGTTGAGAACCACTGCAGTAGAGCATGTCAACAATAGTTTCTCAGGTAAATTATCACAACAGATATACCTGGTAATAAGTCTATTATGTCCTGAGAATTCTTCCCTCCAGGTAGACTGGTCCTTCTGATATAATGGAGTCCTCTTAATTTGCTTTATTGCCACTATTCAATGTGAGCATCTGTTTGCACGTCTCATGGCCCCAGTAAGTCCATCAGGACCTACAAGCTTTATTTGGCCCAGCCCAGACAGCATGCTGGGATGCCTGGTTTAAACCAGCAGGGGGTCTAGGACAGACATTGCATAAACTGGTTTGAGCCAAATCAGTCAAGTCTGGTACTACACTCAACCAGGTTTATCTCAAACCAGTTTCATCCATTTTCAAACTGGTTTATGTCCACTGAACATCTGTTCTGTTCTAGGTTTAAACCAGTTTCTGATCACTTAAACCAGTTTATGTGTAATGTCTGTCCCTAGCCTATGGACCATACGTGGTTTTAGAGTGCTACTCCCTCTGTAAGGATCTAGGCAGTAGCCATGTTGGTCTGAGCACAAATGGCGACTGGCTTTTTTCATACCTCCAGGATTTCTGGCCATCTTTCACATCTCTCACCATTTTGATTTATTTATTTTTTTGCTTGAGGAAGGTTGTGTGTGTGTCCAAAGCTTGCAAATAACTTTTTTTAGTTTGTCTAATCAAAGATATCACCCCTACCCAAAAACTTCGACTCTCTCTGCAAGGTATTTGATGAGCTGTGTGTACAACTAATACTTACTTTAGGAAGCCACTGCAGTTCAGATTTTAGCTGAATTTACTCTGACAATTTAAGCTACTGGGAATATAAATTTACATTCCCCAGCATAGCCCACTGAAGTGAGTTCCAAGTTAGATTTTTTTTCTTCATTTAGGAGTTAAGACAGGGAAATCTTATGGGAAGTCTTATTATAGAAGGTGTTAGAGTAGATGGTTCCTTCCTAATGGTCCCTTCTATTGTTATAATCTATGATATCAAAGCTTATTTTTATCTTAAAAGAGTTTTATCTTTTAATTCACCTGTCAATCATCTCCACAGAAGCCAGCTGCAATGCCATTGTGGAAGACTGACATTTTTAAGCCATAAGGTAAGACGAGTCCTTGAGAAAACAAGTGCTGGGGGTTGGAAGAGAGAACATATAAGATAGCAATGGACATTTTGTAGCCACACCATAGATTTCATTTCCTTAATTGTAACAAACACTACTGTAATAGGATATTGTGTGAAGCTTTTCTTGTCAAAGACATTTACTGCACTCTTGCATACACCAGGAAGTTCCATTCATTCTAATAGAATATTACATTAGTGGTTTAAAATGGTCTTTAAGTATTGAGTGCAACTCAACAGTAAGTCAATTGGAGTTTAATGGGAGCAGTATTGAGCTGTAAGGTAGACAGAGAATAGTCGAGACCAAAAAAATAAACCCCAAAAGAAAAACCAAAAAACCCCCTTACACCCAAAACCCCTTTCTATGTGAACTTCATGCCACAGACATAGATTTAGTCCTAAAATCATGAGCAAGAGGAATGTCTGAGGTTGGCATTTTGTGCTTTAGCTCTATTAAGCTCATTTAAACTGAAAGTCAATCTGTGTCAATAAACAGAAGCCTGAAAGCTTACCTAATCCAAACAAGCAATTTCTAGCCACTTATTCACAAATTGATATAATCTGTGTGAGGCTTTGAAAGCAAGAAAGGAACCATCAATGCACATTGTGTATCAACCTCCCCCCTCCTCTCTCTCTCACCATGAAATCTGATTGTAGGACTATAGCCATAAGAAGATAGTACAACTGGTAGAAAACAGAGGCAAAGAATAGGTAGACTTAAAGGTTGGTTTAGACTAGTTTTCTGCTGCAGTAGGATAAGAAATTCTGTCAAAGAAAGATGAGAAGTGTAGAAGATCAAGTGCTACTGCACACTGTGCAGGTTCTGGTAGCCTTCATTTGTATTATGAATCCATTATTTTAGTATCTAGGAGAAAAGTGTTTAATATTGAAAATACAGCCACTCCTCAAAGTAACTCGAGGGACTCTCTAAGGCAGTTGACCCTCGATAAAAGCATACATTTCAGAACGGACAGACAATTCACAAAGTACAGAAAGATGCTAGAGGCAGTTAATGCTCTGAAACAAGGCAATGAATTAATCAATAAATTAGAGACAGGCCACTTTTGGTTTATATTGGGGTGTCAAAGATGCTGCCTGTGGGCCAAGTCCAGCATTCAGAGTTGTAGTTTAATAGTTGGTAAGGTCGGAAGGGACCCGAGCAGATCATCAAGTCCGAGAATGACATCATCCAGTGCCTGGTGTTGGCCCCACATGGGGTCAATCTGGGCGTCCCCTCCCTCTCTCCCTCCCCACCCCCACATGTCTGATCCAGCATCCACAAATCCCACTCCAGCCGTTCTGGGACCGTGCAGCACATGGCATCCACTGCAGATCTGTTGCAGCAGGAGCCAACGGCAGCTCGTCTCCCAATCTGGCAAGAGCAGGCATCGTCCTGAGGGAGGGGAACGGGAAAGGGTCCGTTCATTCCGCCTTTGGACCAGTCCCAAATCACTCAATGGGATCAGATGAGTTTGATGCCTTGGCTTATATAAGTAACATAGTGCATAGGAATGTTTCTAGACATTGTGTGGCAGTTGTTCTAAGGCAGCTAATTATGAGAGGAAATTGGGGACAAGATATTAAATGAGAATGGAACATTGGATCATAAAAATAGTCCCTTCACTTGGTTACGTGCTTCTTAATTGTCTCTTTTTCAAAAGAGTCGCATGAAGATTTTCTTTAAAGGTCTAATTATTGAATAAACTTCTACTCTTAGCAATTGATTACAGTCATTGAGGTTGTAACAATTAGGTGCATGGCTTTTATTCGCTAGCTTCCTTTGCTACAAAAGGGGACTGGCATTCGTGGGTTTGGCATTCATGGTTTCAAATATGCAGGAATGCTGAAGCCACTTCTTAAATACACTTAAAGGAGCTCCTTGGGAGCTTTACGCTTGCTGCCGCTAGGCTCCCACCACTGCTGTCACGCTCTCGCCATCCCCAGAGCAGCCGCAGTGAATGCAGTGCCTTATTCACAGATTTAGCCATTCGTGGTGGATACAAGAACATATCCCCTGTGAATGGTGAGGGTTGCCTGCATTCATTTACAATTAGCAGTTTATTTCAAAGTTACCGTTTCTGGCATGGCTTGGCAGTTGGGGCATGATAATTCTTCACAAATGCATATCAAGGCTGATATGCCACCACTTAGTCACAGCTCATATTGTAAGACGTTGAGTAATACATTTCACTGTGTTTGTTGGCTTTAGTTCTGACTCATGCTTCTTTTAAGGTAGTAAAATCAAAGCAATGCAAAAGGCAGACAATACGTAAAATTAGATGAGATAGGCAATGCAAATGAAAATACACAGCTTTAAAAAGTTGCTTCTCATGTCACCTCTTTTTGAATTCCTATTCCTGACAGAATAGAGCAGTCTCTTTTTGGCATAGGGTAGCCAATGCATTTGTTACAGTGTTGACTTGGGATTTTTTACAAGCTGGTATTTGTTTTGGAAACAAAAGTAAAACTCAAGCCTGACTTAGATTTGCAGTTAAACCGTTGAAAAAAGAGAGTCCTGATTTGGCTCTCTCTTATAAAAGCTCCACAGACTTGTTCTGAACAGCCATGAAATTAACCTCTACTTTGTACAGCATTTGTATTTTGGGACGGAAAATTTTAAGAATTAAAAATTGCAATGGAATAATCATTCATAGATGCAGTACAGGTACTACTTCAGAAGCCATATATTAAGCAGCCAGAAGGAAAATATTAAAACACAAGATTTTGATCGGGACAACTTCATATAAACAAATATGGTCTACTTAGCAAAACAAGGAAATACTGTTCCACATTTCATAGTCCTAAATCAGTGATTCCTATTAATTGACGGTTTATTCCAATTAAATCCAAAATGTACTGTAGCATTCAACCAACAGAATACTTTTTACCTTGTGTAGTGCTTTGTCGCAGACTTGTCTTTAAAAACGCCCAAGGAAAATTCTCAAGTTGAGTCATTGTGAAGCAATGATTCCCTACTACACTATGTCTGTATGACTGCAGTTTAATATTGCAATCAAGCTGCTAAGAAAGAAGTGCTTGCATTAATTGTAGCCTATTAGTTGCAAATGACAACATTTTATTTTGTTGTACTTAAAGATTTTATTAGGAGCAGGCACTTTTAGTTAGCGTTTGTTGCCCCAAGAGTTTTAGAGGAACTGATTTTCTGTCAGAAAAGATTGGAATCAATTGCATTCCTCCCTTCCAGATAGTGCTAAAACATTTATTTAAAGGTTTATATGCTCACCCTGCCTTATCTGTATTCCAAGTCACTTGTCCAATGAAATAAAATTCATTCATGCCTTCCTTCACTGTGTTATTGACAAAGTGTAAGCTTTATGTGACTGGAAGCCAGAATTCTGTCTTTTGGGAAAACCTCTCTCTAAACTTGTCTGAAAGAATTATTTTATTGCATTTTTCATGGCAGTTCAAGTATGTTTGAATGGTAAATCTTAGAAGTTGGACTATCTCTGTCCATATCAGCTTTTTGAATTGCCAATATGTAAAATAGGATTGAGACTCCATCCAGACGCTAGCATTTCCACGCGTTACATAAGGTTGGGTTTTTTTGTGTTTGTTTACACACAGTCAACTGTGTATCACTCCGTTCTGCAAATCGAAATCTAGGTCATGTCAGTTTTCTAAATGGATCGCATTATGCCAATAGTGAGTTTGGCATTACTGTGCTTTTTGCTTGGCTCATTCTCTATTAAAAAAAGCGTTAAATGAGAAAGACGTCCATCAGTTGCCTTGGCCACATGCATACCACATGAAGGGGCTTGGACCTTTTATATAGAAGACCCAAATTTAATGATAGATTTTTCTTCCAAACTATTTATCTCACTTGACAAGTGAAGTCAGTGAGAAACTGAATTAAAGACTTCTTAAAAGACCAATTTAGCTATGCATGAGACTTGACCTAAGCTTCATTTTTCCCCTGTATAAAAATGGGCTAATTCTTTAGGAACAAATCTTCCAGCCCTCCTTGCTCCCAGTGCTATACTTCATCTAGACAATGGGTTTTTGGAAGGTAGAGACGCTTTCACGTCTTCCTCCTACAGAACTCATCTCGGTGAATCTGCTGAGCACTTGGTCATTTACAAATGGCCAGGTACTGAACTTGCCTTCCGTTTCATTATTTTACTCACTTTGCAAAATGAAAAGTGGTAAATATAATGGAACATGATTTTAATATTTGGCCACCGCTACTAGGCACTAAGGCTGTGTGAAGCTTTGGTCCCTGATTCGATTTGGTGGAGATTCAGCCCAATCGGTGGCTGAAACTCCAAATCAAATCAGAGGACCCTTTAATCTCTTGGAATCGATTCAGAACCCTTTGAATCAGTTTGGAGAGATTCAGACAGATTTGGCAATTCGGACATAGATACAGCTTTAAACGTTTTTCCTAGATACCTCTAGGTAGCGGGGGCTCTGAACGCTGTGGTGCTAGGATGCATCGTGTCCCACAGAAGCACAGGGGGGCTCCCCAGCAGACTTGGCAGCAGACCCGGAAATGGATCAGAAGCACTTTTGGTCCGCTTTTGGGTCCACTGGAGAGTGCACTAGGGGGTGTGGGGGGGTGGGCCACATCCTCCTGGCTTGGCATCTGGTGCCTTCTTATTGCCGAGCTGGGGGAGCATGAGGGGGCGGGGAGGAGGGTACCAGTGCGCTCCCCAGTGGAACCAGACGAGGACCAGAAGTACTTCTGGTCCACTTGTGGATTTGCTGCCGAGCATGCTGGAGAGCCCTCCGTGCTCCTGTGGGATGCTGCATCTGCCCCAGCACCGCAGTGATCACGAGCCAAGCCTGCCAGTTCCAGGTATGTAGAAAAAAACTTCAAAAGTTTTGTTTAGGTCCAAATTGCTGATTCGCAAAATCAGCATCCAATCTTCAGATTCCGCCAAATCAAATCAGGGACAGTGATCTGAATGAACAGATTGAATCGCTGTCCCCGATTTGGGCTTAATCCAAATCCGAACTGAATGTGGCCTGTTTCACACAGCCCTACTAGGCACTAATTAATAAAAACTTATTCCTGGGAGAGAATCCTTTGCCAGCCACTGCATCCTTTTCCTCTTTGTTTGGTCTCTTCTCTGTTCAGTAGTCCAGTTTGAGCTATAAAGTGGAAGCAGAGGAAAGGGTGTTGCATGCTTTAGGATAATATAATATGTTAACAACATTGTCTTATTCCTTGTAAACAATCATTTACACTAACAGTGCTCAGATGTTTGAGGCTTCACCAGAGATTAAGCTATCAAATTATGTAGAGGAAGAATCTAAAATATTTAACCCAGAAGCTGAACACCTGAACATTATCTGAGTGCTCAAAATTAATCCAGGTTTGGAATTTAGAGGAGAGCAGATGGGAGGGGGATTTGAAGCCAGAAACGAGAGTTTCCAGCCAGTGTCTCCATTCAGAAGGGCAATGCCCTGCAGACTTAATAGGAGATGTTTTTGTATCAGATTTATTAAATTAGCTTTCACAGAAAAGAAAAGCTTTTGAGAGTATGGGAATGTCACAGTGGGGTAACAATCTAAGACTGTGGCCTCTTAGTGTTACCACAGTACCAGTTGATATTAGTGGACATGATAAGATGCTATTTTTTCCCCCCCAGACCTGCACAAGAAACCCAGGATGTCTTACATTATATCTCCTAGACAAAATGATAAATAATAGAAAAATATGAGCAAACAAGAAGAGACTCTAGTGTCAGCATTAGTGACAATAACAGTCTCTCCTCTCCCCCGCTTCTCTTGTTCCCCGCATTCCCACAAACTATTTCCCATAAGGTTAAGTGTTGTGCTCCTCAGGGCACAGTTATATATACTCATTGCCTACAGGCAGTTGTTGGCTCAGTGAATGTGATCCCTCTAAAGTAGGAAGCATAATCTCAATGGGAGAATGGTAGCTCCTAACAAAAGTCATGAACTCATTCACAATCCAGACATGCCCCAGGAGCTGGTTTTCAAGTGACCTGGTTGGCCCCCATGTTGTTAGACATTTGTCCCTATGGCTGTTATTTCACAGGCAAAAAAGAAATTCAAATATGACTAATCAAAGATAAAATGTTGCTTTAGGCTTCCGGTTGGCTTCTCTGCCCTCGTGGTAGGTAGGTGGTAGAAGAAATACAAAGCAAGTTTAGCTCTGAAAAGCCTTACTATACTCTTAACATAGAAGAGAAACAAACAAATAGCTAAGAATTTATGATTAAATCGAGAGGATTGTAAATATATCAGAAATAATTTAATAGAAGTAGTCATTTTAGACAATCATTTAAGTAGTTCTAAAATGATTTCTGACAAACAGGACTCAATGCAGACTCCTTCGCATCTACTTTGTTTTTTTGTTAGGCTAATTGTGCGTTTTCCAAATCACTAGATGTATTTACAGTTCAAAGTTCTGTTTTAATACAAATCCAGGCTCCACATTTTGTGTTTTCTAACTGAAACGAGAATCAAATTATTGAACTGCTATTACAAACACTTAATTCCCCAAACATCCTGAATATTAAGGTAAATCATGTAACCTGTTGAATCATGTAACTGGTCCACTTGTTCTGTGAATCCTAGAGAAGTAGCGTTGGATGGGAAGTGCATGGCTAGGGAGAGAAGTTACACATAAACTGGTTAAGTGATCAGAAACTGGTTCAAACCTGTAAGAGAACAGAAGCTCAGTGCATATAAACCAGTTTCAGAATGGCTAAAACTGATTTAAGATAAACCTGGTTGAATGTAGTATCAGCCTGAACTCATTTGGGTCAAACCAGTTTATGAAACTTCTGTCCCAGACCCCTTCCTTGTTCAAGTTAAATCACAGTCGCCCTGCATCCCAGCATGCCTTGCAGCCCTGGACTGTGCTGTGCTGTCTGCTTCAGCAGAGCAGGGCTGTTCCCTCCCCTCTGCTCCATAGCTGGAGCAGTGAGGACTGGCTGACAAGGCAAGGTGGGGAGAGGGGTGCAATCCTGGCTGGGGATGCAGCCCAGTCCCCTCCAGGTAAACCTCACCTGGGGTCTGGGGCCAGGGAGGGGGGTTAGACACCCCTTCCCCCACTCAAACATATTGCTTATTGCCGGCTTCCACTGTGGACTACAAATCCCAGAGGCACCTGGAAGCAGAAAGGGGAAGTGATGAGAAACCCTGCAGAGTCCTGCTGCTGTAAGTCTAGAATACAAATCCCAGAGACCTCAGGTGCAGCAGGAAGAGGAAGTGAACATACAGCCAGAGAGCTGTGCTCTAGTGCCCCCCAGATTCTGGTCTGAGTCACTGCAGACATGTGGCTGTATTTCCTGAATCAAAGGTAAATGTCTTTTCATTTCTGTTTCAATTTAATCTCTGCAGTTTAGACTAACCTGCAAAGACTGAATAGATTCAGCCTCAGGACTTTGGACTGTTTGTACTTAGCCCATATGGCATCTAGCCCAACTCCCTGCCTGAGACAGGATCATCTCTGTTCAAATCATCCTATACAAATCCATTGTCTAACCTCTTAGCAAAAATATACAATCAACCCAGACATAGCACAAGACATAACACCCTCATCTGCCACACATAAAGCAGGGGGATCAAGGCAGCCAATGTCCTGCTGCGGTAACAGTTGTTAATATATGCTCAAGAGATCCCGGAAAGAGGGCCATGCTCCTTGCTACAAAGGAAGGCAAAAAACCCACACTCCATACTAATCTGACCATTTGACTGTCATCCTTAGCTCAGGAGACGCAATGGTCACATGTCATTGGGTATAGGTGACTGATTCTCAGCCAGGGTGCCACAGCACACCAGGGTGCTTTGAAATCCTTTCAAGGGTCATGTGGAGTGACACACAATGTTAGCACTGTTAGGTGCCAGAGATTTCAAATAGGAATCTGAAGTGTTCGATGCATTGTGGCCTGTTGTTATCTGAGTTCTTTACAACAGAAAAATAGCTCTACTACTTTTTCTGTAGTTAAAAAATAAGTGAAAACTAAAAACTGGCTTTTTATGATGGATTCTTCCAGTGTAACAAAGGGTGCTTTGAGTCTAAAGAGGTTGAGAACCACTGGTGTTGGCCCAAAACGCATGCAGAAATTAGAAAAAAACCAAAACCAGTATAATAAGTTCCAGGATCTCCGTGTTCACTTAATATACACCAACAGGTAAGATAGCTGCGTACCTCTGTTGCTTTGACCATTTCTGTAGACTCTGAGGGCATTTTTACACACAGTTTTCTGTCCCGCAATGCACCGGAGATCTGCCACTTGGGAGCAGACTTGATTAATTGAGTTTGCTCTACACGCGAGCTGAGGCGAACTGCATTGTACCGCGTGCAGTTGTATATGTGGCGAAATGTGCATCAGCACACAGAAAATCGTGGTGCTGTACTTTTGAACGAAAGCATCTCTGATATGTTTTAGTTCAAAAGCACACCACCACCATTTTCTCAGTGCTGATGTGCATTTTGGCACTTATGCAACTGTAAGCATTGCAACACCGGGCGCTCTTCAAAGCGCCCAGCACTGCAGCACTTGCATGTGTAAAAATGCCCTGAAAGCTTAGAGTACAGTACATATCGCTAGAAGGCTAACAAACAATTTAAAAGGAATGATGCTATATTCCCACACCTTAGCAGCCTAATGGGTCTCTTTAGAACAGGGGTGTCCAACCTTTTTGAATGTGGGGCCAGATCATGAACTTTTTATCACCCAGTGGGCCAGCGAGCCATATTCAAAGACCTCACAGGAAGCAGTATCACATCACCCCCCCAAAATGAAAATACAGTGTTTACTTTTGTTTCCCGTTGCAGCACCTCAGGCCTCAGAAAACAGCTTGGAGGGCCGCGTGATGGCCCGCGGGCCGTATGTTGGACAAGTCTGCCTTAGAAGGTAGTTTCTTTCCAGACACCTTGTAGGGAAATGGAAAACTTGTCTCTCAGTGTTTGGATCCAGGTCTGGATTTTGAATGCTCTCTGGTAAGAAGAGTTCATACAGCTCACTTGCAGAGTCCCTATGGCTATCTATTGTCTCTGGTGCTATCTAATATTGTAATATGAAAATATCTAACTGAGAAAACAGGTCAGGTTCTGTGATAGGGCATGGAAGGATTTACTAATGGTAAAACAAGTCTTGGCTAATGAGGTGAAGCTCGATGGGAATTGGGGTGCGTGAATGTGCATTTTTTTAAAAATAGGTTTTTTTGGAGGCCCTCACGCAGCACTAAAATGCTTTATTTGACATAGCTCTTTTCTGAAGTTCAGACTACAGTCAATCATGAGTGAAAACAAGTTTCATCCTTGGAGGTTTTTAAGACCCAACTAGAGAAAGCCTTGGCTGGGATGATCCAGTTGGGGATAGCCCTGCTTTGAGGAGGGGGTTGGATTAGATGATCTCCTGAGGTCGCTTCCAACCTTAATTTTCTATGATTCTAGGATTTTATAAGTTCCCGAACTTTTCAGAAACTAAGAGTTTTTGCAAGAGATATAAGCTGATTGTTACATAGGGACAAATAATCGGTTGAGAGAAGCTCAATTCTTAAGCAGACTATTGGAGAAAAGTAAATACTGAAGAAGCTGAAAACCTCTATACTATTCAGATGAGGGCAGCCAAAGGTTTGGTTCCTAAGTCTTCACTGTGTCTCTTAAATAAAAGTGGCCCTAATTTTAGAAGCACTCAGCTCCCACAAATCCCAGTGGGGCCAATTAGAGCCCTGGTTGCACAGCACCTTTAATATTAGCCTATTAATGTAGAAGCCAGGAAATGTTTACAACTATAAATTTTGTGCGATAATATGGGAACCAGAAAGTATATTGCAATGTAATGCCTTTGAGTCAAGCCAAAGTGATTTGTAGAACAAAATTTTCCCCTCATCCTGACTTCGATTAACTCATAACAATGCGTGGTCTTTGACTAAATGTAAGGCATAATTCACCCGATCGGGTTCTGCTGCCAGAAAGTGCACAGCTGCTTTATGAACATTAGAAAGGACCTGAGCCTGGGTTATAGATGACTATTCCATCGGTAACAACAGACTGGCATTTCTATTACAGCAGTTAGCTTCCCTGAAATAGTAGCATTGTATACTGCTAGCCATTTACCTTGACGTTCCAAGCAGTGGGAAAATGCCAAATGCATTTGCTGGAGAGCGATGCAAAAAGCCTCCATAAAAAGCATGCACCCTCACCTTGTTACTTATCCTACACTGTGTCAAGACCATTAGCAGGTGATTTGCAGTACTGTATAATGTCTGCCCCAAAAGATGTAGAAGATTTGGGAAGGATCCATAATGGAAAGCACTTGATTCTCAGGAAAGAGTTGGATTCTTTACCCCTCTCTCAACTATGGGAAATTCCAAGTCACGCTGCTAGCATACACCGTGCAGAAACATCACATACAAAAAGATATATATATGGGTGTTTTGCCGACTTTACCAAAGTAATGCTGTTCTCAAAAGGGACACAGCTCTTTTCTGTGCTGGTTTTTATTGACCCAAACATGTACCTGGTTTGCATCATCCAGTTGTTTTGGAAGCCTTCCTTCGTGTTTTTTTAACTAGAAGAATATGCACTTGTGGAAGTTGATGAAACCAGGTGAATTTTAGCAACAAAATAGATTACCAACTGTGGCATTTAAAGTGGTGATTTATTTACTTAGTTGTACATAGATGAGTTTTATCATCCAAGAAGATGGCAAGGTCTATCTTATACCTGTGAAGCCAAGTGTTAGCAGAAGGGAAAAAAAATACACCTCCATCTACTCACGTGGAAACAATATCCCCTTATCTCTAAGGTCCCAGATCTGCAAATTGTTTCTGAATGTGAACTCTCTCACCATGATTATTATTTAGGCCGGGGTCCTCAAGCTTTTTAGATTCAAGGCACCTTTTGTTAGACATGAAGCAGCCCTCAGAAAATGCCAGCTCTTAGTTTTCACTCATGTTTTGATTAGAGAAAAATAATAGAGCAATTTTCTGTTGCAAAGAGCTCAGACAAACCACAACAAGGTCAGAACACATTTAACACTACAAATTCCTATTTGAAGTCTCTAGGTTTATCTCGTGAATCATATTTGCACACCTAAGTGTGGCATCACACAGCGGCTCGCATCTCAAGGGACTCCAGTATGCTGTGGGCCCTTGGTTGAGAAACACTGAGTTAGGTCCACTGTGCTTCCTATTATATGAAAGAGCTGCACATCTACAGAGCAGAGGGTTAGCAATAGAGCACTCTCAAAATCAGCTGTTTGATAACATAGTTCAGTCCTGAATAATGTGTAGTCTCTTAATGGCTCACACCAAAACATGGCACTGTGGCTGTAAGTATGTAGTTTTCACTATAGATCTGTGTAACAGGTATATACATTATATACGGATACAGATCTAGGTTAAACACTGTACATTGAAATGTTCTATTTATCCAGTTACTTAATAGAAAGAGTAGAAGTGAATTCATTTGACAACAGCCTCAGCACCCAGTTGAAAGGATTACCATTTCTATGCAGGACAAAAAACCAAATTCTCACTCCTGGGTCTCTTGTAACCTTGTCCCAGAGAGCTGTCCTTAAACTAGGTTGCATCTAACGTAGAGTCATGTTATGGCATCTTTTCCTGTGATGTCCAATTAAGGCAGAATGGATTTTGAAATATAGGTCTTTCATGGAGACATGAGTGTCTTGTGCTCTAGAAGTCACTGGGCCCACCTTCTCTAACAACCTTTGATATATAATAGGGCAATAATTGCCACTTTCATTCTTTTACCATGCAAATGACGTAAAAAATTATCACTTGATGAGATCTACTTTTAGACCCTGTTGCAAAAACCAGACACATTACCCAATAATAAATCAATTCCTCTTTCTTATGTTTGTGGTTTCCACACCCCCAGATGTCTAATTACCAAAGATAAATGTGTGTAAACATGAGCTTTATCCTCCATAATCCATCTTCTACCTTACTTGTTTATACAGAGGTTAATAGTCTTGGTCTATTTACTGTACTGCTTATGGTAATGCCTTTAATGCACTGTGCAAGTTTATGGATTTCTATCAGGAACAGCAAGTCACGAAATTGAGGAAAAGATCCACTTTTGAGTGGTTTAGGTTCAATGTAAGTGAGGCTTTCTAGCTCTGAAGTTTATAAGCAGAAATGCCCGGTAAATAGATTTGCAGAAAAATGTGATTTGTTTTTCAGAAGCATTCATTTTCATTTTTTCCTGTTTATCCTGCCATATTATAATTTCTCAGCCTTGATTTAGAGAGGAGACCAATGCATTATCATTCAGAATGCTACAAAATTTAATTAAGGGCTGGCTGCAGCATCCAGGCTTACTTTTTTTTTTTGAATGATTTACCTTCAAAAGGACAAAAAGGCTTTTTAATCACCAGGCATACCAGCTAATTTTAACAGAGCAGATAGCCTTAGCTATGCCAAGCATCAAACAACACTGTAACATAAATACGGTAACTTAAGCGAAACATAGCATTCAAGAAGCTTGAGGTGGAAGTGCTCTAAATTTAGTCTAAGTGCCCCTGTATAGGTTGGGAGGAGCAGAATACACATTAGCCTTTGTGAAGGGAAGCGTGGGGGCTCAGAGTCTGCCTGCACGGCCCAAGTGCAGGAGGCAGGGGGCTTCTCACATACTTCCCAGCATGCCCTGTGGGATCCCTGGGCTGCCGAAGACTCGTGAGTGGAGCTGAACCGCCAAGCCAACACTGATTGGCTGGTGGGGACCTCATGGCTGTCTGCCTGGATGCTACACCCTCTTCTCCCCCCAGGCATTCTGGACACACACACACACCCCCCCCCCCCCCCCCCCCAGGTGTCCAGGACACGACTGGGCTACCAACTTTTACGCAGCGAATGGGGATGATGCCTGCCTCTTGCACAACTCACTGTTCCCCGGGGTGGTGGAGTGGGCACTAGGTACCTGGAGTCCTTGATTTCATCATTGGTGACATCACTGACCACACCCTCCCCCAGTCCTTGTCAGAGGGCCATCCTACCCGCTTCTGCTCTGGCTCATGAAGCCCTATGGGAGGCAGCTGGATCACCAGAAGGAGCACTTCAGTTTAATAAACATGAAACCTTGGGGCGGCAGAGGGACAGCAGACTGAGTAAATGCTGGCCCTGGCATTGGGTATTGGGCAGCCTGGTCGCCTCCCCACCTGTACTGCTGATCTCCAGAGCAGGCCCCTCTGGACACCTTCCTAGCTCCTCAGACCACAGGGCAGCAGCTCCCATGCACCATATCTTCTGTTCTTGGGCCCTGCCATCCCTTCCACATGCCCCCAGTCAATGCACAGTATTCCTCCATGGTTGCCATCCAGGCCCCCCATCCACCCTCCTGGACTCTTAATCATGTTGCCCTAGAAAGCAGTCCCTGGAGCAGGGCTCTCCATGCTGGGGGAGTGGGGTGGGTGGCAGTCTGCCTCACCACTGTGGCTCAGGAGGGCAATGATCATCCAGTGGTGCCCCCAAGATTGCGGAGCTGGCACTGGGAGATAAGAATCTCTCAGCCTGGGTCATGCAACCGCAGGGCTCAGGCTGGGAGACAAAGATCTCCCAGTCCTGGCCCCACGATCACAGAACGGGGCCTGGGACCTCCCAGTCAGCTGGGGCAGGGGGACATTATCCCTATACCCTGGCAGCTCATGGGGGTAGGGAACAATCTCCCGCCCCCTGTTGCCCAGCTGACTGGGAGCACATTTGCTCCTGTTCAGGGGTCTACACATGCGCTAATGTGCATACTAATCTTGAATAAATTTGTACTTGCATTTGCAGGTAGCCAATTTAGTTACTGCACAGTAAGCATCTGCACATGTAGATGCAGATGCTTGCTGTGCAGTAATTAGCTCTTTTGCATAGTAAAGCATCTCATGTAGATGCTCCCATGTATATCATGCTCTGCTTGGATTAGGGTTTGTGTCAGGTGGATCCGGGTAAACACACTGGCCTCTCTCAGGAAAGCAACTCAGCCTTAAGGCATGGGGGTGGTCTGTTGATAATTACCCAAATTTATGGCTCTGCTCAATGTAACACAGACTGACAAGCTCGCAACAACACTAAGGGGTCCTGACCCTGGCACCTCAGGTTCATTCCAGGCCAGTGGTGCAGGGGTTGGGGGTGGTGGTGTTTGAGAGGCACAAGGTCAGTGGGCGGCATCAATAAATCAGTATCATTGGTCTTCCATGTGAACAATCATCAAGCCAAGATCATGCTGAATATCAGAGTAGGGAACCACAACTTTCCCCATGAGTGTACCCCAGCGAACCAAGGAGTCGCATTAGACTGTTCCCTCACTTATAAATATCACATCCAGAACATCAGAAGTCAAGTCTCTGCATGGATAGCTGCCTTAAGAGGTTTAACCAGCATGACATTGTGTGCCAACTTGAAAGCGCTCAGAACCACCGCACTTGCAATGGTATACGTCCCAGCAGATTACTGTGCTCTTGCATTGTCCAGAAATTGTTGCACTAGGGGGCTCACCACTGTACTCAGTGCACAGAGATTCATAACAAACTGCACAACTTGCACACACAATCTAATGTGAGTCTTTGGGGGCCCAGTGCTCAGGCAGATCACATGAGCTCTGGCTGAGGCTAGAGCGCCACCCTGAGAGGGGGTGAGCAGGGTTGCCACAGTGCTCCATGGGATGTCTGTGGAATGCAACCTAACGTGAGTCGGGATGGGCTGTGGTACGGACGTTCGTTACAGCACTCTGACCTAGTGCTGAAGTCTGATACCACATCCATCCAGGGTTATCTTCAAGTGGGATCTGCTATTTTTACAGTGCTCTATGCGCCCAGACCATCTGTTTCAGTTACAGCTGTAGCGCACTTTCTGTGCTCCTGTTGCCATAATAAGTGTAACTTCTGTACGTGGCCTTAGTGGCTGCTCCCTCTTTACTGAGGAACAGCCCTGTCCTGAGTGTTGCAGACACCAGTAAAGGGGATAAAGGCACAGGGGAGTTATTGCAGTGCTGAAATTAGCTCTCTCACCCTCCTTTTCATCACCAATTTCCACCTTTGCCACATATGCCCAGAAGAAGTGCAGCTATATTAAATTCTCACCCATATCTCACAAGTCCATTCCTGACAATATCACTGTCTCAAGGAGTTATTTTTATTGCAGGAGGAGAATATATTTAATTTATTTATGTGAATTTAGGGAGCCAGAAGTTGAGGTAGCTTTGTGAGCTACGCAGGTAGATAATGCTTGATCAACAGTTGTCCACACAGTAGACGTTGTGTTTGGCTTCAGTAAGGACTAAGATCAGCTTTGACTTGCCTAGCATTGTTTCCACAGGATACTCTAACCTCCAACCAAAATCCTTTGGTCATATGCAGGTGCTCCTATTTCCCTCATATCCAGCTATGGCAAGGAGTCTCCTGCAGATGTGAGTCCGTAGACCCCACTAAACTCTTTATCAACAAGATCAAGGTCTGCTAACACATTGATGTCTTTCAGGCAACACTGCCAGACTGTGACAATATGTTTTTATCTGAATCTCTTCTTCGTGGCAAACAAGTGCTGATTGCTAAGGTAGGAATGAGTCCCTTTCTCTCCCCCACCCTGCCTTTTTTGTGTTTGCTTTTCAGATTACTGGAAGGTTGCTATAGGACACCCACACACAAAACACCACCCAGAAAACTAATTTACATTTTCAAAATTCCTAGTTTAAAGCAATTATTATTTATGATCAGCTACAGCAGACGATGAGCTTACTCTTAGTTATTTTATATTTGATTCTTACCTTTCTCATCTGAAGCTGTTTTTTGTTAAGATGTGCTAGGGTTTGACATGTATTTCACTTAGGCTGAGAATACTTTTTAAGTATTATGTGGAACAGCATCATTTCTTATGATTTACTTGCAATAAAGCAGCAGGTAACTCATGTAGCCCCATAGGGCCATTCAGGATGAATTTATTTTATATATTCCAAGCCCTATAGCTTCAGCATTTGGCATATTTCCTTCAAGCCAGCATACAGAGATTACACAATATAGCAGAGGCATTTATCATGATACTGCTGGTGGTGTTTAATCCCCTAGGCTTGCTTCCTGCAGCTCCAACCTGAATGGATCACTTCCATGCAAAAATCTCCAGAGTGCAATGAAAAGTTTTTTTCTATTAATGGCAGCATGAATGTTATTACCTAACTATGTTATGGCTTATGATTGTATGCAGCAGAAGGTAATTTAACTCAATAGAATTCTACTTTGTTTCCCTCCCTCAGGTCAAAAGTCCGATCCGAGTCTGTTATAGATGAGAAACTGTAAAAACCACTACAGATCCCACCTCTCAACATGAGACAATATCCGTATTCACAACAGTTAAGGTATGCCCCCGCGACCAGGGAAACCAAATTAGGGCCATATTTTCATTTGAGCAACCACCCTTAAAGTTTTTTTTTTTAATTATTTTGTTTTCCTTTGCAGTATGATAGTTTAATTGCAAACATGATCCATTGGGTTTGGAGGAAGGGGCAGAGCATGTAGCTCAGTTTAATATGCATTGTGGATGACAAGTGGCGGGGCTAAACTCTAAGGCTAGGGACAGACATTCAAAAAGCCAGAGCCTGAATTGATTCAATCTTTTCAGGTTAGGCTAATCTTCTTAGGTTGAACCAATTTGCAGGTAAATAGACATTCATGAAATGGAGCCACTGCAGGCATGTGCCTACAGTCGGGAGCTGGGGGGTGCTACAGCAGCCCTTGGCTGCAGGGAAGTTGTGCTGGGGTGGGAGGGCAGCCCTGGCAGTAGTTTGGAGTGAACTGGCCAGGGAGGGAGTTTAATTCCCTCCTCCCTGTCCCACTGGCACAGACCCAAGGTGTGGTCTGCTGGGCACTCATCCATTGCTGCTGCAGTGGTGGGGCTGGGGTGCAGCCAAACTGTGACCTGCATTGCCCCCTCAGTTATTCCCCCCTCTAGTTATTGCCCCGACCAGCATTGCCCTCTAGTTATTCCCCCCTCTCCCCCCAGGGGACCATAACCAGGGTCTGGCCTCCTGACCGCCACCATTCACTTCCTGCACAGGGTGAGCAGTGGGATAATGCCCCTTCTGTGCCCGCCACCAGACACTGGAGAGAGAGGGCAGTAACCCCCTCCCTGCCCCCTCAGCTAAGGGGCATGCTGGCCAGCCCCTGGCTGGGCCCCCAACCCTGCCACTGGAGCAGTGAGGGGGCAGGGCCCTGATGGGACACCACCCCCTGTCCTGATTTATGTGGAGCACAAGCCTCTTCCCAGTGGGGGGTCAGAGCTCCTGTAGACTGTATAGGACAAGCAGCAGCACTGGGACATGGGGGTGGGGGGCATAGCCCCCCAAACCCCACTAGCACAACCGCTGCTCACCCCACACAGTCTGTGCCAGCTCTCCCCACCGCACAGACTGTTGCTGCTGCCACTTGCTCCCTGCAGGAGGGAGGGAGGAATAACTCCCCTCCCTGCACCCTGCCTAAGGGGGGTTGCTGGCTGGCCTCTGACTGCACCCTATCCCTGCTGCTGGAGTGGCAAAGGAGGAGAGACCGTAACAGGGGCTGTAGCCCCTGTCACAGTGTCCCAGAATGCAATCCTCTGCCGGTGAGTGGGCCATGCTGTGGGCCGGGGGAAACTACCATAGACTGTGTGGGGCAAGCAGCGGTGGCACTAGGAGGGCTTAGGCAGGACCAGGTGCCTGGCCAGAGGCTGGCCAGCATGGTCCCTTAGATGAGGAGGCAGGGTGGTGTGTTATTTCCCCTTCTGTCTGGTGGACGGAGACATTCATAGAAGTTTAGGGCTGGAAGGGACTTCGTGAGGTCATCAGGCCCAGTCCACCTGCTCTGGGCAGGAAAGACTGCTGGGGTCAAATAACCCCAGCAAGATGTGCGTACAGTCCCCTTTTGAAGATCTCCAGAGTAGGTGCCTGCACCACCCCTGCTGGGAGTGTAATAAGCTTCTGAGATCAGATGGGATCGGGTACGTTCATTCCCATCTGGCTGTAGGCAGGAAGGGGATTATCCCGACACTCTCCCCATGCAGGGATTGAGTGGCGGCAGTGGCAGTCAGGGCAGGCAGACTCTGGCTGTTGTCCCCCCTCCCTGTCCCCTCTGCCTCAGGGGCCATGTGGGCCAGCATTTGACCATGCCCTGGCCCCATTGCTGCAACAGCAAGGGGTGAGTGCCCAGCAGACCCTGGCTCTGGTCTGTCCCAGTGGGACAGGGAGGGGGTAATAAGACACCCTTCCTGGCCAGTTCACTCTAGGCTACTGCCGGGGCTGGCCACATCCCTGCTGCTGGACCAGTGAGTGGAGAAAAGCAGGTCTGCAACGGTGGGAAAGGGAAGGGAGGAGAGAGCGGAATAAACCTTTTCCTTGCTCCCTTCTGGTCACAGGTTGACACCATCCTCACAAATATCCCAAGGGAAGATAAGATCATACTTCTTGGAGATTTTAATGCCAGAATGGGAAGAGTTTGGAAAGGTACTTTTGGAAAAGAAGGCATTGGAAATTCAAATGCTAACAGGGTCCTTCTCTTGATGAAATGCACAGAACATGGACTTGTCATCATGAATACCCTGTTTCATCAAAAGGTACAAGTTCAAGATGTCCTGGAAACACCCTAGATTGCAACACTGGCATTTGATCGTTTGGACTCACGATTGCCAGGATGTCCTCCTTACAAGAGCCATGACTAGCACTGATGACAGTTGGGCTCACTGCCACCTCATCCCTTCCTCCATGTCCATCAGGATTGCTCCTAAACAAACAATGCAAAGGAAACAGATCAGGTGCAAGTTAAACATTAAGTGCTTGAAGGACCCACTCAAGCAGAGAGAATTCCAGCAACTCCTGAATGAGACATTACCAACAAAGCACCCAGAAGGAGCACTGGACAGGACCGAAGACAGCTGTTCTCTCAGCCTGTGAAGATACCATAAGATACAAGACCAGGAAACATCAAGACTCATTTGATGAAAATGACACTGAAATTCAAGTTCTCATTGACAGGAAACGGAAAGCTTTCTGTGCCTGGCAGAATGACATCAACTATGCTATCAGAAAAATGCACACCAACAAGCAAAATCAGAGGTGCAGAGGAGAACACGAGACCTGAAGGATGAGTGGTGGATTCAGAAATCAAAAGAAATCCAACATTTTGTTGACATCCGTGACACTCATGGCTTCTTCAGTGTTATCAAAGCTGTCTACGGCCTTAGCACTCAAGGCTTTAATCCTCTAAGATCAAAGGATGTAACAACACTCCTGAAAGACAGTGAATCGATCAATGCTTGCTGGAAAGAACATTTCCAGGACCTTCTGAATCGTGACTCAACTGTCCATGAAAATAAGATCAACTTTCCTCAAAAAGCAATCAGACAAGACCTCAGTTTGCTGCCTACCCTGGCAGAGGTCGGAAGTGCCTTTGGGAAAATGAAGAATAACAAGGCAGCCAGTGTTGATGGAATACCTGCAGAGATTTTCAAAGGAGGAGGAGAACAACATATGGGTCAGCTTCATGTCCTCATCCTTAAAAGCTGGAACAAGGAAGAAATCCCAGCCAACTGATGCCTTGATTGTTACCATCTTCAAGAAGGGGGACAGAGCTGATTGCGGAAACTACTGAGATATCTGTTTGTTGGGCACTGTGGGGAAAGCCATTTGCCTAAATCATTGCTAACTGCCTTCTCCCACTCGTGGAAGAAAATCTTCCAGAATCTCAAAGCAGCTTCAGACCATCTTGAGGAACTGTGGACATGATCTTTACAACATGTCAAATCCAGGAGAAGTGTCATAAGCAAAATCAACCTCTCTATTGGGCCGTCAATTCTGTAAACTGCAAAGCCCTGTGGAAAATCCTGTCCAAAATTAGCGGCCCAAACAAGTTCATCAGCGTTCTGAGACTTCTCCATAACGTGTCCAAGGGTTCTCAGCAATAGGAATCAAACAGAACCATTTGAGGTGAAAACTGGAGTGAAGCAAGGTTGCGTCATCGCTCCAACTTTGTTTTCCATCTTCATCTCCACTATAATGCACCTCATCAACAGAAAGTTCCCACTTGGAATTCAAATTGTGCATAGGATGGACAGAAGACTCTTCAACCTCCAGCAGATTCAAGTCCAAAACAAAGACCATGACAACATCCATAATGGAGCTCCAGTATGCAGTTGACAATGCTGTTGTTGCTCAATCTGAAATGGACCTCCAAACCATTCTTAATGTATTCTTGGAAGTCTATGAGAGTATTGAACTAACTCTAAACATCAGGAAAACGCAAGTCCTTTACCAATCTTCTCCAAATGGAGAAAGAACCCCCGCTCCATTCAAATCAACAGAAAATTGCTGGAAACCATGGATCACTTTGCCTATCTTGGAAGAAAGGCAGACGTTGACATGGAAATACAACACCGCTTGCAATATGCAAGCACAGTCTTTGGACGTCTGAGTAAGAGAGTCTTCTTATATCATGACATCCTCACTGAAATGAAGCTCTTGGTTTATCGATCCATTGTCATACCAGCTCTGCTGTATGGCTCAGAAACTTGGACCACATACAGAAGGCATCTCAAGAGCTTGGAAAAGTACCACCAAAGGTGCTTTCGGAAGATCCTTTGGATCAGCTGGGAGGATAGACACACAAACATCAGCATCTTGGCTGAAGCAAATTCCAACAGCTTTGAGGCCATGATCATCCAAAATCAACTTTGCTGGACAGGTCATGTTGTTTGCACGCCTGACTCCCACCTTCCAAAGAGAATCTTTTTCTCACAGCTGAAAGAAGGTCATCAAAATAGTGGAGGGCAAAGAAAGTGATTCAAAGACTCCCTGAAAGCAAACATGAAGAGGTGTAACATCGACATCAACACTTGGGAGACCCTTGCTCAGGACTGACCAAAATGGAGGAAGGCTCTTTGGGAGGGACCTCAACACTTTGAAACATCTCGTTGACAGGCAGAAGAGAAAAAGAGGAACAAGTGAAAAGAACTTCAGAACATCCAACGCAGCAAAACAGGGCCCATCCCTCCTGGAAACACCTGTCCTCACTGAGACAAGACATGTGGATCTAGAATTGGGCTATACAGATCACCTGTGGACTCACTATTAAGATCCTTGGAAGACGATCTTACTCACTCACAAGTGATCACCCATCATCATCGTAGATGGTGACATCTGGATTAGTTGTTAGTCGCATTAATTGCACATGTAGATGTGCCCGCAATGTATAACAACTTTGTGGCTCATTTCTGTCATGCCTTAAACTGAACATGTGGCCAGCTGGTTCTGGCCCATGATGGATGGATCCTTACAACTAGCTGAGTGTCAGGATCCAGCATGGGGCAGCCCCAGGGTTCATGACACAGTCCCTGGAATAACTAGTTGCTGGACTCCAGGTCTTGTAAAAACTCTCTTTTCTGCCTGGTTGGGAAGCCCATGTGGTAACATAGGGCACAGGGACCCTAGGGTCGGGATGCAGCAGCCCAATCTCAGGGTCCTTCTGACCGGGGCTAAGTAAAAATCCCATATGTTGTCCAACTGGGCAGCACACCTGATTTTACAGATCACAAGGTCTTTGTGCACAGGGACCTAGAAGATGCACACAGTTTTTACTCATCCCTGGGCATGGGTATTTATAAAAATCATGTGTGTTCCCCAGCTGGGGCTCTGACAATCAGCTGATCGTTGGCTAGAGCTCAGGACCGGAAAGGACCTAGTTCCAGATGCCAGCTCAGTCCCTGGCCCCAGTTGGCAATCAGCTGATTGTTGGCACCTGAGTTTCAACTTGATGGTTCTGGGGTAACCTGAGACCATGATTCTGGGCTTCCCCTGCGCTGGCAAGTAAGGCACAATTAGGATCTAATCTCTGATCCCAAAACTGTGAGTCCTGCCAGGCATACGTGGCACTGGCAGAGGCATGATTGTTTGTATCATGGATTAGATCCCATCAGGCCTTAAAAAGAACATCTGCCAGGGGCCTCCATGACTCTCAGCTGCATCCTACCTGGTTTGCCATATCACTTTTAAATGCTGAAGGCATAAAACATAAGACAAAGTAGCACAATCCTCAGCACTGGAATTCAAACAAGCATCTGGGTAGGTGCTAAAAGCATCATACAGCTAGAGAATGGGCTCTTAAATTTTTTATGCAACTTTATCAGTTCCCTCTGGAATCATACTGCATTTTTTTTCATACGTAAATGCCAGAAGTCACTGCACAGTGTTTCTAGACAGTAACAGCAGCTCTTGTGATTTAACAGGTTTTGTGTTAAATTGTAAAATACAAATGACCCTATGAACAATTCTGTTTTCCAGCACCTTTCTTGTAATGGGCAAATCATCGTTCTCTACAATTTTGAACTGAATAAATAGAATCATGTTGATATTGTGCTATATCATAGCCATTCACTTCACTTGCCATGGAAATACATGAACTTTTAATCATTTCAATGGTGCTGAGTTTCCCAGAAGGGCTGGAAAAAAGTACCATTTCCTCAGTACAACCCTTTTCCTAAAAAAATTATGGCCTGGCTGAACTGGAAGACAGAGAGGCCTCCCTGATCTGGGACTCTAAGAAGCTCAATAAGCTGGATTTTTCCTGTGGATGACTTCTATAGCTTAAAGGTAAGATTTCAAGTCTGCTGCACCTATCTTTAGAGAGGAGAACTCGGTTGGGAATGTACAAGTTACAGGAAGGTTTCCAAAATAAAAACTGATTAAAGGGAATTCAACTTACTAGAAACAGGCTCATGGAATTAACCAACTATTCCATTCCTTCAAGCCAGCAAGTTCTACAGGTTAGTTTTTCTTAACATGATACTACCCGTCTAGACGGGCAACGGGTGCTAATGGAAAGATCTACATGGCTCATGGAAGACACTTGCTTATCTACGAACCTGCAGTTGTTGATGAAGCAGTAGCTGCCTCCTTGAAAGCTATTTAACTCCCTTGCCTACTCCAATATTGTCTGCAATGGAGTTGGCTCTGCTGAGCTGCGATCTTGGGCAACAGTGTGCTCATTTTCCATTGGCAGGCAGAGAACATCCCATTCCTTAAAGCAGTGCAAGTAGCCTTCTAGTGAGAAACAAGGAGTGGGGCTGGTCATCAAAAAATATCTCCAGCACACTTTAGAGATAAGGACAGTAGCAACTATTTGGGGCATGATCTAATGAGCTGGGAGGAAGGTGATCTATAAAACAATTGACTCCAATAAGAAAACTGCCTAAAACAAACACTAGATAGAGCAGAGAGAGAGATATATATATAAAGCACAAGTGGGTTATATAAGAAGTATCAGAGCCTCTGTAAATAGTAGGGCTGTGTGAAACAGCACCATTTCGCTTCGACTTATGTTTTGACAGGACAGTGTTTCATTTAAAGTTTTGTTTTATTTTGAAAGCACTGTTCTATTTCATTTATTTGAAACTGTTTCGCTGTTTTGATGCTGTTTTGACGTTTCGCCCGTAGACTATAATGGGGAAGCATGAAACTGCCTATAACTTTGTCATTTCCTGGCAGATTTGGATGAAAACATCAGAAGTGGTAGCCTCTGCTGAGGCCACGAAGCTTGCCAAGTTTCAAGGAGATAGGAGGGAGCAGAGGGATACAGCCAAGGAGCTGGGGTTTGACCCAGTTAGGGATTTGTGTTGTAGCCAGAGAGCTTATTGTTTATTAGAGTTCTATACTGGTGGGTTGTAAAAGGGACTAAGGGGGGTGGTTTAGAGGTCCTATTGGAGGTCCTGAGGGGCACATGACTGCCTTAAGCCCTGCTGGGGTCAGGCTCAAGGAATAGACTGGGGTGAGAGGGCCAGAGGGCTACAGCAGGGCTGATGTAAGACCAGGGGGTCCAGATGGAGCCAAAGCAGGCTTGGCACCCAGAGCAGGGTAGAGAGAGGGCCAAGGGACCTGGAGCCAAGATAAGGGCTGGTGCCAAGAAGCCAGATCCAGGACAGGGGCCCTGGGCTAGAAGGCCCAGCAAGAGAAAAGGGGTGGAGGCTGAGAAGACTGAGGCCCTGACAAGGGAATGATGGGATAGTGACATCTGCAAGGCATGGGCACAGTGGTAGGGTAGGTACAGAAGGTGTGATTAGCCCATAAATCGATGGGTACTATGGGGACACAAGTGGGCTAGGACAGCCCACTCTGCAGGAGAGAGTGGCGTAACCAGCAGAGTCAGAGCGAGAGGGAATCCACTGGTGGGAATCGACTAGGTCTTGCTCTAAGACCATGGACAGCCTCCCTTCTTTAATCTCTTAATAAGAAGAAAATGAGGTAGGCAAGGAATCAAGGGAGGGTAGCTTAGAGATCGAACCAGGCAGGAGCCATACGGCCCCCAGGGGTATCACAGCTGCCCCTGGGGGCCTGGTCTTGTTGCAGAACCTCACAAGGTCCTATAGTCCAGCCCCCTGCTCAAGGCTGGATCATTTTTGACTAAACCAGCCAAGTGTCTGTCAAACTTGTTCTCAAAAATGTGCAATGATGGAGATCCCACAGTTTCTCTAGGTATGCTGTTCCAGGCCTTGACTTCCATAGTCAGGAAGTTCCCTCTAATCTCCCACCTAAATGGCTCCTGCTGAAGCTTGAGACCATTGCTCCTAGTCCTGTCCCTTACAGCCAGAGAAGCAAGTCCATCTTCACCTTACTTGAGTGATCAGGGCTGCTAGCAGGATAAGAGCTGGATATTTGATCATCATTTCCTCCCTTAGCTCAAATGATAAGCACTTGTTGTTTAGCAAGGGAAGACCAGATCAATATTGCATTTTCATGCATGTGATCGCAGGTCCAGTATAATTATGACTGCTAGGCAACAAGTCTTCAATCAAGGAACAACATTTCTCCTTACACTTGCTTAGGGAAGTCTTTCAAAGCATGTGCCAATATGTGTCCTTTCACACTCAACATGAAAGGCAGGCTTGGAAGCCTATAATAATTATAAGCTAAGAAAGTCACATTAGCCAAGATGGGGAGAGAGGCTCTGAGTACAGAACAGGGACATCAAGTTTCAAGCATTCAGTTTCCAGCCCCTGAAATATCTCCTAGGGGCTTTCCCTATTTCAGAGCATGTCCAGGAACTTGAGCCCCCTGCATCCTCACTGAGCTGAACAGGACACTGGCAGTGGGACTATCACTTTGATTACAGCAGCTGCAAGCTGTTCATGAATTACAGGCGGAATATTTGTCCCTACAGGGAAACGTGTAGCTCTAGAAGGAGCTAGCTTGAACTAGTTCATTATGCAGACATTCATGTCATGCAATGCTGCTCATGTAGAACTTGGCCACCCGATGAAGCAGACCTCTGTCACATGCCTTGGCTCTGGTGATTTCTTGAGTAGATAAGAGGAAAGGAGGATGGCAGCTATTTAAGGATTACACAGTTTTTAATGAGTATTGATGCCACTTCATATATACATCATGGAGTAGAAAGTGAATATAAATATTGCAAAATGAAGCACTTCTTTTTTTTTTTTCTTTTTGTTTTTAAAGGCTTAATGAAGAGTTCTTAATTAATTAAGAGCCCTGCGATCACAGACGGGATTACTGAAGTCTACTGATGCAGGAAGAATGCATCTTGAGAAGAAGAAAGGAAATTTAAACCGGATGTTGCCCCAAGGCCAGAAAAGCATTCAGTGTTCGACATGAATGAGAAGTAAACATTGAGGGAATGAGAGCCGATGCTTCTGAGTTTTCAATGTGCATGTGTATACACACTCTCTTTCCAAAGGGAACTTGGGAAGTTGGCAGATGCCATCCCAGCCTAGTAGTCGAGGACACTTGCTGCTATCAAAAGGAACAAATCATTTGTGCAGCATAATTCATCCATCAATTGCCATTACAGCTAGAGAAAAACAAATCGCTGAACGCCAGTGGTGATGCGGGGGAGAAACCGTAAGAGATTTGTCAGAGACAGCACAAAACAGACTTTCAGGCACAACTCTGAAGACCTTGACATCTTTGACAGTACTTTGGGGGTTGTGCATGTTACACTTGACACTGCATAATCTGAGCAAGAGCTGCTGAACAACATCAAGAGGAATCTGAATGTAGCCTTTTAGCGCAGACCCCAGCAGATCGAGACCCTGAGCCAGATCCTGCTGGGTGCACTTTGCTTCCACTTTGCTGGTCTTCGGCTCAGGCCCTAAGCTAGAATGGGCACCAAAGGTTTTAATATTTGCCAGTCCCCGCCTCCCCCACCCCGCCCCATTCATTGTATCTGAATAAAGGGATTTTGTCTGTTTTTCAAAAAAAAAACAACCAAGAACTTTTGGTATAGAGGCTTTTTTGGATCATTGGAGAGGGGCACTGGTTTGCAAAAGGAGATACAGCAAGATAGCTTTCTCAGCTTTTTCAGTTTAACAGGGCTGGGGGAAATCTGCATACAACGCTTCCCATCTGCCTTACTTTGCTTCCACTGTGGAGTCTTGACTCTGCTTTTTCTCTTCACAGTCTTGCCTATAGAGTCCACCTATCCACTACTCCCTCTGTGTCACTAATGCCGGAGTTTTCCTGTTCTCGTTCAGTGTTATACCTTAATTCTTCTAGTTGCCTCATTCGGGGCCCCAGAACTCTACCCAGGCTCCATTGTATGTGAGAGTGCTAGTAGAAGTGCTTTGCAAAAGAATTCACTTCTTAGTAGGTAGCTTCTCACAGTCCCTATCTGTTTTAAGAATAGATTGAAAGCTGCCTTTGTTTCTGAGTTAGATTTGAGCTGCAGTGTGCTGCAAACACAGTGAGGAGCTTGCCAGGCATGAAGGACCAGCTGACTATGAACTCCAGGTATCCGGGGCTAGAGAACAACCTATAGACATCTGTACTAGACTTCCATGCTGGCTTTAGATCTGGCAGATTGTAGGAGGCCTTTGTTTGCCACTGTACTTCCAAGAGGCTTCTCGCAGAATCTTTCTCTATTTCCAACACCTACTTGCTCCAGTTTCATTATAGGTCTCATGGCTTCCTTTCCTCTCCTGCTGCTTACTTAGCCTTTGCTGCTTCACTCCCCACTACCTCCTCCCTCCACGGAAGAGACAAAAGCATTCTCCAAGCAGTCTTTCCTTATTTCTTCTCCTGGATCACCTCTTTAGTTCATTCCCATTGTTGCCTCAATTTTCTACCTGGGCCATGTACCCCTCAGCAAAGGCTTGACCTAGAGGCCGAAGTCAGTGGAAGTCTTTACATCATTTCAACTGTTATTTAATTAGACTGTAGTGTATCATAGAGGTGTTCTGAGGATACACCATTGTAGAAGTCTTTTTTAAAGTCTTTCTCAGCATTATATCCCTCCATCTTCTCCTTAGTCAGCCGCTGAGTCAAATGCCATTGGCATGGCCTTTCAAGTGATATTTGGCTAATATCACTCTCTTTTCTTAACCATGCACCCAGCCCAATGAATTTCACTACATTTACTACACTAGTTTTTTCTTAGATTGCTTACAATTTGTTGCCAAACCATTTTCATGCATCACTCTCCCTTACTGGTCCTCAAATTCATTTAATTACTTTATTTTCAGCTGCATTCAGTAGTTGGTCTTGAAAAAGGAAAGAATTCCCTCATTGCACAAGCATCAGAAAGTAGAATTTGGCTTTCTTAGATGACTTCTGGAGAATTTAATAATTAATTAATTAAAAGGAATGCTTGGGTCCACAATGCATAAGGGGGCCTGAAGTCCCAACAAATCCAAAACACAGCTTTACTTTTTCCTCCCAAAGATTAGCGTGTGTTCTCTTCTAGGTTGGCTGATTTCCTTCAGCGGGGTTTCAACTAGGCTCGTTGGGGGAAGGGGAAGATGAGAGCGACAGAAGCCTTGGACCACTAAACCAAGCATCACCCACAAGAACAGCCCAGCCTAGACCCATGATGAGCAGAACAAATACCCAGGTAAGCAACAGGGGCCTGGGTAGTACTGAGATTAGGGGGCCAGTGCATGCATCTTCTGAAGGCCTCAAATGCCTCTATACTAATGCTCTTAGTATGGGAAACAAGCAGAAGGAACTGCCCTCCCGCTAGCTAACACCAACCCAGACATAGCAGGGCTCACCAAAACATAGTGGGACCCAACTCACAACTGGGCAGTGAATATCAAGGGCTATAGGCTGTACAGGAGGGATAGGACAGGGAGGAGAGGTGGGACTGTGATGCTCTACATCAAGAAGAAAGTCACATCCTCAACAAGTGGCACTGGGTCAAAGGAAGGGCAGACTGAAGTGCTCTGGGTTAGAATACAAGGAAGTTGAGGGAAAAGGGACTTAACCGGGGCCCGGGGGTGGGGGTCTACTACTGACCACCCAACCAAAGGGAAGAGCTGTACCAGGAATTCTTAAGTCAGCTCACGGAGGTAGTTAGGTCAAAGGACGTGGTCATCATGGGTGACCTGAACTTTCTAGACATCTGCTGGGAAGAGCAGTCAGCCAGGCCTGACTGCTCACGTAGGTTCCTAGCCGAGATACAGGACCTCCATCTAACCCAGGAGGTGCACAGCCCCATTAGGGGAGATGCCTTGTTGGATCTGGTCCTGGCCACAGGCGACAACCTGGTGAGGGGTCAGTGGGTGCTCGACCACCTGGGCGATAGCAATCATCGCCTGCTGGAACTCACCATCCAGTGCAAGGTGGCAAAGGCCTGCAGCAAGGCAGCAGCCCTGGACTTCAGGAGGGCGGATTTCAGTGAGGTAAGGAGAATAGTTGGGGAGACACTGAGGTCCCGGAGGGGAGAGGAGTCGGGTGTCCAGGAAGAGTGGTCATTCCTTAAAGAGACAATCTTCCAAGCCCAAAGGAGTTAATCCCAACACAGATCAAAGGGGACAAGAGGGTGCAAAAGCCCCTGTAGCTCACCAAAAGCATACAGGAATGTCTCCTAGCCAAAAAGGAGGTGTACATCCAATGGAAGGGAGGGGCCATCACCAGGGAGCACTATACCTCGGCTGCTCGGGGCAATAGGGGGGCGGTCAGGAAGGCCAAGGTGGAGATGGAACTGGGATTAGCTACCCAGATCAAGGACAAGAAGTCCTTTTTCAAATACATAGGGTGTAAAAAGAAGGTACCGGGGGCCTCTGCAGGACACGCTAGGAAATCTGGTCATCACACCAGACAGCAAAGCTAACATATTTAACAATTTCTTTGCCTCCATTTTTCTGAGCAGGGACCAGGTCACCCTCTCTCCCCCACCAAGACCCCTGTAGGTCCCAGGGGAGGCAAACCCAGGCCTAGGGTCAGTGAGGACCTAGTCAGGAAACTTCTGGAGGGACTGGATGCATTTAAATCAGCAGGTCTTGACGATCTCCACCCCAGAGTGTTGAGGGAATTAGCAGAGGTCACTGCGGGACCCCAGGCATGGCTTTACGAGCTTTCGTGGTGCTTTGGTGTGGTGCTGGAGGACTGGAAAAGGGCCAATGTGATTCCCATTTTCAAAAAAGGGAAGAAGGAGGACCCAGGAAACTATAGGCCAGTTAGTTTTACTTCAATCCTGGGCAAGCTTTCTGAGAGAGTTATCCTGGTGCATGCTCGCGAGGGGCCAGGAGGAGAGATTATGCCTAGGGGCAACCAACACGGGTTCATTAGAGGCAGGTCCTGTCAGACCAACCTGGTGGCCTTCTATGACCAGGTCACAAAATCCTTAGATGCAGGTATAGCAGTGGACGTAGTATTTCTGGACTTTAGGAAGGCCTTTGATGCTCTCTCACCCCATTCTCATTAAAAAACTAGGGGATGGTGGCGTCAACACCTACACAGTCAAATGGGTCACTAGTTGGCTGGAGGGCTGCACCTAGAGAGTGGTGGTGGACAGGTCTTATTTGACCTGGAGGGATGTAGGCAGTGGGGTCCCCCAGGCCTCGGTCCTCGGGCCTGCACTGTTCAACATCTTCATCAGTGACTTGGAAAGGGGTGTAAAAAGCACCCTGTTCAATTCACAGATGACACTAAGAGGTGGGGGGATGTGGGCACACTAGAAGGGAGGAATAGGCGACAATCAGACCTGGACAGGTTACAGGGGTGGGCAGATGAAAACAGGATGGTTTTCAACACTGACAAGTGCAGGGTGTTGCACCTGGGGAGGAACAACTGGCACCACACCTACAGGTTGGGGAACTCCCTTCTCGTCAGTGCAAAGGCAGAAAAGGATCTTGGAGTCATTATTGATGCTGAGATGAACATGGGCCAACAGTGTGGGAACACGGTCAGGAAGGCCAACTGTACCTTGTCATGCATGCACAGATGCATCTCAAGAAGGGCCAAGGAGGTGATTCTCCCCCTCTATACGGCACTGGTCAGGCTGCAGTTGGAGTACCACGTCCCGTTCTGGGCACCGCACTTCAAGAGGGATGTCGACAGCATGGAGAGGGTCCAGAGGAGGCCACTTGCATGATCAGGAGTCTGCAGGGCAGGCCTTAGAGGAGAGGTGATGGGACCTGAACCTGTTCAGCCTCCACAAGAGAAGGCTGAGGGGGATCCAGTGGCCTGTTACAAACTAGTCAGAGGGGACCAGCAGGCACTGGGGGAGTCCCTGTTCCCCCGAGTGCTACCAGAAGTGACAAGAAATAACGGTCACAAGCTGGCAGAGGGTAGATTCAGGCTAGACATCAGGAGGCGCTACTTCACAGTCAGGGCGGCTAGGATCTGGGACCAACTTCCAAGCGAAGTGGTGCTGGCTCCTACCCTGGGGGTCTTTAAGAGGAGGCTGGATGAACACCTCGCCAGGGTCATTTGACCCCAGTACTCTTCTCTGCCATGGCAGGGGGTTGGACTTGATGATCTGTTCAGGTCCCTTCTGACCCTACTAACTATGAAACAGCATTAGTTCAGCTGCAGAGGGGAAGTGTGTAATTTTCTCAATGGCAAATATAGGTACAAGAATCTAAATTCCAGATGTTGATCAGCTCCTTCATAGGATGAGACAGGTCTCAGAAATGATTTTCATTTTAAGTGTATAAGATCAAACATGTTTGTCATTTTAGCCTTCTCTTTATTCTATCTGATTTCAGGTTCTTCAGACAGCCTTTCCTTAGAAGTCATTGCCTTCAAGCTTTTTCTTTTATCATATTAACCATTTTTATGAGCTCTTACACATCAAAATGTCTTCTACTTACCTTGTTGAAGACAGAGTATTTATGAAGTGGCTTTCAATAAAAAAAAGAGGCCCAGAAAGTTTATGTGCAAACTTTTAAAAAACATATTTGCAAAATAAGGGGGGAGCCCCAAAACAAAAACACAAGTTGAAAGTGCTTTCAATATGTTTAAATTCAGGTTTGTTTGCAAGAGAAAGCTCAAAGATATTGGGGACCAGGTCATACTGATCAAATTCTTCACTTTCTATATTTAATATTTGTCAGCTGCTATATCTCTGCTGATTTTGAAACAGCTAGTTATGTTAAATATTATTAGCTATGCTTTCCATTTGTAATGGATTTACTTAGCATTTTCCTGAGCTGTTTGTTTATTATCAGCTGGCTTGTTTGTTTTCCACCCTCCAGTTTACTAGACCTAGATTTTTCATTAACCAGTTGGGACTTTGCTTCTTTCTTTGTTTCTTTTAGTAAAGTTACATGTTACTCTTAGAGGGCATGTCTACACATGCATTTACACCAGCTTAAAATTACATGTAGATGCCGGCCTATTCCTATTTGCTGCACAGTGACTTACTGTGCGCAGTAAGCAGGAATAGGCCAGTGTCTGCACGGGCAGACATTAAAGCACAGTGTTACTGTGCAGTAACTAATCAGGCATAAATTTGGTACCTGAATCATGCAGGTATCAAATTTATGCTCAAGTCGGCGTAAATCACCATATTTACTGCTGAGTATGGGTGTGCATGTGTAGACGTGAGCACGCATAGATGCGCCCAGACTGTACTAAATCTGTGGAATGGTATGCAATCTTAACATGAGAACATACTATGAGCAGTCGCACATTAAGGATTAATATAATTTATTTCCTGCATACCTCTGACTTGCCAGTAGAGAGCTGTGGCTAGGAGCCAGGACACTGGGTCTGTATACCTGCTCTGAGTGGGGATGGGAGGCTGGGAGCAGTGCATCCTGGGATGCTGGAGATTTGCAAATTGCTCCCTTTAGTTCCATGGTGCTGACTGAAGTTACCCTAACACAAGCTTGGTAGGATGGCCCAGAGTTAATTCTTGCCTGAAGTGGTGTGACTTTCAGATGCTCGGATTTAACATGTGGTAAGAAGCCTTAACGTTCAGACGCTCACATTTTAAGTGCCCTTAATTTGGTATAAGTGTAACATGTAATTTCACCCTTTCTTTCTTTCTTTCTTCCTTCCTTCCGCTTTGGACGCACCGGACCAGGCTCGCTTGGGGCGATCCCGAGCGTAAGACTCCCCGGCTTCCTATCTCTTTTATTTTCCCACTCCCACCTGTCTAAAGGTCTCTAGCCTCTGTTTATCTTGCTTTCTCTCTCTTTTCTTGCTGTTTTGCAGCTTTTTTCCCCCCTTTTCTCTCCTCTTTGTCCCATCCCCCCGTACTTCCGGTCTCTTGTCTTCGCAGCCTTCCTTCTTACTGTCTCTTTCTCGCTCTTTCTCTCTCTCTTTCTTTTCTGCTTGCTTGTAGCGGGGAGTTATCTTCCATTAGCTTGCCTTCCACGGGGTGCTCGAAATGACCCCTTTTCCCCCCTCCCTTTTGTTTTTGTCTTTTTTTCCTCGCTTTTTCAAACCCCAGATGCTTTTTTTTCCCCACCCCCTTCCCCCCTCCCATCTGGAGTTTTTGTGGCCGCTTTCCCGGACACTTATCTTTTTTAGTTATTATAAACTTTTTTTGTTGTTGCTTTGCTTAGTTAGAGTTGGGAATTAACCCTGTCCTATCAGGAATGGCTGCTCCTACAGCCAGCAGCTGGCACGAGGATGCCTCCCAGAACCTTCCCATTACCTGTGGGTTGAGGGTGCACACCCCTCCCTTTGTTGGGGTTGAGGTCTGCGTGGATGCTCTGGCTAGTCTCTTGGGACAGCAGACCATCCGTTACGCAGGTCGTGTCAACACGGTCCCAGTGATCTACCTGAGCGACCCCACCCTAGTCCATAGGGTGTGCATAGAGGGCCTGGACATTGCGGGCGTGCATTATTTTGTCACCCCCCTAGATACCCTAGCGGTGAGGGTGGTGATCTCCAATGTGCCCCCGCACGTGACCGATCGAGACCTGGCCGGGGTACTCGAGCCCTATGGGGTGCTTACGAGTCCCTTTCGCCGGTTGACCATAGGGAGCAAAAACCCCAAACTGAGGCATGTCCTGTCTTTTCGAAGGCAGGTGTTCATGCTCTTTAGGGAGGGCTCACGGTCTCTGCCTCAGTCCTTGAGCCTCTTGTCCAATGGGCGGAGGTATGTGATTTATTTTTCTTGTGGGGAGACCACGTGCTTTCAGTGTGGGAGCTCGTCCCACCTAGCAGCTCAGTGCCCATGGGGGGGATCGGCCAAAACATCGGCGACTACAGTGACGCCGATGGATGGCCCATCCAATTCCGGGATGGAGGCCCCACCCAGTGAGGCTGGGAGTCTTTCCCGACCTCCTCCTGCCCCTGTTCCATCTGAGGGGGCTCAAGTCTCTGGAGTGGGAGTGTCGTCCGGCAGAGGGGCTGGGGCTGGGCCCCAGCCCTCCCTCCCCATTCCACCTACGGTGCCCACTCCCACCAGTGCAGACACGGCACCGGGGGGAGAGGCGGATGCTTCCGCTTCTGCCCTGCCTGCTCTGACCTCCCTGATCGAGGCCAGGGTGTCAGCGATTGTGGCACCGAGGCCCCATTGGACGACGGGGCTCAGACCTCCTGCAAGTTGCTCTCCACCATGGCTTTGGCTGAGGTGGCTGGCTCTGGGGAGGCAGGCCAGGCACAGTCTGGCCCATCCTCTGTGAAGGATGGGTCATCTGCCACAAAGCAGAAGAAGAAGAAGAGCAACAAGGAGGAGAAAGGGAAAGGGACCCCTCAGGATGCCCCGTCCCCACTGAGGCCTTCCTCAGCTGGTGCTGGGGAGGCCCCTGCTGGAGAGCCCAGCCCTGCTCCGGCTGTCACGTCAGTAACCCTGCTGACTAGGGATGAGGGCAGTATGGAGGTGGGGGAGACAGGGGTCATTAACGCCTCGCCCGTCTCCCAGCTCTTGGAGATGGGGGGCAAGAAGACGTATGCACAATGCGTCGCCTCGGGGGGTCTGACCCAGGGAGCAGCAGAAGAGTCTGCTGACCTCTTGGTCACGTCCCAGGCCACTGAATTGGGTGAGGAAGCTTGTGAGATGGAAATCCAGCTTTCTGAGTGTCGCAAGCGACCTCGAGAGCGAGATGACCTCTCCCCCAAAAGAAGGTGGGGCTTGCTCTTCAAGAGCCAGACCTCGACCTGGACGATCAGAGGAGGTTGATGGGCTTGGATATTGAGGGTGTGGATGTAACGCTCCCAGCCAGTGTGCGCCCTTACCGCTCCTCTGTGGGAAATGTGCAGCCCATGTTGGCAGACCCCCCCGGGTTGGTCCTGACTATGGGGGGCTCTTGACCTTTCTAAAGCAAACGAAGGGACAAAAGAACATAGTGGCGCGCATCACCCAGTGGCGCGCGGACCCTAAAGTGTTCGTCAAGGCTGCCAGGGCTGCGGCCAAGCTCATGCAGCAAGATCTGGGCACTAGGCAGATGGCCTATCATCTGGAGAAGCTCGCCCAGGGGGTGAGAGATGAGTGGGGCCTGGCGGGGTCCCTGGACTAGAGTAGGGCACGCTAGGCCTTTTCTTTTCGACCTGTCTCTGCCTTTGCTTGACTCTTGGAGGCTTGCTTTTTATCTACGCCTTACCTTGCTCTTCTTCTCCCAAACTCACACCCATGGCAGCCACAACCATTGGCACCTTCAACATCAACGGCTGTCGAGATCCGGTAAAACGAGAGGCCGTGCTGGAGCTCCTGTGCCAGAAGTGGCTGGCTGTCGCCTTCCTCCAGGAGATGCACTCCGACAGGCACAACCAGTTGGCCTGGCGCACTGCCTGGCAAGGCCAGGTGTTCTTGAGTCACGGCACCAATCTTAGCGCCGGGGTCGCGACTCTCCTATCATCACAGCTACAGCATGATACGGCGGGGCACGAGAGGTTGTCCCCAGCCATCTGTTGACGGTCCGCGTCACCCTAGCGCAACACCATCTGCTGCTCATCAACGTCTATGCACCCTCTGATGGCCAGGAGAGGGTCACTTTCTTTGAGACCTTGGCCGGCCTTTTGTGCGACGTCGGCGAGGACGATGACCTGGTTCTTGTAGGTGGGGACTTTAATTGTACCACCGATACCCTGCTCGACCATACGGGGCCCAAGCCTCACCTGCCCTCAGCCTGCAAGCTGCAGTCCGTCTTGGAGACTGCAGGCCTCGTCAACGTCTGGCGAGCCCTGCACTCCGACACGCGCCAGTACACCTGGGCCAGGATGAGTGCCGGGGGTCTCACTATGGCCCGCCTCAACTGCATTTATGTCACCAGGTACCACCTGCCACTCCTACACAGTGGCCGCATCGTTCCCTCGGGCCTGTCAGACATGGCCTAGCCTTTTGTGAACTGAGCCTGCCAGGGAGAACCTGTGCACAAGCGCCTTATTGGTGCTTCAACGTCAGCCTGCTTCAAGACTCGTACTTCTGGGACTGCTTTGCCAATTTTTGGCGGGGCTGGGAGGCCACAAGACCGAATTACTCCTCCTGGAAGCTATGGTGGGAAGTGGGCAAGGTACAGATTCGGCCCTTTTGCCAGCAGTACACTCAGCTGGCCACAAATGAACTGCGCCGCCATATCAGAGAGCTGGAAGAGGACGTGGTGAAGCTCGAGGCTGCCCTGTTGGCAGCCGGCAGTGATGCGGTGCTGCGCGAGAGCCTCCGGTTCTGGAAGAAGTGCCTGCGTGACTTGGCGGAGAGTGTGGCCCGTGGAGTGAGGATCCATGCCTGCTGCCAAGAGCTGGCCGAAACGGATGCCCCGACCCGCTTCTTTTTCAACAAGGAGCGACGGCGGGCAGCGAGCAAAGTCCTAGATCACCTCAAGTCCTCTGAGAGCCAGGTCATCACTGACCCGGGTGAAGTATGTGAGCATGCTGTGGCTTTCTATCGTGACCTGTTTGCGGCTGAGCTGTCCTGCCCTGACACCGCGCGGGAACTCCATGTGGGCATGCCGTGCCTTGGTGCCTTGGAGGCCGGCGAGCTTGAGCGGGAGTTGTCTCTGGCGGAGCTGGCGGCGGCCACAGTTGGCCTCGCCTCCGGCAAAGCCCCAGGCCTCGACGGGCTACCTGTGGAGTTCTACAAGGCTTTCTGGCCTCTTCTCGGCCCCTGCCTCCTGCGCGTTTTCCAGGAGAGTCTTGCCGACAAGGTCTTGCCGATCAGTTGCCGCCGTGCAGTGCTCACGCTGCTGCCCAAGAAAGGAGACCTTGGCTGCATTAAAAACTGGTGGCTGGTCTCCCTGCTGTGCGCGGCTTACAAGATCCTGGCCAAAGCGCTGGCCACCCGCCTCCGCACTGTCATGGCGTCCGTCACTGGGCCTGAGCAGAGCTACTGCGTGCCGGGCAGAACCATTCAAGACAACCTGTTTCTGCTGCGCGACCTACTTACAGCCAGTGAACTCTTTGGCCTGGACGTTGGCCTTCTCTCCCTGGACCAGGAGAAAGTCTTTGACCGGGTGGACCACGCCTACATCTTTCGGACCCTGGAGGCCTTTGGCTTTGGGCCCCTTTTCATCAGCGCCCTCCGGGTCTTGTATCAAGACACTTCCAGCCTGCTCAAGGTGAACGGCATGCTCTGTGCCCCGTTCCCCACGTGCAGAGGCATCCATCAGGGCTGCCCCCTATCGGGCATGCTCTATGCCCTGGCCACCGAGCCACTGTTGCATGCGCTGCGGCGCCGCCTGAGCGGTGTGGCCTTGCCACCAGCCAGTGGCCCATCCCCTGCCCCTCCGCTGCGGCTCTCAGCATACGCAGACGACGTGACCATCTTCCTTAACACCCAGGAAGACGTGGAGGCCCTGACAGCCTGTCAGCGAGCCTACGAATGCGCCTCTTAGGCCTGTATCAACTGGGCCAAGAGTGATACCCTGCTGCTTGGAGAATGGATTGCCACGACCCCCCCGGCCCTGCCCGGGGGCCTCAGCTGGCGCCACGAGGGCCTTAAGATCCTGGGCGTGTTCCTGGGGCCACCGGCCTTCATGGCACGCAACTGGGACGGCCTCGAGGAAGGAGTGAAGGCCCGCCTTCAAGGGTGGCACTGGTGCCTACCCAGCCTCTCCTACCATGGACGCGTCCTCATCGTGAACAACCTAGTGGCGGTGAGCCTGTGGCATCGGTGCGCCATACTCAATCCGCCGGAGGACCTGCTCGAGAGACTCCAGTGCCTCCTGGTTGACTTCTTCTGGGACAGGCGCCACTGGCTCCCACGACCTGTCCTTTACCTACCTGTGACTGAGGGGGGCCAGAGTTTGGTTGACCTGGCGAGCAGGGTGGTCTCCTTCCACCTCCAGGCCCTCCAGCGACTCCTGTACGGTGAGGAGCGCCCACCTTGGCAACACCTGTCATGCTGGTTTCTGCAGAAGGTGAGGGCCCTCGGCTTTGACCGGGAGCTCTTCCTGCTGGACCTCACACTTTTGAACTGGGCCGTGCTTCCAGCCTTTTATCGTAGCGTGGTACGAGCCTGGCAAGCCACTTTCCACCTCCAGTTCCCGCGGTTGCTGGGGGAACCCCTGGTGCACAACCCAGCGCTGAGGCACCCCGTGCCAAGCCTGGCCTTTGCCAGTCTCACGGCTGCTCTCATTCAGGCACGTGTTCTCCGCCTGGGCCACCTCCTTGATCCCGCTCGGTCAGCCTGGCTCTTGCCCGAGGCCTCGAGCAGCCGGCTGGGCATGCGCTCCGTTCGCACCGTGGGCCGTCTCCTGTGTGACATCCGGGCTGCCCTCCCATTGGAGGCGGCAGCCGCCCTGGAGGACCATCTCTGGGCGGGCCAGGTCCCCTGCACTGAGGATGCCCCGAGCAAGACTTTCCCTGCGTTACCAGTCGCCCCAGCCGTGGCCGACAATCTGGCCGGCGGCCCTGGCACCCTGCTGACGCTCCCTGTGCCTCCTGACAGTGACATGGGTTGTCCTTTTGCTTCTCTGTCGCGTAGAGGTTTATACGCCTGGGTCATCCACATCTGCCACGCCCAAGTGCTGGCGGGCTGCCCCGACACACCGTGGCGACGGCACCTGGGGCCGCCAGGTTCCCCACCGGCCCACCCGGCGTGGCACACGTTGTATAAGCCGCCAATTGCCAAGAAGACTGGCGACCTGCAGTGGCAGTTGCTGCATGGCATCCTAGCCACCGGCACGTTTGCATCCCACTTGGACCCAGCCACCTCGACGGCCTGCCCCTTCTGCCTGGGGGATGTCGAGGAGACCCTTTTTAATGCTTTCCTTGACTGCCCCCACCTGCAGCCGCTCTTTGTCAACCCCAGCCTGCTGCTGCGGGCTCTGGGCAGGAGCTTTTCGGAGACCACCTACGTGTGCTCCTGCCCGTACCGGGCGGCCGAGAGGGGCCCCGTCTGCCTGGCCAACTTCATGCTGGGTCAGGCCAAGTTGGCCGTCCTCAAGAGCCGCCGGAACCGGCTTGCCGGGACCGGCTCAGATGATGCCCTGCGGCTTTTCCGCCTCCTGGTGCAGGCGCGCCTCTCGCTGGAGTTTGAGCACGCTGTGCTCCCACGGGCGGTGCCCACCTTTGAGGCGCGCTGGGTCCTTGAGGGAGCGCTGTGCCGGGTGGAGGACGGCCATCTCAAATACACGCTCTGATGTCATGACCGGTCTGGGCGACCGGGCTGGCTCGGTGTCGAACTGCGACTTCCAGCTCTGCCATGTCCTGGGCCCTCGCCAGGCTGCTTTTTTGCTCTCTGTTGTGTGGAAGTTGAAGGTTGTGTGACGTGTATGATGGGATGGAGCAGGGTTGGAATTGTTTAGGACTGTGTGGCTGGCACGCTGACCGCGTAGCATGTGAGACACGACAGGAAATGCAGCGAAGGGGTGTGTCATGGTGTGATGTGTTGGTGGTTTGGTTGTTCCGGGGATTCTTTTGGCCCGGTATTTGGTGGGTGTGGGATGCACTTTTGCGGACGGTCTTTGGCTCGGATCCTTTGGTGCACGCTTTCTGGTATTTGGTGTGCATTGGATGCACTTTTGTGGGCATTAAAATGGGTGCGGGTAGCTCCCGTGTAGAAAACGAATCCCCCTTTTTCAGTTAGAAAATATATTTAGCTTTTACAGAAAGATAGCAGTAATCTTTCAAGTAATTTTCCTCATTATGTGCTTCCTTTCACAACCAGCACTATAAGAAAAGTAGAAGCTGATAATTCAATACTATGTGATGATGCTATGTGCTTGCATTACAGTTTAAACACTTCTATTCCTCACTCGTGCAAATGCACAAAGGAGACAGGGCAACATGTGCGACTGAAAGAATAATATTAATAGTCTAGTTAACTCACGCTTTCATCAGCGGTTCAAAATGCATAACCCGTGAAGCGGGGGGAGGGGGTTCGCTATCCTTATATAAGGAGCCCATAGGAAGTAGGAGTTGTTTCATGAGATGACCAGGAGTCATATGCTGTAAACCATGGTCTCATTCTAATTAGATGATGTTCTCATATATAGTAAAAGATAAGTAATACCCCAGAGAACGTCTAGGCTAATTAGATAGGACAGAGGAGGCCTTACTGACCACAGTTACAAGAACTGGAGTGTTATGAAGACCAAAGTGTTCCAGGAAAGTTCGACAGTGACGCCTTTATTAATCAAGAGGCACAATTTTTCCCTAGCCATTGCAACACTGAAAGGACAGGCTGTACATTTTACCACCTGAACCTGCTGGCAATAAAATCCTGAAATTAACTGCTCACAGCACCAATCAGTTTTAAAACAACAGAAGGACTCAAGTGAAAGTCACTTGCCAAAAATCACTCTCCGATTCATCCATTGTGAAAGAGCAACTAAAATACATGTGGCTATACTGCATGAATTGTCTAGACGTGACCGTTCACTTCTCCAATATATATATATATCTGGCTGAGCTGGAATCCATGATTTTTCTATCTATTTGGACTTCAAAATTAAGTTATAAGGATAATGTAATATGCATGAATTTAAGGAATGAAGAATGAGAGGAAGTTCTCTTAATTTGTTGCCATAGTTACTGTATTTTGAGTAACGCGGTATCCTTTAGTCCCTGAAGCGTATAATATTACTCTATTTTTCAGAGTTTGATCATTGATGTCCCTTTAACACATTTGCATATAATAATGCAAAGTTGTATATTTAATATATTGCCATAAATCAGACCCAAAGGGAACATTTTTCTGTGGTAACTGCAGAAAAGGTTATAACTAGAGGGAAAGAAGGAATCTTGCAAATTAAAATGTGCTTTATTTTTATATTGCCTAAAGGCAATCCCTCTTCAGAATGGCCATATTTTGTTCTTCCTTAGAAATCTATTAATATTGGAAATAGATTTGTATGACAGATATGGAGCTACCATGCAGTGGTCTATGAATATTGGTATACAAAGCGACTCAAAGAAAAGGTCACGTAGCATGCTGTGGAACGTATATCACACAACTCTGGCAGGAGCCCCATATAAAAGGGAGTTAAATAATTGATAAGTGTCTTGTTTAAGCATCTGCTTTCTTCTCTCATTCTGGTTAATTCTTCTTTACTTTAAGTGCTCCCTGGTCCCTGGCTCCGTGGTCACTACTGCCGTCACTGGTAGAAAGTCAGACTGGCAGAGTTGTCTCTGTTAATCTACTTCAGACCGAAAACCAGGACCTGGTTTTTCATGGGACAGGGAACCATAGTCAAATCCCAAGTAAAGTGATAGCAAGCGGCCTGAGATGGGCTCATTCACAGAAACCAAGGGGGGTCAGTAGTGCTGTTTTCCCTCTCAACTTATGCATGATACTAACTTTAGCATTTTTCCTTTTTTTTTAAAAAAAATTGCTACAAACAACCAACAGTCCAACTTACATCTGGCAATCCAGAGAGCTAGGGCCCTAAATTGAAGTGGTTTTTTTTAAAAAAAAACACTGCTCCAATTTAGGGCTGATTATACCCCCGTGTCGTGCACACACCCTGCTGACTTACCTGCCTCTCGGGCAGGGAGGGTAGTGCAAGCTGCTGGTGGGCAGGGAAGTCTCTGGGCTGCGGGTGGGGGGTTGGTGTTTGCCTCCACATCAGCTGCAGCCCCCCCTCCAGGTGGCACCCGCTGGCAGGCATCCGGCTCAGGCGGTCGCTGCAGCCACGGAGGGACGCACCAGGCCCCCAGGCAGCTCAGGCAGGCAGGCTTTGGGGAGGGGGAGATCTGGCTGACCGGTTTTCTTGGGCAGAGCCGCTTTCCCGGGATGGTATCAGGCTGTCTGCATGGGCTTCCCGCAGAGCTGTGGAGCTGCACGGAGCCTGGTGCTTCACTCTGCGGCTGTAGGGGCAGCAAACTAAAACCCCTCAAAGGAGGTTTATTTTGCTGTGCCTGAAGCCATTTAAGGTGCAATATGCCACCGAACTTCCTACAGCGGCTGGAATGAATGCGCAATACGCCATTGAGTTGTGCAAACGCCGACACCATTCAAGTGGCGCAAAAGCATTTAGCCCACTTTGAAGTGTCATTCACGCACACCTTTTCTTTTCATCTACACACGGCCCTAAATCCTATAGTCTGTTTGATTAAAGCTAGCTAGAGGAATGGACGGGGTACATATAAGCAAACTGACAGCAACGTTTCTGCAAACCTGCTTTAGGAAAATGGCATGAAGTCTACTCAGCAATGCAATCCACAGTGGCCTCTTATTGAATATCAGGTCAAATTCCAGGTTGTGGGCTAAGAGTATTGACAGATGAACAAATTATATCAAGTAAGTTGGAGAGGTTGTCAGTGACTCGCCCATAGATCCAGAGATCATTTCCAGAAGGAATTAGAGCAAACTGAAAACCCCATTTCTTCGCCATAGCCCTCTTACAGTGGCACCAAAGGCATACCTCTCAACTGTTCCTTGCAGCTTGAAGGGATGAAAGGGTCACATCTCCGTATATAAACTTGACAGTTTTGGAGGGCAGCCCAATATCCTGGGCATAGTATAAGAACCTAGATAGACAGATATCCATCATGGAAAGTATTGAAAGACAGTATAGGAAAAAAATGACCCTACTGATTTTGGCTGGTAAAGAAATTTGCTATAAGTTTCTGAGCTTAGGAAAATCTGTTGTTATATTAATAGTAGCTATGGCAAAAGTGTTTGGCTAAATGCCCAAAAGAAATAGGATATATTTTGGAGCAAGAATATACACAAGCCAAACCCACCCTCAGGCAGCATGAGCCTCTGGCCCTCTCTGATCAGATCCATAGAAGAGACTAATAAGATTGCTAACATGATCCTTTCTCTGTTAAGTCTCCTATTGACTTCCTGTTTGACATTATTCTTTCTTCTTAATTTATTGTTCCCTGGTTGGTGGTGTTTTTATATCCTGTCCCTACCTTTTCTTGTCAAAATATGCTATGCTCAGCTGTTTCAACATTGACACAATGATTGTTTACTGCCCATGAGTTTTCTCTTGCCCGTCTCATTACAGGATGTTGTGCTTGGTGGGTACTTGAGCAAACCTGGAAAGGCACAGTACATTGCAGAGAGAGATTTCTTTTTCTTTTTTTTTTTCCTTTAAAAAGGTTAAATATCTATTTCTGTACTGAATTTCCTAGCTAACTTGGTTAGCAGGAGCCTTTAGTACATAAATCCAGGCTTAACTCAATTTTCATTCTGCGTTCACAGTTCCTTTAAAGCTTCTTATGAAAGGTCACATGCCAGTTAAAGTGGGAAAAAATAATGAAAAGGGAGAGCAAATAATTTGCAATAACTGAAGATAAAATTGTTACATTGCAAAGGGAATGTGTGACATCCAGCACACCAGAAGGTATTACTTCCTTAAATAAAGCTCGGCTTGAATACAATATGTTGAATGCCGAGCAAGATGAAATGCTAATAACCAGATCAAAAGTGGATATATGAGTAGTAAGATGAGGCTGGGAAATTGCTTGCCAGGCTGAACAAAGAGGAGGACAGGAGTAAAGTTATTAGCTCAATTAAGTAGAAAGATGGTTTGATGAAAAACTACACTGGCAGAAATAAATCAAGTATTTAGAACATGAAAAAATGTGATATAGACTTAAATATATGTGTAGTATTGATTTAATTGATGCCTTCTGTGCCAAGGTAAGGTAGAGGCATCTCTGATGAATAAGTCTATTACAACAGGTTATCAATGTGGAACAAATATAAAAACAGCCGGGAACCTCTCAGCATTTTCCTTCGGAGGATCACACAATATTTCGAAGAGGCAGGGGGTGCATTTGTTATAATCCCACATTCTACGCATATGACAGAAAGCATGCAACTCACTATATTCCACTACCTGTCTGCCAGGTTTTTTAATAGATGACAGCTCTCCATGCTCTTATTCTCACCTGCTTTAGCCACCAGGAATAAACCCTGCCTTCATGATGACAAAGGCAATGGAGAGAGCCATTTTGGGTCCCAGTGATGCCTGGTAGAAAAGACCTACAAAATGCTTGCGAAACATTTTATCTTATCTCTTTGCATTAATTCTGGGATCGTACTAGAAACACTCAAAACATACAATAATGCATGGTTGGCATCATTGCTAAAAAACCCAGAAGAGCCTTCATAATTGACCTGACATGCTAATTAAACAATCTTGATCAAAGCTAATTAACACAATCCAGCTAGACCAATTAGAGTACAAAAAGGGATAGAAGTTCAACTTCTCTAATTTTAGGAATCATCATTTCTTGTTGGAAAGAGCAGCTGATTCAGCAAAACAAATAGAAGTTTGGGATTTAGGAAGCAAGCTGTGACTTGCTTGGCAAAGGACGAGCACACAGGCCACCCCCTAGCAAAGAGAGGTTTCTGATGGGCTGTAACATTTTTTCCCCTACTTCTTGCAGTTACAAACTGAAAGCACTGCTTCAGGTCACTATTATGTATTAGCCAAACATTACTAATATCTAGAGAATCTACATTGTTGTACATAAGCGGGGGTGAGGACAGTGACCAGTTACACATGGAAACAACGCTGACCTAGGGAACTCCACTGGGTTAAGGACAGATATTCAAAAAGCCTGAGCCTGAATTGATTCAGTCTTTGCAGGTTAGTCTAACTTGTTCACCAGAACACCCGAAGGGATGACAAGGTCAAACGGTCACCAACTCCTCCAAGACTGTTTCAAGCTGGACATAAGGAAGAATTTCTTTACTGGAGTTCCTGAGGCCTGGAACAGACTGCCGCCAGAGGCGGTGCAAGCACCTGCTCTGGACTCATTCAAGAGACATTTATCTTGCTGGGACCCTTTGACCCCAACTGACTTCCTGCCCCTGGGACAGGGGGCTGGACTTGATGATCTCTCGAGGTCCCTTCCAGCCCTAATGTCTATGAAATCTATTAAATCAGTTTATAACTGCACAGATATCCCCTCTGGACTACAGACATCCCAGTACATGCCTGCAATGTAGTGGCAATGTACATGCTAGAAGCTGGGTTGCGCTGGAGGAGCCCTCCCTTCCCTTCCATAGCGCTGAGCTGAGGGGGGACGTGGCCAGGCCTCAACAGGACACCCTGATTAGGGAGACCCCCCTCCCCTGACCAGCCCAGCAGGCAGTTGATAATATAGTGTTTATCACCCCTAACTCAGTATTTATCAACCCATTAAGAAAACAACAGAGGAACTTTACCAGTTACCTGTTGATTCAGCCTTTGTCTCATCTCCTACAGCATGGACTGTAGCCAGCATGTGATCTGCTAGTTAATGCTGAGAGGTATCTGTGTAAGGCAGAGGGGATGGGGTAATCTCTGCTTAGCAGGGAGGGGAGTAGGGAGCAGGGGGAAGCCAGGCAGATGCCTGCAGTCTCTGCTGAGCTCCAGCCAGGGAGCAGAGAGGAGGGGCCAGCTGTGCTGTGGAGCAGAGAGCAGAGTCCTGCTCAGAGTTGCAAAGCAACTGGGATGCTGGAGGATTCCAATTTAATTTAAACCAGCAACGGGTCTGGGACAGACATTGCATAAACTGGTTTGACCCAAATCAGTTAAGTCTGATACTACATTCAACCAGGTTTACCTCAAACAGGTGTCAGCCAATTTCAACTGGTTTATGAGCACTGAACATCTGTTCTTTTACAGGTTCAAACCAGTTTCTGATCACTTAAACTGGCTTAGCACTTAGCACTTAGAGAATATGGACATTTCCAGGGCTAGGTGGGAATTTTTAGGACCTAATGTTGAATGTCATTTTAGGTACCACAGTGTTCCTTTCAAATCCTGCCCTATCAGGTTTTGTCAAGCATTCAAAATCTTTGCACAAAACAGAGAATATCACTTTAACTGTCACTTTTGGTATTTATAAGGTTGACAGAAAAATGGATAACTGACAAAGGTCTGGTTGAGGTGAACTAATTTATTTATTGTTAGAATTATTAACTATTTCATAAGACCACTTACGGAACCAGAACACCTGCAAAGGCCTGAGTGACTAACATTAGTATTTCATTGCAGCTAAGATTCCAACAGAAAGACTGACCGGTGGCAGGCATGCGAAATTGTATTACACAAACCCTTTTTTTTGGAGAGCGCATAATGGTACATTTAGTAAAGCTTTGCCAGTCAAACTTCTCAAGGGTGTGTCAGTGTAATTTGCCAGCCACAGAGTGCTTACAGATGTTGGTAATCCCTAGCTGCACTCTATAAAGAGAGAAGTCTTTCCACAAAGTTCCACTGAGGAAAAGGATTGGTAAAGGATTAACAATTGCACCAATGGATGCTATATTGCAGCCCCTTTTCATATCAGTATCTGCTTTGGAGTCAGTAGATTAATTTATAAGAGTTAAGCCCCTGATTTAGTAACAATAATCTATGCCAATTTATTAGGATCAGGCCTTAATTAAGGATGTGCAGGGTCAATAGTGATAGGCAGAGCAGAAGCATTTCAAAGGAACAGGACGATATCATGCATTTCTAGTGATCTGACCTGAAGGACCATTTTCAGGGAGTATGCTTTGCCAGACTCCTCAGGTTAGAAGATTCCTAAATGATAAGATTTTCCAGAAGCATTATCTGTATAGGCAGAAGACAAAACTCACCACACTTTGGAGGTTTCATTTTGCATGCATTCATATTATTACAAGTTACTGTCCATATCAATAAGTGGGGCCCGAAGAGGTTATGATGTAGAAAAGAACAAACTTCATCTTCAGGAGGAGTTGTATGTAAATAGGATGCCATTTCATCTACTCTTAGCTGTTGCAGACTTCTCAGAGGCCTAATCTCACATTGGTGAGATCATCTATCCAAACTGGTTCCACCAGAAAATAGAAGCTGTCTCTTCCAGTTACAAGGTTTGACCTCAGAACTCAAGAGCTTCTCTAATAACCACCAAAGAAGAACTGCTTCTGCAAGAACAGCCTATGAAAGCCAAAACTATTGCAGGGTATAAATAACATGGTTGAAGTCCCTAAATTTGTGTCTCAACTGTGGAAAATACTTTATTCCTTCCTACTCTCCTGTCATCCTGTGTACATGGATTTCAAGATTCGGATTTAGTTAAACTGACTAATTGCTTGTATTGTTATGATCCACCTGCCTAATTTATCACTTCTTTGAACACTTAATTAGCCAGCAGTACAAGACAATTAGGTTGTGAATTAGGATAAGTTCAGCTGCTGTTTTAGCTGGATTAAGGATATGGAAACCAACAACAATCACTGCCGTGGAAATACTCAATGGAAGAGTTAAGAGCGCAAGAACCTCAAATAGGTCAATAAACCCTGATATGCTAAGAACATTGAAGAATTAACTGCAATATTATATTTCACCAAGTATATATATGTGAAGAGGCCACAAGGAGATTTCATAGACATTAGGGCTGGAAGGGACCTTGGAAGATCATCAAGTCCAGCCCGCCACCCAAAGGGCAGGAAGTCAGCTGGGGTCATAGGATCCCAGCAAGATAAGCGTCCAATTTGCTCTTGAAGGTGTTCAATGTAGGTGCTTGAACCACCACTGCTGGCAGACTGTTCCAGACCTTGGGGGCTTGGACAGTAAAGAATTTCTTCCTTATGTCCAGCCTGAAGCAGTCTTGTAGTAGTTTATGACTGTTCGACCTCGTCATCCCTTGGGGCGCTCTGGTGAACAAACGTTCCCCCAGAAACTGGTGGCCACCCTGATAAACTCATAGGTGGCCATCAGATCACCCCTGAGCCTGCGCTTTTCCAGGCTAAAGAGCCCCATGGCTCTCAGCCTGTCGTCGTAAGGTCTGTTTTCCTGACCTCTGATCATACGGGTGGCTGTCCTCTGGACTCTCTCAAGCTTCTCCACATCCTTTTTGAATTGTGGAGCCCAAAACTGGATTCAGTACTCCAGCTGTGGCCTCACCAAGGCCGAGTACCAGGGGAGAATGACGTTCTGGGATTTGCTTGAGAAGCATCAATGAATGCAAGCCAGCGTTTTGGTTGCTTTACTAGCCGCAGTGTCGCATTGCAGGCTCATGTTAATCTTGTGGTCACTGATGACCCCCAAGTCTCTTTCTTCTGTAGTGCTAGCCAGCGTAGCACTGCCGAGCCTATAAGGATGCTGCAGGTTTTTCTTCCCAACGTGGAGAACCTTGCATTTTTTGGTGTTAAACACCATCAGGTTCTCATCTGCCCATTTGCTGAGCCTGTCCAGGTCTGTCTGGAACACCCACCTGTCTTCTGGTGTGGAAGCTTTGCCCCAAAGTTTGGTGTCATTGGTGAACTTGGCAAGTCCGCTTCTGACTCCAATGTCCACATCATTAATGAAGATGTTGAACAATATGGGTCCAAGGACAGAGCCTTGAGGGACCCCACTGGTTACAGGACACCATGACAATTGACTTCCATCAATTCCTACCCTCTGGGTCCGACCACGGAGCCAATTTCCCAGCCAGTGGATCATGGTGGACCCAAGGCCACAACTGGTCAGTTTTGCCAAGAGGTGATCATGGGATACCAGATGGAAGGCGTTTTTGAAGTCAAGATATATGACATCAATCTCTTCTCCCTTGTCCAGGTGATAGGTCACCTGGTCGTAGAAGGAAATGAGATTGGTCAAGCAAGACCTATCCGCAACAAACCCATGCTGACTATCCCTTAGGATGTTGGCGTCAGCCAGTCCATTAAGGATGGCCTCTTTAATAAACTTTTCTAAGATCTTCCCCGGGATAGAGGTCAGGCTGATAGGCCTATAGTTAGCTGGATCCACTTGCCTCCCTTTCTTGAAGATTGGCACCACATTGGTGTTCTTCCAGTCTTCAGGCACTACACCAGAGTGCCAGGAGTTTTCAAAGATCTGTGCCAGAGGCTGAGCTATGATGCTCGCCAGCTCCTCGAGTACCCTGGGGTGTAGAGCGTCAGGACCGGCTGACTTGAAGGTATCCAGCTTCTCAAGGTGTTCCTTCACGAGGTCAGCATTAATGGAGGGCAGGGGATCTCCCTCACCCAGACCTCCCTGTCCCCTAGCAGGCATGGGCATCCCACGGGACCGATGAAAGACTGACGCAAAGTACCCATTTAATAGGTTGGCTTTTTCCTGGGTGTCAGTTGTCAGTTGCCCCATCTGGTTCAGCAGGGGTCCAATGTTGCCTTTGCTTTTCCTCCGGCTCCCCACATATCTGAAAAAGGACTTTTTATTGTCCTTGATGCTTGAAGCTAGTTGGAGTTCAGACATGGCAACTTGCTTTTCCTTTTCCCTTGTTCAACTCTCTGTCTCCCTCTAGTGGGTGAAGAGGTTTAAGGTGTTGATGATGCTACTTCCAATGGCATAGTGGAGACAAATGTTCTAGATCTGGAGGTCCTGTTCCAATCCCAGTAGACAACCACTCAAGAGCACAGCTATTCTTGACCTGATCCTTAACTATGATGAGAGACTGTGGCACTGGACAAATGGTGAATCAGTTCTGCCAACCCAGAGATAAGAATCTACACCTGCACAGAATTGTCTCAGAATGGGTACACCTGGAAGCTAAAAGCAGAATTAAATAAAATTGAAGAGATTTACAAGGGAAATTACAGTCCAGGAGTTATCAGTCCCTGACTGTGCAGCACTTAGAATTAGCCTCATTCCAAGAAGGTTTTCTCCTACAGTAAGTAAGAGACTCTGGGAACCTGGCAGTATTACCCTGCAGTGCAGTGTCATGCTGTCACAAAGACTGAACTGGAAAGTCGCTCAGGCTATTAAGCTTGTCACAGGGTAGCGGATAACCCATTTGGGGTGGGTATGGGAATGAGTGGCGTATAGCAATGCAAATGATTTACACAGTACATTTACAAAACAAACTGTGATTCCCTCTTACACTTAGTATTTTGCAACTGGAAGGAAATTTTTTTTTCAGTTAGTCATGGCTCATTAACTGCTACCATTGAATGGTTCTTATTTTAATTTCCTTGATCTAATTCAAACAGGTTTCCAGCTAACAGCCAGAATATAGGTTTTGGCTTAACTAATGAAATATATAACTAATTTGCATTAATGACTATTACAGGACATCTAGAAATGTTCAGCCAATCCAATCGCTCAATAGGCTGAACATTTTAATATCTTCTTTTAGTAGAGAAATGCTGCCTTGTGCAATGGACAAGTTAATGAACTGTTCTTTCTTTATTTTTAAGTGTGGGAAGGGTTTTGAAAACACCTCTGTTGGTGGGGGGAAAAAAAAAAGCAGCCAATGCAGGGTTTTTGAAGGCTGGGGAGGGGGAAGCCCCTTTGAAATATTTTGTGGGTCAGAAGTATCACATAAAGGGAAGTCTCACTGACCCTGAAGGTGAGAGCAGTTTCAAATCCTCAGCTAGAGCTATGCATATGGACAACAATGTCCTGTGGAAATCCTCTGCGAAAGGATTTACTGTATTTTTTGCATATAACCTGAGCCCAAATAAAACTTGCACCTTATTCTTTGAATGCCCTAAGAAGGAAAAAAAATCTTTAAGAGTATGGATAAATAAATTCTGGGGTCTCTGGGGCTTGGGGCCATGCACTGGGGATGGAGATTGTGAGGCTTGGAAGATGAAGGTTGCATGCTGGGGTTTGGGTCTGGAAGCTTGGGAGCCAGGGACCGTATGCCAGGACTGGGGGCTAGGGCTATAGTTTGGGAGCTGGGGGCCATGTGCCAAGGCTGGGTGCTTCTGAGCTTGGAGTTGCATGCCAGGACAGGGACCTAGGGATTGCATGGCAGGGGCTTTGTGGCTCGGGCCACATGGTGAAGCTTGGGAGGCAGGGGCTATGTAGCAGGTCCAAGCCTGATGTGGCTGTAGTGGCACTACATGCTGGCTCTGTAGCTGTGTGCTGAGTCCAATTCACAATGCTGGTTTTATAGTCAGTACACTGGCCTTGACTTTATGTGCCAGGTCCAATCCAGAGCATGGTTCTGGAGCCAGTGCGTGTGGTCTGGCCACAGGTCAACCCTGCATGCCAGCCTGATTGGACATGTTGGTGGGAAGGAGACCTCCTCATGGGTCTGAACATTTGGCAGGGGGGTGTGCGGTGGGGCACTGGCAGTGTTAGTTGCCATGGCTCCCGTTGCCCCTGCTACCAAATGTCCAGACCTATGGGTGATCATTCCCTTGCATATAATGTGCACTAGGGCTGTGTGAAATGGCACTGTTCCATTTTGCCTTGAGTTTCTATGGTTCAAGGGAACAGTGTTTTGTCTTGAATTTCATTTTGAGTTGAAATAGCTGTTCCATTCCATTCCATCAAAACAGAAAGGCTGTTTCGAGTTTTGCTGGGGATGGGGAGTCAGCCAAACTGGACTACATTGCGCCAGGGGTGGAAGGCAGCCCAGCTGGATTGCTTCCCAGTACCCCATGCTACATCGTGCCGGGGGCGGGAGGCAGCCCAGCTGGTGCCTCGCGCCGGCACGATGTAGTGTGAGGCACTGGGAAGCAGCCCAGCTCGGCTGACTTCCCATCCCCAGCCTATGGTTGAAACAGTTGGACCAGCCTCATTTTGTTTCGAGGCTATTTCGATGGCCTTTGTTTCATTCCAATTTTGCTGTTTCAACCTCAGAATTGGTCTGAAACAGTGTCGGAACAAAATGGCCGGCAACATTTTGCACAGCCCTAATGTGCACCCCAATTTTTACCAGCTGGTTTGGGGGAAAAAGTACAGGTTACATGCAAGAAAATATGGTATATACAATAGGGCTAGAGTCAGGTTGTTGCAGCCATGGTAGTCCAGGAAATATGCGAGAGGCAAGGATATGTTTGGGGTGCTGTCTTTTGTTGGCCCAACTGCATCTCTCCCTACTATGCTGTTTGTCCCCATATAAGATATCACTCCCCGTTTGTTCTCCTGTATCTGAAACTCATGGGGCTTGAGATTGACAGACTGAAATGCAGCTAGCCTTTAGAAGGGCTGAGCCCTTCTATGCTTAGAATAATAGCTTTGTGTTTTGCAGCAAAAGATTTGTGCCTATCTAGTGATGTTTTTCCTCATATCCTGCAAATTTCCTTCATTTCAATTTATTTTTCATACACTGACTTTCTCGCTGGTTTGAACATTCAGCAACAAAGGGTATGGACAAATATATGTTTATAACAGCTTCAAAAACAGATGGGAGTTCCTACCATGAGCAGGAGCCTGTAGTGATACAAACAAGCTGAGTTGCCCCAACTTTGACCCTAGATGAATGTTGGTCCATAGCCAAATCTGCTCTTAATATAAAAACCTAAATTTGTGGGATGGAAAACTCTACCTTACCTGAAATTCTAAGGCTTAGAAGAAACCACATCCCCAGTCAAAGTCAATAAAGACTATGATCTCTGTTCCTGCCTTATAGCCAATGCATGGCTAGTGTGGGATGGGTGGCAGGGGCTGAGAACCACGCTGCCAGTTTAATTTTATTCTTCTTTTTAACTTTCAGTGGAGTGAATCTCTGAACTCAGCTCAAGCCAGTGATAACGGCAGATAGATCCCCGAAGATAAATCCCGAAGAAAAGTCACCATTTTAAAAAGGTATCTTTTCTTTCTACCTCTCAGAAATAATATAAGTGATGCATTATTATCTTAATTCTTAGATGGCTGAAGAGCAGTGCTTGATCCCGGTAAATTTGAGATAATTTTGAAATTTCAGAAAGAATTTTATCCTAGGTTCTTTCACTAAAATATCTTTTGATGCTTCTTCCTCAAATGAAGAGTTGAATGACAGCTTAAGATGGATAGGATTGTGAAGTCAAGTATTTTTTAACCTAAAAGGAAAACTCGGGTCAACACAGGAAAATACAGTGCAAACATGTATCGCTTTCATTGTTCATTATCAAAGGGGTCATAGTCATGCATAAGGGCTAAACTGAAAGGAACAAAAATAAACACATATCAGTGAAAAATATCTGCAATTTAACATAATGAAAAGCAATATTCCTATTCATTTTTTATGGCACAAGCCTGACATCATTTTAGTCCAATTTTCTATAATGGAAGCAGCTGGGCTCTAAAAGGAAATAGTAATAGGTTTTAATGGACAAAATCTGCCCATTGAAATGGACTATTTTCTAACAAGATCTCAGCTATTGGCACTTTGCCTGCAATGTGCCTCAGCAAATCATGTGATGAATCACATTTTGAGATGAAGTGTCACATCCCATTGCATTCTGGTACATCTAAAATTAAAGGAAAATAGTAAGAGGCCATCATACCAGGGATGCTACAAGCTGGCTTACATGTGTCCCACTCCTTTGGCTTACCCCAGATTCCTGATAGTTTAGTTATAAAGTCATCAGTTGCTCCAATCAAATGCCTGCTGGTTTAATTAGGAACAGGGCATGAAGCAATGAGGGGAGTAGGAGTCTAAGGCAGAATAACTGTTGTATTTGTCTCAATTACAACCACCCCAAACTACTTTCCAGTTTTAGATTGTTATAGTTAAGCAGCTGGGATTTTATTGCCATTGTTTTTAGGAGTCAGATTCTCTCTTTTTGCCCCTTTTAACATATTTTCTGTATCTATTCGGATTCCAGAGCATTCACATATGGTAATGTAACATAAGCCACAAAATCAGCTATCATTTAAAAAAATGAATGAGCTAATTGTTCTTTTTTTTCCATGGCAGCCATTCTTCACCCATTGTTTTCTTTTGTTGCTGTTGTTTGATAGTCTTGTTTTGAAGCCAGACAGTCTGTCCCACACACTTGGTTGTTCACAGGCTAATTAGAATTTTAAAGGTAATTCACCTTTTGCTTTGTGACAGTAATACCCTGCAGATTGGTAGGAACATTAGCTTCACTGTTTATTTTCAGCTGGCTTTAAAAATATCAAATACATTAGAAGTTGTAACAGATTTAGCACAATTAATCTTTAACAATAGACTCATTACAGCTGCCAGAATGCAATGCTAATTTTATTATCGTTAGTGCATTTGTGGGATAGGTTTACAGAGCAAAACAAAGGTGTGATGCAGCATGTGCTAGCACATCTGTGGTAGCTTAATCTGGAAGTGAAGATATGGGGGCATGGATTCCAACACATGGCACCAACCAGACTATATATCCAAGGGGCCCTGGAGAGTTTATACTCCATTTCCTGGCACATGATAAAACTTGTGATGTTGTGTCTTTACTTCTGTTGTTACCTAGAATAGGGAACCCTAAACATGTTAACTACTTATGGAAAAGGAGCAGGAGGGAAAAGTGGGACCCAAAGGGCAGCTAGAGCTTTCTGGCCTGCAGGGGCGAACTACTGCATCAGCCAGCCCCAGCAAGAGGCCAAACCTTGACACCTGGGACTGCTAAGCAGCTCAAGAGGGCTGCTGCAGGGCAGGCAAACCCGAACAGCACATTGGACTGAACAGGAACTCCTGAGCACAGCCCCAAGGGGAATGATCAGGTGAACGGAAGGGGCAGCGTTCGGGCTGCATATAAACTTGGTCTCTGGACTCAGGTGGGCAATCTATGTCTGCATGGGAATAAGTGGAGGACAGAGCTGGGTGTAAGAGAATAGGAGGTACCTGAGGCTGGGGAAACTGTTAGCTCCTTATGACTGTGGCAACTGTTATGGCTCTGAGGGGATTTGGGGGTGAACAGTAACTAGATGGTTAACTTTTTGTGTTCCAATTATATTTTCTGTATTTGAGTTTGACACTGGAGGACTGATTTGTGGCTATAGGGGAGGTCTGGAAGCCATGGAGCAAGGTGCCAAGGGTGCTCTGTGTTTGGAGACCAGCTTTGGGCAGGGTCCTGTGAGGCTGAGACCAAGGAAGTCAGGGTCCAAAGAAGTGGACCTGGGCTGAGGGGGTTTAGCTTGATAAAAAGGACCAAAGCAGGAAGGCTGAAGCCCAAACAAGCATTTTGAGGCCTGAGGGGCCCAGTATCAGTTGGGGCCTGGAGGTCCCCTCCAAGTGGCACCTGAGTCATCTGTGAGACATGGGTGTGGCTATGAGGGTGGCTAGAGACCATGATATAGCCCTTACGGCACAACTAGGGCCATCTTAAAAGCGAAGTACACCCCATGGAGTGAGGCAGGGTCAGGCCAAGGATTGGGGTAAGGAGAATTCAGACTAAACCAGGAGGAGAAAGCACCAAAGAAGAGGTTACCCTGGCTTCTGGAGGCAGCCTCTCCTTAACTATATACTAGGATCAAGTCTTAGCAGGTGAGAGACAGGAGGTGGAGAAGGCCAGGGAGCAGCGGCAAGCAAGTCTGACTGACAGGGGCATCAGACACCAGGAAGCCTGGATACCCTGAGCCTATTACACATGTGCTAGCTAAATTAAGCTTGCATGGGTAGGCTATCTCTTGCAGATGTTTTGTTGCTGGTAGGTGCTATAAGGCCTGGGTCTTCAGTGCGTTGATGTCTTTCCCCATGAGCAGGTGGCAGTGGAGGGGTTATGAATACCTGCCTCAGTTCCTCCCTAGTGTTGTCTTCTTACCTGCCATGACTTTTCATGTTTCGTATTTTGAGTTTTGGGAGTTGGTTCTCTGGGGAAAAACCACCTCAGACCACCAGATGGGACTGCCTTATGGGGCTCCTTCTCCCCTGCACCCCGACCTTACCCCACCTTGTCTCTAACTTGAAAGCAAGTCCCATGGGCTGTCTCTCCCTGGACAGGGATAAACCTATCCCCTATCCCTGGGTTGAAAAAAAAGGGGAGAAAAAGATAAAGATAAAGGGCTGAGCCTATAGCTCTTTACTCACCCTCAGACCAGTCTTTCACAGGAGTCAGCACCCCATAATTTCACAAAACCTTCCCTATCTATCTGGGACCTTCTAATAGTGAGCCACCAGGCCTAAAGTCCAACACAAAACAAAAAATAACCTTGGCTGAGGCAAAAAAATACCCGAACGCCACAGCAAAAAGGAAAACAAACAAACAAAAACCCAGAAAAGGAGGGGAAAAAAAAGAGAGAGGGAGGACAGGGCTCATCAGATCTCCCTTTCCTTCTGCCTCAGCACCTACTTCTTGGTGGCATTCCCCAACCAGCCATTTTTCTTTAATCACAGCTCCTTTATTGGCACTTTATCCAGCGGTGGTCCTCCAACTGCCTGTGCCTTCCTCTCTATGCCTCTGCTCTGCTGAATCCTTTGCAGGCTGGTATCAGGGAGAGAGCCTCCCAGCAATGGTGTCTCTCCTTGGCTGCCCCTTTCTGGGGCTGGAAATGCTTGTTGCGGCTCCTTTCCCTCCAATCCAGAGTGAGCATTCACTCCAGAAGTGCGGCACACTGCTGCACGTGTCAGTGGTGATCCTTCGTTTCCCTTAGGTGAGTGCAGAGAAATTACTCTTTTTTGTCAGGGGTTTCTCTTGCCTTAAAAGGATTCCCCTGGCACATTAAAAAAAAAAAATGCTTTACCAGAAGAAGCAGCATATTAGTTCAACTTGGCTCTGCAGCACTTCAGTGGGACTTTTATCGAATAGCTGATTCAATCAGCTATTCAATAAAAGCGGCAAGTAAGCCCCACTAAAGCACCCAATCCATACAGATGTTGGGCAAGGTGGGTCTAGCTAACATGCTGCTTCTTTTGGCTGTGCACAGCATTCGGCATGGGAGCACACAGAGTTTAAAGTAAACTGTCATTTTGGGTTTTTTTTTTTCAATGTCTGCAAGCAGCCATCACGTAGCTAAGGGGTTTGCAGGGGGGGAGACCAGGACACCAACTCCACTCTCTTTCCCCCCACATCCCTCTCCCCCCAGTATGAGTGCTGTACAATTATTATTAACAAATATCTGCCTAGAATATCTTCCAAATAATCTATTTGTCCTTAAAAGTAGGAAGTGCCATAGTGGCTCAGGCAGTGCTTTGTTTCTTGTCAGATTTTATCTCTGTGGTTCAGATTGTGGGGTGTGGTGACACAGATCTCAAATCGTCACATTTTTAAACATCAACAGACCCATCCAGCCTACATACATTTTTACGGATGCTCTAGCTGGGGGCAACGTTTACAACAGAGATCACCGTGAATGCCACTAGAGGGCTCATGGACTATTTAAAGGGCTAGAACCTTGTATCTTAGAGTGAGCTTACAAGTTGCAACTAGCATGTGCTAACTTTAAGGAATAGGCCATTGTAAAAGTTAGCACGTGCTGAGAGCAGTTGCATGTTTGGGATTAAAATTCTCTGTAACATGCACAGCTCTGACCTACTACTTAGAGGCTGGAGAGCAGAGGCATGGCTAGCTGACCAGTCTGCCCTATGCCAGTCCTGTTCACCTGGCTCTCTAGCAGCAAAAAACAAACATTCCCCCAGTCCCAGCGCACACACCCAGCACCCAGTGTGTGTGCACACATGCACATACACTCCTTTCCCACCCCCCACCCCCCTAGTATGTGCATGCAAGTGTACATGTGCACACTCCCCACCCCCAGAATTTCCTTTGGCTGCTGTTGCCACTGAGCAGCACAGCCAGGTTATAGGGGTGGCAGTAGGGGTGTTGCACAAGGCCGCTAAGCCATATTGCCATATGAAAAGCAGAATGTGTATGTGCATGTACCAGTGGGAGGAGGGGCATCCTGCTTGGCCACACTGCAGCCTGGCAGCTCCCTGCCTCACTTCCCCCTTCACCTAATTCACCTGTGTGCCCCCAGCATCTCCCTTCCCCTCTGCCCCTTTTCTTATTTGCTAATCACTGCTCTATTGTCGGGGCACCAGAATCCTGAAGAACAACTAGTGGTGCCTCCTAGGATGCCAGCAGACTGCAAACTGGTGGAACACGTTCATGTCAAGTTGAGCTGCCTAGCATTGTTCATTGATAACCCTCACCTCAAGTGGCGTAGCTTAGCACTTGTTAGTGTGGTTCAATTGTTCAAGTTTTAAGTGCCCTTAACAAGAACTAATTGTGAGGTGCAATTTCACCCCTACAGCTGTGAACCCTTGCTCTTATTGGCAAGTGATGACTCATTGAGTCACCTGTCAGATTTGAATGGGACTACAATGAAAGAAACTTCTCTCCATTTTGGCCCTTGACAATGGGCACTGTTAGTTACATTGTAGGATGATGCATGAATCCCTGAATCAGAAATCAGAAGAGTCTGATCCCCACGTAGGGTAGTAAAACAGTTTTATATGGCTCCAGTTTCTACTATTATCCCTCCTGCTTTTAGTATCAGCAAAAGAAACCTTGGTGGTTTTTAAATCGAGTTGGATGTATAAACAATAGTAATGAAAGAACAGGGCAGGCTATAATGGCTAGCAAACTCGAAAAAATTAAGTGGAAAATAAAAATGAATTACAGTTTAAAGAAAAGAATTAATATGAGGTACCTTCATAGCCACCACAGTCATTATATTCATCTACTTCTAAATCATGTTTTGGAGTTTTAAATAGTTTTACAAAAAATGTAGCGCCTGTGCAGTCTTGCTCCCTGGCACTTTGCAAGCATCCTATAATTTGTACAAACAAGAAGCCACAGTCTCCCTAATTCTTGCAAGCCTTTAATACCATATTCCATAGTGAGCATTATTATAAGCAATTAAAATGGAGCAAGGCTTGTCAGATAAATTAATGAGGTACGTTTTCAGGAGAATTAACTACCACTTTCATTTAGTTTGTTCTCTTACTCACAAATGCCCTGATTTAGCAGTTTTTAGCATGTGCTTAAGTCGCAAGGATGTAAATGGAACCAATAAAATCTCCTCTACATGAATTTTTGTACCATAATAACAGATCATTTTAGAAACTGATTTAAATGAAACAGTATGACTCCCTGGTGTGGATGCAGTTAATCCATTATAAAGACGCTTAGATTGGTACAACTTCTTTTATAAATCTTTTTGTGACATTATAACTATCTCCCTGCCAGGAGGCCATACTGCTTTAACCAGAGTTTCTAGTCCAATATAGCTTTAGTAGTACAAAAACTGTAGGGAGACCCGTCCTAAGTAAAAATAGCATTATATTACCTTAAAAAAAATGCTGGCCTAGACCCTCAGCTTAAGCATAGGCATGGTTTCGTCAATGTAAAATCCATTCCCTTCATTTTTTTCTTTTATTAATATGCTGTGCCTTTATTTCTTTTGGAAAGAATTTGTATACAATAGACATCAAGCTCTTAATGAACAGCTTTTTAAACTGTCATGTTGGCATTGACAGAAAGTTGAGAAACAGTTTCTCTCCTAGGTTTCCATGGTGACAGAATTTCCCAGAGTGCAGTCAAAGTAACCTCTGTCATAATTTGCTATAGGTAGTTTTTGAGCTGTCACTGAAGATTCCTCCCCTTTAAGATTAGTAACTGCATTCTAGAGATGGCCAACATAACCCACCTCAAACAACAGTTTGAGCAACTTCCTGATGGCTGTTAAAACCGAAGATCCAGGAAGTTCGTCTTGTAGTAAGGGCTAGATCCAAATCCCACTGAAACCTATGGTAAGGCTTTCCCTTGATTTCAGCAGGAGCCTCACTGAGATAATCCCATGAATTTTGGATTAGTCCAGATGTTGCTGTTGACTTCAATAGCAGGAGCAGACCCCAAATGGAAGATGTTTGCTGGTGGGTTTTTTATATATATATATACACACACACACGTATATGTGTGTGTGTGTATAGTAGATATATGTATATATGTGTGTGTGTGTATGTGTATATATGTGTGTGTGTGTATGTGTATATATACGCGCGCGTGTGTGTATGTGTGTGTATGTGTATATATACGTGCGCGTGTGTATATGTGTGTGTGTATGTGTATATATACGCGTGTGTGTATGTATATATGTGTGTATGTATGTGTATATATATGTGTGTGTGTATGTATGTGTATATATATATGTGTGTGTGTATGTATGTATGTATGTATAAGTGTGTATGTATATATATAAAATCTCCAACATGAAAATGTTCCGCTTCAACCACCTGTTGAAATGGAAACTTTACAACACCAGGAAGAAAGAAGCCAAACTTCACAGCAATGTATATTTTCTAAGCCTATGCAAGAAATACATCATTCCCAGAGGATTGAATATCTACAATCCTCTAACTATTACACACAACTCCAAATATGCTTCACAACGCTGCAGGAGAACTTCAGAAAAATGTGGAATCATTTCCTTCATATAACCTACTCCAGAAGAGATCAACTCAAAACGGAAATCAGCACATGCTACAGCAACTTAAAAGAGATAAATCTGGATATCTTCCCAAACATTACACAGTGTATACAAAGAGACTACCAAAGATGTTTTACAACATCCATCCAATATAAAAAGAAGAAATTGAACCGGTTGCTACAGGAACAACTTCCCCATCAGAGGAACATACTAAACCATCAGAGAAACAACACCAATACCGAACAACGTTCCAACCTCATGCCTGATGAAACTGAAGGAACGAGTCGGCCCTCAAATATTGTCAGTCTCTCCAAGCAAACACGCTTACCGAAGATGAAAAATCTGTCCTCTCTAATAGCCTTAATTTCCGTCAGGAAAAATACCCTAATAAGATACTACAATGTGGAGACCTAGAAGAATTTTCCTGATGCCTCTGTCTCAAGGAATATTTCCACAAGCAAATCAAATCCACTTTCAACAACACTTCATCCTGTGACAACATCGAGGAAAAGATCAACGCCTCAAAAAATCTAAAAAACATTAGATTGGGCATCTCACAATGGATGAAATTCAAACCTCAACTGCTGTATTTCATGCTTCAGGGAAAGAATGAACAATGAAATAATCAAGAACAAACACCACCATAACAACCTCTCCATCTCAGAGAGAAGGGCCATAGACTCTCTACGATCCAACCACCAAATAGTAATAAAACCAGCAGATAGAGGAGGAGCTATAGTTATCCTTAACTGTGAAGGCTACATAAAAGAAGCCAACAGACAATTATTTGGCACCACCTACTACAAAAATCTAGAGGAAGATCCAACTCCCCTTTTCACCTTAAAACTCAAAACCACCATCACATTATTTCCATCTGAACTACAAGGAAAACTACAAAACTTGATCCCCCATTACCCAGTCCAGGGACTTTTTACATGCTCCCCAAAATCCACAAATACAGAAACTTAGGCAGACCTATAATATCCAACTATGGAACCATAGCTGAGAAAATATCAGGTTTGATCGAATCCATCCCAAAAACCTCTACTCACCCAAAGACTGGACTTTGTCCAAGATACAACAGACTTTCTATGAAAACTTAAACATAGACCACCTTCCCAGCAATACCCTCCTAGCCATCATGAATGTTACCAGGTTATATATCAACATCCCACACCAAGATGGTGTCCAAGCCTGCCTTACATATCTACAGGAGCAAGATTACAACTCAGAGCACAGAAACAAAGAAATTACTTATTATGCTCTTCATCCTCGCACATAACTTCCGATTCAATAACCAACACTTCCTCCAGACCGTGGGCATAGCTATGGGCACCAAAATGGCCCCACGCTATGTCAACCTTTTTATGGCCCACCTGGAAGAATAATTCCTCAAGAACTGCACCATCAAACCCATGCTATACCTAAGATATATAGATAACATCTTCATCATTTGGACTGAAAACCTGCAGTCTCTGATTGAATTTGTGATGGAAATCAGTAACCATCATCCCTCCATCAGACTCTCTCTTGAATACTCCAGCAACAACATTGTCTTCCATTCCTCTGATCCTCGTTGCCATACATTTGCATTTTCACAGACTTGCATTTTAGCGCTGTGCAAAGCTTTGGCCCCTGATTTGAGTTGGTGGAGATTTGCCCCAATTCGGTGGCCAAATCTCTTAATCCAGATTGAATCAGAGGACCCTTTAATCTCTCCAAATTGAATCAGAGCCCTCCAAATTGATTTGGGGAGATTCAGACATAGACACAGCTTTAAATGTTTTTTCTACATGCCTCTAGGTAGCAGGCGGTTCATGAATGCTGCAGTGCTAGGGTGCATGGGGTGTCCCACAGAAGCACAGTGGGTTCCCCGGTGTACTCAGCAGCAGACCCAAAAGTAGACCAGAAGCACTTCCTGTACACTTCTGGGTCCTCCGGGGGGTGCACGGGGGGCACCACGTGCTCCCCACTGGCTCGGTGACTGCCTCCTGGATCTGGGTGGTACCTGGGGTCCTCTCATGGCTGATTGCTGAGCTGGGGTGGGGGGCACAGTGGTCTCACCAGTGCGCTCCCTGGAGGACCTGGAAGCGGACCGGAACTATTTCTGATCTATTTCTGAGTTTGCCACCGAGCATGTGAAGGACCCCCTGCACTCCTGTGGGATGCTCCATCCGCCCCATGATGGCAGCATTTACAAGCCATGCCTGCTACCTCAAGATACGTAGAAAAAACTTTTAAAGCTGTGTCTGTGTCCGAATCGCTGATTCTCTGAATCAGCATTGAATCTGCAGATTTGGATTCGGCTGAATCAAATCAGTGATCCAAGTTAACGAATCGAATCACTGTCTCTGATTTGGGCCAAATCCAAATCGAATAGGGCCCACTTTGCACACCCCTACAGTGCATTTTCCATATTGGGTTCTGTTCTACCCAGGAGAGCACATAATTCACCAGCAGATTCTCTATGCCTGAAGAAGGCTGAAAAGCTTGCAATGAACAATTTCTCCAGCTATTTAGTTGGTCTAATAAATGATATCACATCTACCCAAAAAGCCTTGTCACGCAACTGTGGCATCAGTACCCACTCCCTGGCATGGAGCATCCAATGACAAGTCTAGAGATATCTGAACATTATCTTCACTTCTGTCTGGAAATGAAAAGAAGATGGTCCTCAAAACTGATCTGATGGGCAAAGGAAATAAGGACCCACCTATACTGATAAGTAGAAGGAGAAATGAACAACCCATGGAGTCAATCAAATGTACACTTGGAAAATAAATGCAATTCTTAAAAAGTTAGAAGGGCAAGGCAAGTGAATTTCAGTGATTGCTTCGGTAGTTCAAACCACGGGTCTTGCACATTCTGCTTGCCCAGAATGTGCAACAAGTAACAGAGAGATATGTGGGAGTAGTTAAAAGGAGAGTTGGGGCATCAGATTAGATAGCTTTATACATATCAATGATACCTAATACAATACATAAATGGCTAACTGCCAAAGAACAAATTCCTTGGGATAAATGCAGGCAGGAAAGCAATCTAGGTATATAGAGAGAGATAAAATCATTTTGTCTCCTACTAATATGCAGCTGGTTCTGACTTGGAACCTAACGCATATTTAATCACGGCCACCCTTCAGAACAGGAAATGCGGGGAAGAAAACCCTCTTTCTGCTTGAAATTACATGGAAGACTTTAGGATGGCAGAACGCCATTACTTAACTGGGCTTGACCTGGGATCCTTTGGCTAATCAACCCCACTTTTCTGAACAACGCCGAGGCATTTTGGATGAGATCAGGACCCCAGGTTTATGACCCATTTGCAGTTTATGAAACATTCCTCCAGAATTTTGTCTGACCTACCTTTCTCATCTATATGAGAGAGGAAGAGACTGAACAGGGAGGGACTGAGGATGATTAAAACCTGTTCTTTGCTATTTGTGCAAGAACTGTGGACAGTTCCTTTCCAAATTAAATCTGGCTGCTGGGGAGCTGGGGAGCTAGCTGGCAAATGCAAAACCCAGGCCCCTGCATGCCAGATAGCTGCAATTGTACATGTGGCATTTTTGGTCCATCTGCAGAAACCACAATGTGCCAATTGCTTTATTTAGTATGGGCTGAGAGGAAGAATGCAGCATACATAAGAAGCGTGATATTTCTTCGGCTCTATGGGGGATTTCTACTCTGTGACTAAATGGCTGAGGTTTGGCAGCTTCATTGGGCCATACCTTAAGAAAGCTTGTGGACCAAGTGTAGGTCTCTGACAGTGTGGTTGTTACTTTACTCTGTTAGAGCTGTTCAGGGGGTTAGGTATTACTGGTCACATCAGGCTCCCTCGGTTTGGATGGGCTGTGCACATTGTCAGGATACCCTCTGTGATGCTGTGCTCCAGAACTCATTATTCCAAGAAAAAAAACAACAGGCTTCAGCTCTTCATAACAAAAACTCAGTCATCTTTCTTGCCCACAGACAAGCCTAGACACTAGTGTCCATGACCAACTGATACACAGTGGCAGCTAGGTCATGATACAAATATAAACATAACCCTTAACCCAGTACATGGCATTAAAGGTTTCTAGGCCCATATTTGTACATGGATCAAAACACCTTTGTGTTTACAGCATACTCAACTTATTGATCAGTGAAACATATTTATGTGACATCATCCATATCATACTTTTCACCAGTTAGTGCAACCTTCTCACCAGATACTGACATACGTGGCCAAGCCACTCTGATCTGTGTTTTGTACCAGCCTTATCAATTCATTCTCTAGCTATTGGCCTTGGAGGCGCCTTTAAAACTAATGAGCTACTTTTCCACCACTTCTGTGCAAGCCACATATGCCTAGTTTCATATTCAAAAGGGCCTACTTTGGTTCATGCTCTTGTCAGGGCCCCTGTGTGATCTGTATATGCACTAGGCCTGTGCGAGTTGGCAGCGATCTGATCCAGCTTTGGATCTGGCTGCTTCAGATGGTAGCAATCTGATCCGGAGCTCTGCACCAGGTTTCCGCCTCGATCCGGCTGAAGCGGCTCCAAAGCTTTGGAGCTGCCTTGGAGATCCGGCCATAGGGTATAATGGGGGATCAATAAAATATCTATAACCTTGTTGTTTTTTGTCCAATTTGGATTAAACTTGGAGGGATGGTAGCCTCTGCTGAGAGCATAAAGCCTGCCGCCGATTTTCAAGAAGATCGGTGCAGAGGTTTGGGAGGAACCGTACCCCAAAGTCTTGAAAGCCAAACTCCTGTTATGTCTATGTGTTACACCATGGGGGTGGAGGGGAGGGTGGTCAAAACTGCAGGGCTGGTAGCTCTTGCTGAGGCCACAAAGCCTACCAAGTTTCAAAAATATCGGTGCAGGGGTTTGGGGGGAACTGCCCCTCAAGCTGCGGACAAGCAAAACTCGTGACATAGGTGACCCTGTGTGTGTTAAGGTGCAGGGGGGTGACCACGACACCTGCCAGCTGTGGAGGAGATCAGTGCAGGGGGGTCTGGGGCCCTGCACCCCTAGCTGCTGACAGACAAAACTTGTGACTTGTGGGATTCACTGTGGCCATGGCGGTGTCAGTGGCGAGTGATGGGTGGCAAGCAGCTACTGCCCACAGACGCCAGCGGCAGCAGCCAATCTCAGGGGGGGTACGTACCCCCTCTGTGTCATAGCACTTCCTTCTGGGCTCTCTGTTACTTTCTTTACTCCTAGAAGAGAGAGGATTTTCTGGTGCTTTAGGGCCACTGGAATAAAATAGGTCACATATACAGCCCACCCTCTCTACCTCTGGAAGAAATTCTGTGGAAAGGAAATGGACAGCGCACTTCAGCTCCCCTGGACAGTAAGGTTGCGCGAAGCTTCGGGTGGTGATTTGATTCGGAGGAGATTCAGCCCAATTTGGTGGCTGAATCTCCAACTCTGAATCGAACCAGGGGACCAATCTAAAGGTCTGAATCAATTCAAAGTTCTCTGAATCTTCGGGAAGGATTCGGAGAGCTTTGATGATTCAGGCAGTCCTGAAGTAAGTAAGTAAGTACTAGGGATGGGGGAGGAGACCATGGGGGGACCCCTGCCAGCCCCCCTGACCCTTGCCCACTCTCCCAGCCTCCCCTTGGCTGTCCCCACCCACCTCAGCTCTGTACTTTAGAAAAAAGCCCTGGTGCTAAACAGGTGCTGCTGGGCGGGGGGGGGGGGGGGGGGCGATCCCCACAGCCCCCCACTGCCCCATGCTGCATGGGGGTCTCTGCACAAGCCCCTTGACCCCCCCCATTCCCCTGCCCCCCCCCACAGCTGCCCTGCCTGCCAGGGCTTCGGACCTTTAAGAAAAAAAGCCAAGAAAAGCCGCAGGACTTACTGTCTCTGGTGCAGCCTTGGGGCTTTGGGGGCTCATGCAGTGCCCCCCACATGGTGGGGGGGTAACAAGGGGAAGAAGGGGGCAGTGGGGCTCACCCCTCACTGGCAGGAGCGGTGAGTCCCGGGGTCTCTTTAGATTTTGGGTTTTTTTTTCTTAAAGGGCCAGAGCTGGCCCATGTGGGGTACCCATGGGGGCTGGGGGAGTGGGCAAGGAGTTTTGGGGGCTTGTTCAGAGCCCTCCATGCAGTGTGGGGCAGTGGGGGTCAGCGGAGATTGCCCCCCACCGGGCAGCACCAGCTGAGCCGGGGCTTTCTTTTCCCCCAAGTGCCTGGAGAGGCAGGCATTGCCAGGCTGGGAGAGGGGTGGGGGATGGGCCTGGCCTGCCCGCCGAACCTTCGAATCAGATTCAGCCAACTCAAATCAGGACAGTGATTCGAGTCGCCGAATCGAATTACTGTCCCCCAAACCGGTCAAATCCGAATTCCAAGCGAATATAGCTGCTTCGCACAAGCCTGCTGCACAGCTCTTCTAGTGTCTGCAGGCAGCTGACAGTCCTGTGTCAGTTCAGGAAGCAAAGAGGTGCAAAGACGTCCCACTTTCTCATCCCGTGGTGAGCTGAGCTCAGAAGTAGCTCAGTTTCAGGATAGGTAGACTACTGAAAGCTCTGTTTTCTTCCCAGCATGGGTAAGTCTGGATCCATCAACTGCTCAATCAGTCTGTTTATTTACACAGGATTTATGAATCCTCCAATGCCATAGTATGAGTACTGCATTTTATTGTATTTATCCTCCCACCACCTCCTTGTACGATGAAAAAGTTAAACTAATCCCACCTTACAGAGGGAGAAGAGAGGCAGAGAGGGAGAGACCGACTTGCCCAAGGCCACACAGGAAGTCTGTGGCGGAGCTGGGGTAATAGTGATTATCCCAAATACCTTTAGATTTTACATGAATTCTTTTCTGCTCCTTTCAAGAGAGAGAAATGTCAGATCTGCTTTCTGAATGTGAGCCCGCACACGAAAATATTTTAACCGAACAATGACATGTAGATAGGTGAAGCAGACCTGTGCTATAACACACTTTTTGAGCTCTCCAATTAGGTGAATAAGTGAAGCGAGTGTGACAGCCTTGCTGCAGTAACTGACACACGTTTGTCCCCCACGCCATCCCCAAACCGGCCAGCTAATTGTCATGACTGGCAGTTCAGTTCAGGAGAAGCCCCAGAGGGAAATTGTTCATCGTTACCAGCACAGATTAAAGTGAACTGGCTAAGCTGCAAGGGGAAGTTAACAAGGTACCTGACTGCATTATGCTGGGTTTAAACTAGTGCTGCCAGTCCTACACTCATGAGTACTCTCATTTGAAAAAACCACCCGCTCTTGAGTGCCTCTTGTCCTCCTTGATTGCATCTGAGCTCAGTGAGCTCGAGCTTTGCTCTCCTCTTCCAGTTTGACTAAACCCTTGTGATCGCTGAGAGGCTGTTTGCTATTTTCTCGGCGTACACGGGTCGATCCGTTTCCTTTTTTTAGCCCTCGTTGCCTCATCATGGCTGAAACCAGACACGTCGCAGATATTGTCTGACATTGTCAACAGGGAAATTATGTCAAGCATTGTACCCTTAATGTTGATTGCCGCTTAAGAAGGGAACTGAAGACTGCAGCAATCAGCCTGACTGCACAGTGCTGAATTAAAATTTTGTGCTTATTCATAATCTTCCTTGACATTAATATGAATAAAATGGCAATAAACCTATATTTTATATTCTGTCATTTCACTCTGCATGACTAGTACTGTAACTTTGCATGCTCCCACTACACTCATACAGATTACACTTACAAATTGCCCCTCTGAATAAAGAGCACTGTGCAGGGATGACAAGTATTGATTTCCAATCTCCTTCCAAAATGACTCTATCATTGCAAGTAAGTCAGGCAATTTGCCTCACTTTACACTTCAGGCTATAGGCTTCAGATCACATTGTCAGGCCTGATCCTTCAGGAGATGTTTAATTAGAGAAGAAATGAAAGGAATTACTGTAAATCAGCACTTAGTAGGCAGCCCTACAGAATTTGTAAAGCCCCTTCCCCCACCCCCACTTCCCTTCTCATGTGTGAACGGATTAATTTATTCTCTTCTCCTTCCAAGGAAGTTTTCAAAGGTTGTTTCACATCATTAGAATTGCTGTCTTTTCTCTAGGAAATATCTTGGCATGGTCGAGTTAATGTTTTACTTTGCATTGACAGATTCTTCTGCATCTGACTGCATTCGAAGAAAAAGAAAAAGGAAAAGGAGCATCTCTACAGTCACCGGGGCTGACATAAGGGCTCACCTTCTCACTGCGCGCGCGAGAGAGAGACTCGCCCTGACAGTGCAGTGAAGTTGCCCAGCACTTTTGCTTTCAGAGCTGGCTTGAACCTAATTATGACTAACATGCAGCAAAAATACATCTCACCAGAGGGGAATTTTAATACTCCTAACAACTGCACTCAGCAAGAAAATGCATTAGAGTCAGCCATGCTGTAAGTTCTTATCATATCACAGTTCAAAGGCACCCCTGTATTGTCCCTTTGGGACACAGGTTTCTTGGCACCTGTAACACTGAGGCAGAACGTATAGGGATAAAGCCAAACAGAGTGCAAATGCCTAGTATGGCAAATACCTGTCTAAACTGGAGCTGGCTGACACCCATTCCCTTCAGTGCCAGTCTGCAGCAGAGGGGATGTTGCTGGGAAAACAGGAACCTGATCAGGGCACTATTCAGAGCAGGTCCTTGGAGCCATAGGCAGCCATAAATAACTTGGTAATGTCCAGGGCTACGGCAGTCCCCAGCTAGTGCCAGACCAGGGGAGCTGCAAAAGTGACTTGAAGTGATCCTGTAAAAAGACAGGAGCCCTTGAGCCCCTGATGACACCCAGTCTCACAGCCTCTGCGGAGAACACTCCCTGAAGGCCAAGTGTGTTCCCATTCAGCTTTTGGCTTTCGTCCCCAGTGGCACAGTATTTAGTTGAACCTGCTTGTGAGGATGGAGTTTGGGGTCAGAGATGGGGAAAACTGCGGGGGAATGGCAAAAGAAACAATTAATACAAAAAGGGAAGGAAAAAAGAAAATGCAAGGGTAGGCTGGCTGGCTGCAACTGTTCTCAGCTGCCCCTCATTAGCTTGTTAAGGCAAACCAGCTGGCTGCACAGGCAGGTGGTTTGGTTTCCCAAGCAGACCGAGAGGCAGGGTTAGTTTCTCAGAAGAAAGGTTTAGTCAGCAAGGGTTGGATACAGGAGATAAGCAACACTCTTCAGTGTTTAAACTGTTTCAGTAGCAGCTCACAGGTTTCTTTTCTTGTATTTGCTGTGTTGTGTAGTAGTGAGCTTTTGGAGAGCAGTACTTTTTTTTTTCTTTTCTTCTTATTTCAAGGACTTAAGTCCCTGGGGCTTACCAGTAATTACCCCAAACTTAGTTTAAGGAAAACCTTGAATGTGGGTTATGTGTCTCTGTGTGGTTTCTAATGGATCCTGGAGGAAGCATCTGGAGAAAAGCGATCCTCCTCTCTTGTGTTCAAGTAAAGGTAAAGTCCAGTGATTTGGAAGCCAACTTGCTGTTATGTTTCTGGTTTAAAAAAAAAATTACGAAACTTAATTTTTATTTTTTTTTAGCAGAGATTTGTTAACTTTGCATAGAGATGGAAGTAGAAGCGGGAGAGCTAACTGTTGCCGGTGCTTTCATTTTTTGATGATTTATCATCTTTATATCTTATGCGGCTGGTTTATTTTAGTATACTGAGCAGTGTTCTGGAAAATGGCCTTTTGTTCTAGGGCAAAGCACCCGTGCATTTCAGCCAGTTTCATCTGAGAACTTATTGATATCTGACAGCAGGAGTACATGTTTCCATGGCTCTAACCTAGCTGCCATTAAAATCAGTGGAACAGACTCCCACCAGTTTCCAGTGGCAGGTGTATTGTGCGCTACCTGCGTTTGCCATGCTGTAGCTCACAGTAAGAGAGTTGTCTATTGAGCCTGGGGCTCCTGTTATTTGAGCAGGAAAAAACAGTAGCAGACGGTACTCGGAGGGACATACAAAGGTTAGCTGCAAAGGGATAAGCAGCTAGAAGCTGCTGCAAGTCAGCTGACCGGAAATATGCTGCGCCACTTCTGCCTATAAGCCAGGGCTTGTGCCAGGGTGGTCAATCTGGCCCTGCCGAGGCTCCAACAAGGAAGAGGGGGCCCAAGGTAGTTTGGTGATTTCAGGCAAAAAGTGCTCCCTGAAGTAATGCTTGGAGATACCTGCAAGGCACGGGCACATCTGTAGGGCAGGCTTGGAGGCCGTGATTAGCTCGTAGGGCAATGGGTGCTCTTGGAAGGTGCGCGTGGGCTATGAGGGCCCATGTTGCAGGTTCAGAGTGGGATCCATGAGCAGGTGATAGGTTATGGCCGGCTTTATACTCTATGGGCAGCCTCACTTTCCAAGTTTTATTAGTAAGATCAATGTGTGGCAGGTGAGTACCTTAGAGTTTGAGGGGTGCAGGAGTCAAGTCAGCACTGGGAGGTGTGACGACCACCCCGGCACCCTGGCCTGGCTACAGGATGTTAGCAGTGGGTGTAGCTGCTAGGTCTAGGAATGAGACGACTGACTCAACTGGAACAACTGCTAAGCGACCACAATGAGGAGTGGCACGGCGGGTTCAAGGTTGCGAGAGATGGAATAGCTTGTTCTGTGCCTCTCTTGGTACTTGCTAGCAGAAGTGGGAAATTAAGCTTTGTGCTAGGACAGAGCGTGGACGCTCACTGTTGAGGAGTAATACTGCCTGATGACTTTCTGCCAGTGATCACTGGCGACCTGGTATAATCTAATGTGTGTGCCTGTACAATGACTCGTCCTAATATTTGCATTTAATCTTACTACAGGCTTTACCATCCTAAATTGACTCGTGCTGCTGTGTAGACAAAAATGCACAGCAGCCATGTGCTGCCTTATTGAGAGTGCCGTAGAAAAACCCTTAATGGAAATCCCAATTCAGCATGCTTTCAGGGTTTCATCATTCTGACTTGGTATACGTGACTTGGACTGCTTAATTTTACTCTACCTTGGCTGTACTTTGTATAAGTCAGAAATATTGCAGAATGAGGGAGTCGCTTTAGTGACTTTGAAAAGTTGTTTTTTCCCCCCCCAAATTACCTGATGTTGGAGAAAACCAAACCCTCCTATGCTTTTGCAAAATGTTGTTGCAAGCAATGACCACATTCGTTTGTCATCTGCGGAGACAACCTTTTTCTTTGCTTCACTGTTGAAAATGAAACCACTTGTTTGCTGCATAGCAATAATGCAGGGAAATACTTTGAAAATTCACAGCTGTGCCCCTTGTACAGTTGTCTACCAAGACAGCAAAATCAGTAAAAGAGCTTGCCCACAGAATCCAGGGCCAAGGGGCTGATGCTAAAACCGCACATGTAACTAACTTTGCTCACGTGCCTAGTCTCATGGAAATGCAGTAAGTCCAGTTGCATAACTAGCAGGGTTGAAATGTTGTGGTTGTGATGGTCTAGGACATGTACAAGAAGCAAGGCTTTTCTGTGATGCTTGTTATTGGACCACTTTTGTCGTTGGTGAAGATGATAAGCATCCTCATGCAACTAGGCTGAAGGGCCTTTATCTGTGTGTGTATTTTCAGCAGTGTGTGTAGGAGAAGGGTGACATAAGGGGACCCTGAAGGATCTCTAATACTTGCCTTTTAATGACTTGAAATCTGTCCTGTAGCATGAAAGGAGGAGTGCACACAATGATATGCCAGGGTACGCTATGCATTGAAGATTCACCTTCTTTGAGCCTTTGAATCAACATTGAGAGTTTCCTTTTCTGGAATACATGTACCAACTCAGCCACAGGTGGCTGGTGAAGTTGGATGAACTTCTAGGTGAAAGTCTACTACCTGAGTTACTTAGGATTTCAGCATAAATGTTTGGTGTCACCCTACCTCATCTTTAAAGAAACCCAAACTCAATACTAATCCATGCTTTGCCACTCAAAATTAATTGGAACCAGAAACAAACCATGCCCTACGTATATGCTCCCCAAATCACCTTTATTGATGGTACCATTAATGTCTTCAGCAACTTCTAACGGCCTCTGACATTTGTTTTAGCAAAACTCAAATAAATATATACGGGGAATAAGAGTATAGTAAAACTCTTGGCTCCTTAGAATTGTTCTTCAGTAGACCTCTATGGTGTTAGGCACTGTTTGTGATTGTAGACAGTTTCGCACTTAAAAATATTTTCCTCTTGGAAAACACAACGCTTTAGCCAGCTACTTATTTTCAAGCACTGTGTGTGTATGTGTGTGATTTTTGATTTTTTTTTTTTTTTTTTTTTTTTTTTTTTTAAATCGAACTGTAGCCATCTAAAAATGTCAAATTTTTAATATGGCTGTTCTATACACAATGTAGATATAAAAACAGGGGTGTCAAAGATGGGGGGGCCCATGGGTTGGATATGGCTAGCAGAGCCCCGTGTCTGGACTTGACCCATGTGCAGCATGTGGTGTGTGCCAGACTGCTTCCATGCCTGTGGCACGCAGTTCTCGCTGTGGCTGGCCTGGGATATACACCATGTAGGCTACCTGCCTTAGCCTGTCTGGGCCCTGCGCCATGAGCACAGCCCACCCTGGGTGGTCTGGGGTGGGTGCCATTTGTGGCATGGGTCCCAAATTGCATGAGTACCCCATGAGGTGCCATTCTGGATCATCTAGAGTGAGTGCTGTGTGTGCTGGATACAGCATGAGGGGTTGGGTGGGGGGGAAGGGGCAAGGAGGGAAGTGTCTGTGGGCCCAGTCTGAACCGTGGGGTGCCTAAACTGGGGCTCTGTATTCCATTGGGAGGGAGAAGGCTAAAAACAGGGTGCTGCAATTTGGGTGTCTAAGTTGTGAAAGGGGCACTGGGTGCTTTGAAAATGTTAGCGTCAGCCTCTAAAATCTGTTCAAAATTGGTTAAGTGGAACAAGTCGGTAAGAGACCTACCTCAGGGGTGGCAAGCCAAAACAGTCTTCTCTGTTTCTTTCCTTGCTGCATCACGTAGTATGTCCTGGCTTGGTGGTGATGGCTCTTCACCACAGCCTCTCTGGGGCTCAGCCAGGTTTTGGGTCAGTTAGCGCTATCGGTTCCTCATGTCCTAGAACCAGACCCCTTGCTTTTTTCAAGGCTGGTGCAGGGAAGATTTGCATTCCCAACAGAGCAGGGGTAACCCCTTTCTGTTTGGTCCAGTCGGAGTAAGTGTTGGGTGAATCCTGAGTACCAACCTTGATTTGCCTGAAGCCCTCAGAGAGATCTCACTCCTACTCATTATTTTTCTTCCCCTAAGCCTTTCAGGATGCAGGAACTGATTCCTTTGGTCAACCTGGACAACTTGTCTTTCCCTACTTGAGTGACATGCCTGAAAAGCCAGGAGGTGAAACCAGTTTTCCGTATCTCCTATAATTCTCCTTCCTCTGCTACATATCCAACAGAGAAGGACAAATGCTGTCATGAGAGAGAGAGCACCCCCAGTGATTATTTTGGCTGTCCTTTGTCCTATGAACAGTTAATCATTCTGTCTCCTAACCTCTTACCTACAATCGTCTCGGCAGCCATGCATGTAGGGGCCTTTTCCTCATAGTTTCATAGTTGGTCGGGTCGGAAGGGACCTGAGCAGATCATCTAGTCTGACCCCCAGCCATGGCAGGAAAGAGTACTGGGGTCAAATGACCCCGGCGAGGTGTTCATCCAGCCTCCTCTTAAAGACCCCCAGGGTGGGAGCCAGCACCACTTCGCTTGGAAGTTGGTTCCAGATCCTAGCTGCCCTGACCGTGAAGTCGCGCCTCCTGATGTCTAGCCTAAATCTACCCTCTGCCAACTTGTGACCGTTATTTCTAGTCACTCCTGGCGGTGCTTGGGGGAACAGGGACTCCTCCAGTGCCTGCTGGTCCCCTCTGACTACTTTGTAACAAGCCACTAGATCCCCCCTCAGCCTTCTCTTGTGGAGGCTGAACAGGTTCAGATCCCGTAGCCTCTCCTCGTCAGGCCTGCCCTGCTGTCCCCGGATCATGCGGGTGGCCTCCTCTGGACCCTCTCCATGATGTCTGTGTCCCTCCTGAAGCGCGGCGCCAGTACTGGACGCAGTACTCCAGCTGCAGCCTGACCAGTGCCGCATAGAGGGGGAGGATCACCTCCTTGGACCTTCTTGAGATGCATCTGTGGATGCACGACAAGGTGCGGTTGGCCTTCCTGACCATGTCCCCACACAGCGGGCCCATGTTCATCTTGGCATCAATGATGACTCCAAGATCCTTTTCTGCCTCTGCCTCTGCCTCTGCACTGACGAGAAGGGAGTTCCCCAACCTGTAGGTATGCTGCTGGTTCTTCCTCCCCAGGTGCAGCACCTTGCACTTGTCAGTGTTGAATCCCATCCTATTTTCATCCGCCCACCCCTGTAACCTGTCTAGGTCCGATTATAGCCTATTGCTCCCTTCTAGTGTGCCCACATCCCCCCACATCTTAGTGTCATCAGCAAATTTGAACAGGGTGCTATTTACCCCCTCATCCAAGTCACTTATGAAGATGTTGAACAGTGCAGGCTTGAGGACCGAGCCCTGGGGGACCCCACTGCCCACGTCCCTCCAGGTTGAAAATGACCCATCCACTACCCCATTTGATTCTGTAGCTGTTGACACCACAGTCCCCTAGTTTCTTAATGAGAACGGGGTGAGAGACAGTTTTTCTGGACTTTTGGAAGGCTTTTGATGCTATGTCCACTGCTACCCCTGCATCTGAGGATTTGGTGACCTGGTCATAGAAGGCCACCAGGTCTTGCTGCTAATGAACCCGTGTTGGTTGCCCCTAAGCATAGCCTCCCCTGCTGGCCCCTCATGGACATGTGCCAGAATATTTCTCTCAAAAAGCTTACCCAGGATCAAGGTAAAACTAACTGGCCTATAGTTTCCTGGGTCCTCCTTCCTCCCTTTTTTTTGAAGATGGGAACCATGTTGGCCCTCTTCTAGTCCTCTGGCACCACACCAGAGCACCACGAGTGCTTGTACAGCCATGCCAGGGGGCCCACAATGACCTCAGCCAATTCCTTCAGCACTCGGGGGTGGAGATTGTCCGGACCCGCTGATTTAAATACATCCAGTCCCTTCAGAAGTTCCCTGACTAGATCCTCCCTGACCCTTGGCTTGGGTGCGCCTCCCCTGGGGCTGATCTGGTGCCTGCTCAGGAAAATGGAGGCAAAGAAGTCATTAAACAGGTTAGCTTTGTCATCTGGTGCGAGGACCAGATTTCCTAGTGTGTCTTGCAGGACCCCCATGTTACCTGGTACCTTCTTTTTGCCCCCTATGTATTTTCCTTTAAAAAAAGGACTTCTTGTCGTCCTTGATCTGGGAAGCTAGTCCCAGTCCCATCTCCGCCTTGGCCTTCCTGACTGCCCCCTTGCAGCCCCAAGCAACTGTAGTATAATCCTCCCTGGTGATGGCCCCTCCCTTCCACTGGGTGTGCGCCTCCCGTGTTGGGATTACCTCCCTTTTGGGCTTGGAGGATTGTCTCCTTAAGGAGCAACCACTCTTCTTGGACACCCGGCTCCCACCCCTCTGGGACCTCAGTGCTTCCCCGAATATTCTCCTTAGCTCATTGAAGTCCGCCCTGCTTTCTTGGGAAATGCTACACATCAGATCAGCTGTGCTTAGGGCTGTGTGAGCTGGAGCAATCATTTTATTTAAGCTGCAGTTTAAAAATAAAACATTCTCTCCACTATAATTATAGTGTTGGCATTGGAAAATAGTGGATGCCTGCATATTGCATGTATGGGCTGTACTGCCTGTGTGGAGATAGATGCACCATCTGCTCCCAAGCTCCCCGTTCTTCCTCCTGCAGACATTAGATAAACATGTTGAGAGAGCAGCAGACTGTTTTCAATCATGACATATCTGAGCTGTGTTTAAAGTCAAAAGCCGTTATTTACAGCTCGGTGAAGAGAGAGGACTCATAATCAAGGGCAATAAACTAGATCCATAGCAGTTTAATGGTTCAAGGGGATGGGAATTGTTTATGTCAATCCTGCCGTTTTGTTCTTTACACTGGAGAAAGCTCCAAAAAGAAGAGATTATAATTTCCTGGGGAACTAATGCCTTCTGGCTACTGCTAGATGATGCCGAATGCTGCATATTGGGTTAGGAGTTACAGAACTCGGACAAATATGGGTCATTTCTTCTAGATGGAATAAGAGACTCCAAATTTGTTTTCTGAATAATCTGCAGCATTACAGCCACAATTCTGCTCGATGAGAGCTTTTCCTCCCCGTTTAAATGCTGCCTGAGCTATGGTAAGTGGATGCTGGCTCTTTCTCAGCACAATCTTTAACCTGAGGAGTGGTGAGGAAGGCAACTGGTAGGATGTCCTCTCCATGACTCAGGAACTGGTTTTGACTTGCTGTTTAGACTCCCACAAACCACTGCAAGATTTAGGTCTCTCTTTCCATTGATTTGAATGACAACAGAGACCCAAACTGACAACTCTAGCACAATTGCTCAAAACACCTAAGTGAGTTAATTGCACGTTCTTTGTTTATTATTATTTTATATTTTTCTTTTCTAAAGTTGCCCACATAACGTTGGTCCTTGGGACCATGAGCCACTTTTGAATACAATGCATAGAGACTTGGAAAATATTGTCCTCTGACCCTTTTAATAGTCCATTGATCTGAGATGGTGTGGGAGATTTTTTCTGATTACAGGGTGAATAACCTTTACTTGCTATAGAGGGACTCCCTTCCTTTCTACAGGGTGAGGTAGGAGCTGAATGCCCTAGGATTGTGGTTTCCTTGTGCTCAGATGTGATGATGGCCTGCTGTCTCTGCATGGCATCAGATTATGGCAAGCATTAAGTATAGGAGATCTCCACAGTGCTTCCACATTTCTCGCTTGTATTGGTTAACACACTCTAGCTTTGGGACTGAGAAAGATGGCATTTGTCTGCCCGGATGGGTACAGAAAACTGCTTGACTGGTACGAGTGTACATTATCAGTGTCGCTCTTCACGATAACTGTCTCTCACAATATAGATGGTCTTTCCCTCCACCTCCCACCAATCGCCCATTCTAATCCTGCTGGCATTTGCTCTCTGGCCCTTGGAATTCAATTGGACTGATTTCCTGCGCATTAAATGTATGTGCGTGTTCCTCTAGTGTACTTAGGGGCTGTAGCAAAAAGTGTTTCAACTCATTAGGGACGCAATTGGAGCGCATGCCAAACACAATCCGCTCTGTCAGGATTGAACGGCAGTAAGATTCTTATGCTTGGGGACCATGCAAAGTTATGATATTGGAAATGGTCTTGGAGAAGTGACAAATGCTCTTCAAAATGCAGCATAATGACCATTACAAGACACAGTTGTAGTTGTTCTTGAATTGCTAAGTATGCCTTATTGAGATTGCAGTAAATATCCCAGAGAGAGCAAAGCTTAAGCAGCCAACCTGAGCCCAATTTAGGCTCAGGGCAATGACGCATCGCAAGAATGTGAAGTCCGATTATCATTCAAGCATGCTGGAGAGGAGCCAGAACTTAGGTGTACTTCATGTTTACTAAATGGTTTTCACTAATCATCTCCAAAGCAGTTTTTATTTGCAGCCTTCCAACAATACCTGAGGATCTGAACTCAGGCCTCAGTTAGACTCAGCTGTCATGAGAAATCTGCCTTTCTTCTCTCCGCCCTTGAGCATCTCCTACAGAGCTGACAAGGAGGTCATGCTTCAGTCCTTCCTCCATGTTTATAGTTTTCAGTACTCTGGAGAAGACTCAGCTTAACACTCAGCCCTTTCAGCTGAGACTCTTCCTCTGTAGACTGTCCTGCTTTCCCAACTTGCCTGAGGCTTTCCCCAGTAAGCTCGTGCTCCCTGCACCATCTGGCTGGGGATCTATAGAGCAGTGGTTCTCAACCCTTTTTGTACAAGGACCCATTTGTAAGCATCAGTTGCCAGTCCCAACCCATTGGCCCTCACTCCCAACCCACTACCCCCCACCTGCCAGTGTGTGGGGTGGGGAGGATGTATAGGGTAGTGGGGGCAGAGGGCATGGGGACCCCAAGCAGCCCCTCACAGACTGCAACTCTGCCAGCCTGCAAGGGAAAAGCCACCGTTGCCCATGTTTTCTCTTTTAAAGGAGAATCCATTTTTAAAGTTTGTTCGCAACCCTTTCATATATTCTTGGGCAACTCACTTTTGGGCCGTGACCCGCAGGCTGAGAAACACCGCTATAGAGGATCTTTTCCTCCATTGCACTCTCCTGCTTCTCCCAGTCAAGCTATAGTCCTGCCTTTGTCCTGAAGCCCTGTCTCCCTGGCTGGTTAAATCAGGCACGGGTGAGACTGAGCCAAGATCCCATAAAGTGTCAACCTTAGGACATGCATGGCTTCCATTTGTAGATATGTTTTGTTACTAGACTCATTGCCCGGGCTCGGGAGCATATGGATTTTTTTGCCGCCTAGTTTGCATTACTTCAGATTATTGGAATACAGTGTCTTGTTTTTGTTTCATACATATCCAACAGTGTGAGAGTTAGGCAAAATTTGCTGTTTAATTCAACATTAAGCCCCCGTTCCCTTCTCTTAGGGCACCTCTTGGAAAGATAGGACTCGTTTCTAATGTCACTTTATAAATGTCACTTGGACTGCACTGAGTGGTACTGGTAGCAGGTTATCGCGTGCATTCATGATATGCGCTGTGCCCTCCAGAAATAAAGCCTCACTTGTCCGTATTAGTCCTCTGAGAGAGAAGAAATCATCTTCCCCTGCAGAGGAAAAAGTGTAATGCCCTGTGTCCAATTTTCTTTTCATTGCTGTTTTTATTATGGAAACAAAGTGCTCAGTGATTCTAAAATGAAAATGGGGAAAGCTAATTTTTGTAGTTCTTGCTAATAAAATTCTTAATGTGCTCCTCTCCCATTACCATAAAGATTGTTATGGTTTACTTTATCTCTGGTTTCTTATTATTTTCCCCACAATATGATGGCATTCCTTATCTTAAAAACTAATTTTTCAACTACATAGATACCACCCCCCCCTTGCTTAGCCCCCCATTTCTCTTCTTTGTCTTAGTTGTTTCTCTTTGTTACACGATTTCTGTTTTTGTGAACAATAAATGCATATTGATTAGGATGGCTCGGTTCTTTTAAAAAGACAATACAGCAAGATTCAAAGCCAGGGGTATGTGTATCAAGAAAAACTAACCCTGGGAGTATCGTTAACCAACAATCTGTTAGTTAACGTAAGTGCAACAAAAAAGCAGCACTGCAATGTATTGGCATATGTATACTTGACATTAAAAGGTATATTCAAATGTGCCTATGTCTAAGAGTTCATGCAGAGCTCTGAATGGCTCTACGGAACTAATTTCTAATATCAGTATGGAAGTTGACTAGTGAGAAGGAGTATGGTCCACCCCTCTTTAATTAAGTAGGGTCCTGACTCCTTGGACTCTGGTGGAGACCCTAAGAGAGTGACTTGGCTGGACTGCAAGTGTTTATCCTCAAGCACATGTGCAAAGTAAGCCTCTGCTGCTAACTTGGCAACCATTCACTGACCCGTTTGGATACTTTTCCCCATGGGTGTCTTCCGACTCTAGTCTTTATCTGAGGAAGAAACTAGATTTTTTTTTTTTGTTTTCCTTTTATTTAAGCCAGTTTTGCATCACAGAGGTGCTCAACACATCAGAGCCGTGTCTCGCAGGCTACTGCACAAAAATCACAGGAGATGTAACTTCTGCCCAGAAAAACTTGAAGCGTCTCCTGCCACTGTTGCAAATGCTTGAGTGTGTGTTCATTACTCCCTTGACTACAAGTGGTGTCCAAAGCAGGGCAGCTAGCCAACATGTGTGCAGAATGTCTTATTGCATGGATAGCCATCTGCCACCACCCAAACCCTTTCTCCATGTTCCTTTGCCACCATGCTCCAAGCATTGGCAGACTTCTTACCCACCCCAGGAAAAGTGTCAGTCTGCAGCTGAGGGGAATGCATAAAGCTGCAAATACAGCATTTAACAACAGAGGCAGGGAGAATGGTCCAGGGGCTCCTGGGAATAAGAGGAGGGTGACCCCAGAGATCATGGAGAATGCAGCAACCCTATGTCACATGCTCTATGCCTCCTGCAGCAATCCCAGTAAAGGTGTTTTCAATGGGTGGGAAATGATGACAATGTCTCCAACTAACAAAATAACCTCCCTGTGCAAGGATGCGTTTCTCTGCCTAGCCTGACAGCAAGAGAGCCAGGTCTTTTCCTTCCTGCAGCACTGTGAGCCTGTCGGTTCCATCTCCTGCAAGCTATCGGGTAGCGGGCATGCAAAGCTCATGGGCTCCAGGATGGAGTTTGGTGAATACTTGTTCCAGTAGCAAGTGGTAGATAGCTTTCCAGGCCAGACCTTCACTTCAGCAGTACTTTTTTTCATGCCGGGGCAAACGCAACTTGTGTTGAACCAAAAGGGTGAAGAAAAGCCACGGTTATGATCATTGCTGGTGTGAAGGAGAGACTAGAGATGAGGATGGAGGGGACTCTGAGGATTATATCATGGCTGGAAAGCAAAACATAACTTTTTTTCTGCCTTGACCAAGACTTTACCCATAGTTTATATTGCTGTGGTAACTTCAGCCTTTCTAGTTGCATGATACCGCCAGTAGATCTTAAAGCACTGTCCTAACCTTATGCAAGGCTGTGAGATGCTTTGTCCTTATTGATCCCTTTTCTGAGAGCTTGCACCTCTGGTAATTATCAGAGGTGTATGGACTGTCAGCTCCTTGGAGCAGTGTATTCATCTGAAGTATACAGACGCCTTGGGTGGGAGAGTCCAGAGGGAAGACCAGAACAGAAAGATAAAACCAGTTCATCTGCTGGCAAAAACTAGTGGAGATTTTCTGCACTGTAGGAATACATCACTTGTGTGATTAACAGCATTTTCTGTGGGCACAAGCGGAGCTTACACAACCCTAGATAAGTAATTGTGAACTTTAAAAAGATGTATGCTCTTTGAGTTAATAATTTTAACAGCCTGTGAGAAATGGTGCTGTTCTCATGGTAACAGGAAAGCTGTAATTTCATCTCTAATTTGAGAGCACTAGTATAATGTGTGCAGATAGCTTTCTGATGAGAACTTTTTTTTTTTCCTTTTTCTTAATTGAAGCCTTTTTAATGAAATGATATTATTTTGCAGTTTAGGGAAACAATTCAAAATGGACTAATTAGCATTAAATATACCAATGAAAAGTGTAGTTAGAATTGTTTGGTAGTAAAATGGCTTTGCTCCTTTACACTGCTTGTTTTTGGAATGGGTAGGTACCCAACAATGGACAAACAGAGGCAACTACCGAGGTTTCTTCAGGGATTTTTAACACTTCTCAACAGCTCTGAGAGATTCCTCGATAGGTTTGGATCTCAGTCATGAATTAGAAAATTCTCTTCTCCTTATCTTCTCCTATTTGCAAGCATCAGAATGCCTTAGCCACTTCTTTAGCCTAAAAAACTTGAGCCACTTTTGAAGATCGCCCTACAAAAGCCTTTAGCTAGGGGCCCATACAATTAGTCAGCACTGTGAGATTTGATTCCCTAATTTCAAGAAAGGATAAGTTCACGCATATATATAAAATCAGTCTCCTTCTTGTGCCAGGCACCAGCACCCTGCTCATACTAGTCTGCGTTCTTATGCAGAAATAGCATAGCAGTGTGAGACAGCTAATTAGCACGGGTGAGTGTCCATGTCAGTTTGCCCATCCTTATGACAAATGCTGCTTCTGGTTTAGGTGTTTGAAGGCCCAGCTTAAGGATGAAATTACACAGTACAATTAGACCGTGTTAAGGGCACTTAACACTTGAACAATCGCACATAAAGGCTCATTATCAACTGCTGAGTATTCTCTAAGCATCTTAAAGCTATGCCACTTTGGGTAAGAATTGTCTTTGAGCTGTGCTACCCCGCTTGAGTTAAGTTCAATTTGGGCTGTTCACCTGAGATAAAACCACCAATCTGCAGTCCTCCAGTATCCCAGGAGGCACTGCTTTTAAGTGGACTAGCAAGCATCCAGGACTCTATGGCCCTGGACTGACAGCTTGGGCAGCAGGTAGAGTGGAGAGGCAGAGGGGGGCCAAGGGAAGCGGGCAGTAGTGGTGTAGAGGTTCCCCTTCTCTGCCTGTTCCTGAGCTCCCTGCAGCCTGCACCGTTTTTATGCACCCAGATCCAACCTAGGACCCTGTGCCTAAGGGCAGCTGTGGGGTGAGGTGCTGGTGAGCCAAGCAGGGGCTAGATTAGGGTGTGTGGGGTCAGCATGGACTGTAGGGAGCCTGGGAGCAGGCAAGGAAAGGGAAGGACAGCATTTGGTGGAGGGGTTTATCAGGGGCCTGGGCTTTCTAATTGGGGAACAAGGAGGGAATTCGAGCAGCATGGGGTGGGGGGGCTTATGCTGAGGGTAGAGAGCTGACAAGTGGCACAGATTTGGTAACTGCTAGCCATGCCTCTCCTTGTCAGCCCTCTAGTGGCAGGTCTGAGTAGTGCACATTAGAGAGCGTATACGACTTGACACGTGACTGTTCACGACCCATACTAACGTTAATGTGATCTAACGTTCCTTAGAGTTGGCGTGTGCCACTTACAACAGACTAATTCTACTGCGCATTAGCGTGCACAGCAGAAACCATGCTAATACCCTAATACACAGTACTATTGGTCTGCTTTGCATTAAGCATCACGTACAAAGTGTGCAATCATGCTAATGCACAGTACGGCAGCCTACTGTGCATGTATTTAGTACTTGGTTATCTAAGTACTAAACTGAATGCACAGAAGGCACTGCACATTAATGAACATGGAGACATGCCCCAAGTCTCTTTGAAAGTCATTAGAGCTTAAGCTGCAGAATACTTTCAGGCCATCTCAATAGTTTGCTTGTGGGCCAAACTTCAATGCATACTGCAAAGAAAACACTCAGTACAGATGTGCCCAAATTTCTCCATCTGCCCCCGGAGTATAGGACCAGCCTGCTGCTAATGCTGCCAGTAAGAACTCTTTCTTTCAGACCTACTACCCTAAGTCTTTTTATGAGCTGAGTATTATACTGCTCAGTATTACATTTCCAGACTGCTTGGGAAGCATGTTGTAAAAGCATGCTTTGTTTGTAGGTAAGGCCTGAACCGCTGGCTGTTCCTCAGACTGAAGAGTAATTGAACCTTCTTTCCCGTAAATCTCAAAATGTATCTGGCATGTGACCAAATTAACTATCTCTATAACAGTAACACCTAGTGGCCCAATCTGAGTTTAAGGTCTCGTGCCTCATTGTGCTCAGTTCTTCCTATATACGTAGAAAGAGATCATTGTGGCCTAAAGATCCTATGGTCCAAATATGGACAAAATAGATGTATTATCCCCATCTTCCACTTGGGGAACTGGAGTACAGAAAATGTAAATAACTTTTCTAAGGGACCACAGGAACTCTGATGTAGAGTTGGAGGTTAATGCAGCTCTGAGTCCCAAGTCTGTCTCAAACCTACAACAATCCCTCCATGATACTGATTGCTAAACATTTTCTTGTAGTTTTAGGTTGTAAAAGCTCTTTCAGTTTACTGTTTGTATTGCTGTGTACCACAGTTTCTAAGGTACAGTGAGAAGTTTTGGTTTCTTTTTAGTTAAGATCTGCTACTAAGTGCTATTTTCACTGCATTCAGTTTTTTTGGCCAAAGAGCATTAACCTAGGAAATAAAAGATTATAGCTGATGCGACTTTATGAAAAAGGTAGTTTGAAATGGAAGCTCCTTGCAGGAAAGAGTTTTAGGTTTCCCAACTTGAAAATGTTGGGGGGTGGGAGTTTTAAAACTGTCAAAATGAGACATCTGATGGTTTACAACAAACAGCTTGCTTTCTTTATGCTTAACATTTTGTTTGTTCTGACATTTTGGCACTCCTGTAATACTAAAAGGTTAAACAAGAGAAGTAAGGTCTAAATCAAAGCAAATTGTGTGACCCAAACCCACTTTTTGTGGGGTTGCCAATTTTTTTCATATTTTCCTACGCCCCATTGGGATGTCAAAAACTTTTTGAAAGCTACAAAATGTGCAAAGGATGGGAAAATCATCCTACTGATTTTAATCATTCCACCTAATGACTTTTTGTAATTGAATCATCCCACCTAGCCCTAATGATAGCATTTAACATTTCTTTTGACTTTTTGTGTTCCAAGGGTTTTTAAAGATGCAACAGAATCAGAGAGCACAGACGTGACCCAGGTGGGTAAACATTACATACAGGGAAATTAAGCAGAGCTAAGAAGTCATTTGCCCACAGTTATGGATGAGTCCACAGTGGTGCCAGAACTATAACTCGAGGCCTCCTACCTACCAGTCTAGCGCTCAGTCCTTTAACTTTCCTAAAACTGACAAAGTGAGTAAGAAAGTATTTATTTCTCATAAAAGTTTATTTGGCATTGGTATCAATTTAAAATATCACAATGGCTCAGACCACCATGGTCCAATATCCTGACTTCAGCAGCGACCAGTGCCAAAGGCTTCAGGGGGGAAATATGGACGTTTCTATTGTGACGCTAAACTTTGCAATAGTTCAACAATGGGTAGAGGGGTATGGGTTTTATTCAGTGCCTCGGTATATGAAGACCGAGGCCTTTTAAACTTTAGTTTAACTAGCGTAACTGTATCTTCTTCTCGCAGGAAAAAAAAGCTCAGCCTTAGGGCGAGCAGTAAGCAGGCATGATACCATCAAAATCAATAGTGTTATTTATACTTACTGTAAGAAGTTAAACAATTTAAAGGACACTGAAACACTGTAGCTGTAGACAAAAAGACTTCTAACGTGATCCGTATGTGTCCAAGCTGTGTTTGAACTGCATTCAAAATCTAGACCCATGGCAAGCTCTCGCCCCCAAACGCTGGCTTTCACTTATTTCCTGCCCTTGTAACTGTCATTGCATTCTTGTGGTGTTTTCTCTCCCGACAGCGTAACATAAATGGTAAAACAATTGAAACTGGATTTCTCATGCAAGAACAGGCTCCCACAATCTCAGAGAGCTGCTGAGCTGTGTGGAGATTGAGTCTGAAAACCTTTGAATTTAGATTTCCCGAGAGCCTGCTGGTTTGTATTTACATTTCCTAGTTCTTGGCAGAAATGCCACATGGGATTTTCTACATTTTCTCTTCGGGAGCAGAACAGGGGATGTAAGAGGTGAGCAAAAAGTTAAGGAAAGTTGTCAGATGGCAGCTTGGGAGGAACCCTTGCTCTGATGGACCGTACCTGTGCTCCAAGCATCCTTTTGCTGCACGTTGCAGCTCAATAACGTTCTGACTTGTATGTCAGTGGGGTTACTTTTAAGATTAGAAGAGAGTGTATTTAGCCGATGTCCTTCATATAATTCTTTTTTGCCAAATGCTTATAACCCAACAGTAAGCACAAGAATTAGGCCTCCATGACCGCTGGATGCTTAGCGTGCTATACTGTCTGTTAATCCACGGTAAAAAGCAGTGAAAGCGGCTAAAAGAAAGGGCAGTGGGCAACTCCCAAAAAACTCTCTTTCGAAACAGCTGGATCTTTTATACTGATCTCATGTTCTAGAGCTGTGCATCACCCGGTAGTTGGTAGTGCGAGCACATGCTGTCCACTTTGTCTTATATTGTTAACATCAATATTTTGAAAGCATTTTATCTGCAGCTTTGGAACCAAACCCCAGAGTGAAACAAAAAAACCCAACCAAAACAAAAAGCCTCAAAGCCTTGTAATTTGACTGCATATCATCAAAGCGATCTCGGCATATAAAAATGTTATGCTGATAAAAATTTTAACACACTCGTGTTCCTATTTTCAGCTCAATTCCTGGCAAGAAACTGGTAAATAATGGGTCTGCATTTCAAAAGGCTGCTTCTGCAGCCTTTAATCAATATAATGTTCTTTAAGATCAATACAAATGTTATTTCTCTGCCTGGAACCATTTATAAGTATATGGTGGTAGTAGTTACACCATGGCCAGGATTGCTCTTGGGCACCATACAGTTATACTTCCACACATGCACAGCAGGTGTCAATATAAAATTGGATATAAGAGCACAAAACCACAACATACTCTGCACAAAGCTGCTTCATGTAAGCTATACTCCAGGGGTGGGGGATGTTGGGAGGATGAAAAGGGAACCGAGTGCTTTGAAGTACTGTGTTTTGCTCCCCTCTCAGGGGGGGGGAAAAAAAAAACCCAAGAGGAGTTTTGCTAGCTAATTTTAATTGCATTAGTAACTTGGGGTATTGCTGTATTAAAAAAGTAAGTGCAACAGGCTTGGGAAGCATGGATTGGATCCCTCAGCATAGAGGATAACAACCTAGTATTGTGGTCCAAGTGGCAGAGTGTCCTATCGCACTGTAGGAGTTAGGTTCAAACCCTGCTGATGATCCATGCAGCCGTGTGGTGGAGGAACATCGTTATAGCATTGACACGAAATGGCTGAGACTGCTGTGTGGTGAAGGGTTTGGAAAGAGCAGACCCTTGATGACGACAATGCTTAACATTTCTGTAGGACTTGCACCTTGCAGGGTGTTGCGCGCACACTTCGGGGCCCAAATTGCTACTTTGCTTTACACACCTAGGCGGCACACTTCTTTCAGCCCTCTACTCAGCATCTCCTGCTTGCTGTTTGACTCTCTGCTGTGCTTTTCTCTCCAGCTCTGAATTAATCCATTCAGGACCTGCTCCTGAACCCACTGAAGCTGATGCATGCCTTTGCATGAACCTCAATAGGCTATAAAATGAATCCTGGGTTTCCACAAGTGTGCGGTGTTCAAAAAAAAAAAAGAAAAGAAAAAGCTTTTGCTCTAATACTCTATTGCATTAATCTCCTACTAAGCACAGTTACCCTGCGCTGCACTGATGGATGGCACATCCTTATTCTACCACAGATGAGAAACAAAACCGGCCTCGGCTACAAGATCCGTATGATTAATAATCAGGGAAAACTGCAACAGCCACCTTTTTCCTGGGCATCTGAGAAGGAAGCAGGTGGCTGGGGCCCGGGACTTGGAGAAGGATAGTGTCCTAGGAATTTATGACATGGATCACTTGGCTGTATATAGCTTTATAGGAGCAGAGGTGGTACTGCAAATGCCTATTTTGGCACTGGGTTTAATTTTTGTGCTGCTAGTTGCCAGTTAAGTGGATGTGACATGTCTGGGGCACGAAAGAGGAAATACAAGTAAGAGTAGGGCTGCTGATTCCAACCCGTGAAAGGAAACGGGAGTTATTTGAAAAGATGCTCCAAATGCCATCTTGAAAGATGGTCAGGAAGGGGAGACCTGGCAATGCACAGGTGGGGGCCCCAGCATCCACTTCTCTTCATGCAGCTCTCAACCTCTCTGGAGCACATTCTTCATTTTGGTGTGAACACTGCAAGTTTAAACACAACTCTCATGTTTTCAAACCCAATTAGGAGATGGTAATTACCTGTGGGAAATGGGGATTTTGTTTGTCAGCTGGGGAGATGCAGATGTTCGGCTTGTAGATCTCCTTGTAGCTATCGATAACGTGCCAGGGCAAAATTCTTTCCTCTAGGAGTTTTCAAGCAGAGGTTTGCCAATAAGGAAAAGCAGATGAGAGTGTGTGTTGATAAATAATTATGTGAAAAACTGATAACAATTATGTCACTGCTCTATAGTATAGTAGAGCTCTCCCAGGGCTTGCAAAAGAAGGCCAGCAAAATGGTTACTGCAATTTTACAATGAGGCCTGGTTGGGGGTGCTATTTCCCTAATGTCACATAGCAGCGGCAGAGCCATGAAGCGAGCCCAGATCTGTGGCTGGCTTACCCCTAGGAGATGATTTGCCGCTGAGAACTTTGAAGCTTATCGCTTTTGAGAAATAACTCCACTGGGATATCACTTTTTCTGGTATAAAGTGGCTACTTCAAACCTCAGGGAGAGAATGGGAGTGCGGAGAAACATATTACTGAATGGCTCTTCAGACGGCAGAGATTTGCAGAATAAACAGAGTTGATTTCTTTTCATGAAGGATGGTCTCAGAGCTGGGACAGGCTTGGGATCCATTTGTGACATGGCAGATGCTTCCTTGCACATCACTACTGTACCGGAGAAGGCAAGCTCCAAATCTTCACCATCATTTTTGTTAGCCTAGGAGCCCAAAGGAGGGATTGCTAGCTCTCTAGAAGAACTTCTCTCTAGTATGTTCCCAGGCTGGGCAAGTCCAAAGCTATGCAAGCCTAGAAAATGGTTCAAAACACAAGTGCCCTAGGGAAGATGATACCAGCCATCCGGTAAACAGGCCCACTTGGTATTCTCTCATTCCATGGACATTGATAAACCAACGATATCGTCAGGAACTACATTGGTCCTTGTCCTGGAAAGCAAATTAAGCTTTATAAATTGGAGCTGCTGCAATCTGTGAGGCAGATTATCAAATTCTCTAGTGATAAATGGCATCCAAGCTCCTGAGTTCTCTTCCCATCTGTCTGCTCCTCTCAATGAGTCTGGGCCCAAGGTAATCACCTGTTAGGACTGGAATGTAAAATGAGCCAGAGATCACACCCCTGACTTGAAGCTGGCCCAGGCATTTCAAGCTGTTGTTGTGATTGGCGCAAAGACTTTAGGAGTCCAGGGGCAAAGTGAAAAAGAAGCCTAACAGCTTTTATTGGGAGTTTAATGTGTGTGAGAGATTTCCCATTATTGCTTTCCATCAGGCTGGAACAGAGAACAGGTTTCTGCTTTGTGTCCCAATGCTGGATTGCTTGATCAGGAAGTGTATTGTCTCTGTGTTGGAATCCAGTGGGGGAAGGAAGTTATGCACCTTCTTTCATGTTTTGTATGTGTGAGGCCTGGGCAAAAGTTTATGCAACAGGGGCCTCTTATTTTATTATATTTGTGTCTGAACCTGTTCACCCATTCCTATGGACCACAATGCAAACAACGCACAAAGATGCGGTGCTGGTGAGAATTAATAGTAAAGAAAGTGGCAATGGAGGGGATAAGGTACGGGGATGTATCAAGGGAACGTAATGACTCCTTTCCTATGCACAGCTTAGTTGTGTTGAGCATTATCCTCCACTCAATTCCTCCCACTCCCGTCCCACTTGAAACAGCTCCAGACGGGAGGGGAGCAATATGGGCTGTGACGTCCTTCCACGGTTCTGGACTTGAGGTTGGGGCAGTCGGCTACAGGGTAAGAGGTTCTTACCCCACCCCAATACTCTTCTGTGCATCTTCAGTCCAAGTCCCAACCTAGCCCTCCTAACTTTGTGTCACTATAATGGCACAGAGGGTACAGATTTCGAAGTGGCAGATGGTACAAGTAGGGAGATCCAGTGAATAACAAGGAAGCAATGTCTGAACTAATAAAAGAACAACTGACACGTGTAGAGATAAAAATCACAAGACTTGAATTGAAAAATCCAGAGGAAGATGCCTTGGTATCTTTGTCGCATACAAAATAGAAGAGAGAGTTGGGAGTTATTTTAGCAAAGTCCCTAAAGTCTTAGGCCCAATGCACCATAGAGCTGCAATGAAGATAACAAGCTAAATGCTTGGAATATTGCTGGAGGAGTACAATATAAATCACAGGAAGTGGTACATGGACTACATTAGGCATTGCTTTAAATATATTGTGTGTACCACTTGTTCCCCCATTTCATGATGAAATGACACTCTTGTAAGGAAGCAATGCCGAGCATAGACAACAATATAGACTTACAGAAAGTCTGGGGAAAAGACCAAAGGGACTGGTATATTCTCATCTGGGGCCGGCAGATTTGTGCCATGCCAGTGAGTCAGCACATAAATGCTGCCCACCGGAAGTATTAAGGATACCCTCTAGGAATTTTGAACAGAATAAGGCCAATACTTTTTAGATAATGCCTACAAATGCTGTCAAGTTCCTCTTGAGTGGTGGTTTGGGGAGGGCTTAATATCCATATTTAGCAGCTCTAATTAGTAGAGTATCCACTCCACTAATCCTAGTTACCTCTGTGTAGATACAGTGCAGTCCTCTTAAAATACTCCCAGTCTTTGGAACAAACGCGCTCTCAGTGTAAATGGATAAAACTCCACTGGAGCCAATGCAACTGCTCTAATGTAAACTGGAAAAGTATCTCTACTTCCTCCAGGAAGTGACATCTTGGAAGTGGGACCGGTCGTGGGGTAAGGCTGTACTTGCGAGCCAGATTTTAAAAAAAGGGATTTAGGTGCCTGAATGCAGGAAGACGCCTAACAGATTTATCTGAGCAGGTTAGGTACTCGGGCTGTACGAAATGGCAGTGTTCTGTTTCAACCAGCGTTTCGATGCGACAGTGTTTTATTTCGAATTTTGTTTCTATTAGAAACAGCCGTTCCATTCCGGTCTGTCGAAACGGTGCAATTGTTTCGGCGTTTCACTTATAGGCTATGTTGGGGAAGGTTGAAACAGCCTATAACTTTGTTATTTCTGGCCTGACTTGCATGGAAATGGCAGTAATGGTAGCCCCTTCTGATGGCATGAAGCCTGCCACGTTTCAAGGAGATGGGTACAGGGTTTTGGGGGAAACTGTACCTCAAGCTGCGAACAAGCAAAACTCATGACATGGGTGCCACACTGTGTGTTAAGGCGCAGCAGGCCTGCTAGCCCCTGTTGAGGCCACAAAGCCTGCCAGCTGTCAAGGAGATCGGTGTAGGGCTTCTGGGTTCTGGGGCCCTGCACCTCTGGCTGCTGACAGGCAAAACTAATGACATGGGTGCTTGTGCAACTGTGTCTGTCTTGGGGCACCAGGGGGTGGGGAGAAGGAACTATTGCAGGCCTGGCTGCTATGCCCTGTTGTGGCCACAAAGCCTGCCAGCTGTTAAGGAGATAGCTGTAGGGGGGTTCTGGGGCCCTGCACCCCTAGCTGCTGACAGGCAAAACTTGTGCCATGGGTGCTTGCACTAGCTAGCTACTGTTATGCAATTAATCATGATTCACTGAAGGACCAGCTCAATACATAGTAGCTAGCTAGGATAATGAGTTAATAAGCAAGGATTAACACCTACGAAACCACAGACTAAGGAGAGGAAAGAACCAATAAACAGAGCCAGGGAGCTGCTTCTGCCCCAAGACCGACACAGTCAGTTGCACAAGCACCCATGTCATGAGTTCTGTCTGTCAGGAGCTAGGGGTGCAGGGCCCCAGAACTCCCCTGCACCGATCTCCTCGACAGCTGGCAGGCTTCATGGCCACAGCAGGGGTTAGCAGGCCTGCAGCTTTCATCCTGCTGCACCTTAATATACGCGGTATCACCCATGTCATGAGTTTTGCTCGTCCACAGCTTGAGGTACAGCTTCCTCCAAACCCCTGAACCTATCTCCTTGAAACTTGGCAGGCTTTGTGGCCTCTACAGGGGCTAGCATGCCTGCAGTTTTGATCCCACTGTGGCTTAACACATATATGTGATGCAAGTTTAGCTTTCAAAACTTTGGGGTACAGTTTCCCCAAATCCCCTACACCTATCTTCTTGAAACATAGCAGGCTTCATGCCCTCAGAAGGGGCTACCACTCCTGCAAGCTTCATCCCAATCAGGCCAGAAATGACAGTTATAGGCTGTTTCAACCTCCCCCATTACGGCCTATGGGCAAAACGTTTTGACTTGCCTCCTTCCGTTTCGAGGCTGTTTCAATGATATCTGTTTCATTTCGATTTTGCTGTTTCATTCTCAAAACCAGTCAAAACAGTGTCGAAACAAAACTGGCGGTGAAATTTCGCACAGCCCTTTTAGACACCAAGTCCTTAATGAATTGGAGTTAGGCTCTTAATTTACTTAGGTGCTTTCTAAATTCCAGTAGATGCCAAATAGCCTAAATATCTTTGCAAATCTGGCCAATGTGTATAGGGTATTAGAACCAAGCCCTGGTGAACTGTTTCATAGATTTCAGAGACATTAGGGCTGGAAGGGACCTCGGAAGATCATCTAGTCCAGCCCCCCACCCAAAGGGCAGGAAGTCAGCTGGGGTCATAGGGTCCCAACAAGATAAGCATCCAGTTTGCTCTTGAAGGTGTTCAATGTAGGCGCTTGAACCACCTCCGATGGCAGGCTGTTCCAGACCTTGGGGGGCTCGGACAGTAAAGAAATTCTTCCTTATGTCCAGCCTGAAATGGTCTTGCAGGAGTTTATGACCGTTTGACCTCATCATCCCTTAGGGCTCTCTGGTGAACAAACGTTCCCCCAGATCCTGGTGGTCACCCCAATAAACTTATAGGTGGCCACCAGATCACCCCTGAGCCTGCACTTTTCCAGGCTAAAGAGCCCCATGGCTCTCAGCCTATCATCGTAAGGTCTGCTTTCCTGACCTGATCATGTGCGTGGCTCTCCTCTGGACTCTCTCAAGCTTCTCCACATCCTTTTTGAATTGTGAACACGGCAACCAGGAGAGTGGCTCTCAATCTTTTTTTTTTTTTTAATACTCCTAGCACCCTTCATTAGACTCAAGGTCCCTGCTCTCAGCTGTCACCTAATGTTTGACTATGAAAAACTAATAGAGCAATGTTTCTGTCTTAAAGACTCAGAAAGACCCCGGCCAGTTTGAATCAATGGTTCTGATGCTATGGATTCCTACTTGAAATCTCTGTGTTTATCTAGTAAATCAAGTGTAGCTGTTTGAATGCATCATGTGGCATCCTTTTAAAACATCTCATGGCACCCTGGTTGAAAATCACTGTTCTAGGGGCTTTCTTTTTAAAAGACAGTACGGCTGACAAATGATTAAAAAATTAATGGCAAGATTTAAAAAAATTGCAATTTTAATCACACAGTTAAACAATAGTCAGCGCCACCCCCACCCAACAGCCTGGAGCTCATGCACCCTGCAGCTCCTCACCTCCAGCAACAGAGCACAGGCCCAGACCCAACCCTGGCCCTCCTTGTGCCTGCTCCAAACTCACCTGCCCAAGGTGAGCAGTGGCAGCAGCCAGGAAGAAGTGAAGGCCAGCAGCGCGGAGGCAGTGGTGTCAGCAGTGGAGACAAGCCGTGGTGCAGGCTCTGGGTGCCTGCAGCAAGAAGGGCCCTGCAGCAGTGAAGGAGAGGGGAGCTTTTCCCTTGTGCCGAGTAGTAGCTTCTGCCCAGCTGCTGCCACTGCTCGGCATGGGCGGGTGAGTCTGGGGCAGGCTGGGGTCAGGGCTGTGCGCACAGGTTCTGGCTGATCCACTTCACTGGTCAAAACGATGTATGCGATTTAAAAAAAAAAAAATTAATGCGTTAATTTGTTTTTGCATTAATTGCGTAAGTTAACTGTGATTAACTGACAGCCCTAAAAGAAAGTTCAAGAAGTGGAGAAGATGCAGCAAAGCCCCCCTCTACACCTCACAAGTATCATGCCATTAACTGATTAATTGTGCAGTTACCTCAAGACCAGCTACAGGTGCAGAAGTACTTTATTGCACAATAAAAAGCTCCAACCAGCTATAAAGTTAGACCTCAAGAGTATGTACTAACTCCATGGCTGGTTGCTGTTGAGCTTTAATTTGCACGGGTAGCAGGGCTTCCCCTGCACCTGGGAGCCCATCAGCTGTGGGCTTCCAGCTGCAGAGATGCACCTTGCCCAGCTGGGGCTGCAAGGCCCTCATCTGCTCAGGACTCTTAGCCCCAGTATCTGCCAGGACCTACAGTCCAAAACGCTGCAGAAATAGGGTTCATACCTCCTGGCAATCTTCCCCACCCATCCCAGGGGTGAATGACCCCCTAAAGCAGGGAGATTGTGGCAGTGGTAATCTCCCAGCTGCAGGGAGTGCATAGGTGAGGGGTCTTCCAGCCGTAAGAGCTTGCTTCTTGCCAGTGCAGGAGGAGCACAGGGTCCTCCTACACCAGCAATAAGGCACAATGGGATCTAAGGTGTGATCCCACAATCGGACCTCCTGTCATATGTGTGGCATGGCAGGAGATGTGATTGTATAGATCTCGTGTTAGATCCCATCACGCCTTTACCTGCACGTGTAGGGGTGCCAAAGAGCCATAAAAAGGCTAGAGAAGGTGCCTTTGGTGAACAACACAAGGAACTCCAATCATTTTTTAGCTCCTCCATTTAAGACTATACAGTGACCTGAATATAGCGTAAAAGCACCTTCAGAAAATAAATGAGGGCTTTGCCAGCTGAAGGGACGTGGGGAAAGGTGTGACTGGAACCAGGAGCTGGACACACAAGCCCAAGAAATTCTAATTGGAAACCAAACACATTTTTAACAGTGAGGATGAGTGCAACAATAGGAAAGACTTACCATGGGAAAGGCTTAAGTCAAGATAGGATACCTTCCTGGGAGGTATACCGTAGTAAAAAAAACACAAGTTATTTGGCTCAGTACAGGAATAACTGGATGCTGTTTTGTGGCTTGTGGTATACAGGAGGGGCAATTATCTAGAGGTCTCTCCCTGACTTTGCAATCTATGAATCTACAAAGCAAGAATTATTTATAGATATTAGTCATCCTGTAATTTCAAACAAGAAATAAAATTTAACAGCTAGTAACATGCTCTTGGATGACTGCCAAGTGAGAAAGATGTTTGAGTTCTTTAAATTAATTATTTGCTCAAAATCGTTCACTTGGATATAAGAAGTAGCAACATATAAATGAATAGTAACATATAGCCCTGCTCTTGCAGCTTTTAACCCAGGCTCCTGGACTACATTACAAACATCAGTTATTGGCTCCCTAACGCATCCTTGGTTAGCAGGATTCGGATCCAAAGCTCAGTTAATTCAATGGAAAACCTCTCTCTAGACAAAAGCCTCGGTAAAAATAGCACATCACACAGCAAGCGTGCAACAGAGCTGGAGAGACGGTGCAAATTCCCCAGGCTGTTGCTAAAACCGTTACACATATTTTGCATTAGTCCTGGGACATCTTGTTGCTAGAAGAGTCCCATTGGTTCCAGTGCACAAAATAGACAACCGTTGGCTAATTTTGGTTTCAACCCCTTGTAGTGATTGCTTGCTACGGACACTTTCTGAGAGACTCCAAATCCATCAGCGAGTTGTTTCACGTGTTAACATGTAAACACAGGATTCTTGCCTTCAACACAAAATGCTTACTGAACTCTCCGCGCTCTTATAGTCAACTGCTGCTTGTCTCTCTTCCTCTCTCTCTCTTTTTTTTTTTTTTTTTTTTTCCCCTCTGCGGGGAAAATTCATGAAGGCTGGATTGATTGACAGCCAGCTAGCTCTACCTTACAATTTAAGATCAGGCCAGGCAGGAGATCTAATTCAGCTGTGTGTGTGTGTGTGTGTGTGTATGAAAAGCTGTGGAAGTCATTTGCTAGACATCTTATTAGCATCTCTATCGGTTTTCTCCAGGTTAAAAAAAAAAAGAAAGGGGGTTTAACATTTTTATCATGTTACATATCTAACAGAGAGAGAATTTATCTCTAAGTTCTTCGTGGAAAGCAAGCTATCTTGACACTATCATGGCCAAATTAATCCCTGGTATAATTCAGCTGACTTCAATTATTGTTACTGGTTTTTAGGACAAAACTCACCCTTGGATTGCCCCAGCTTTCACTGATGTCACTACCCATGTTTCCATGGATTTGAGTGGAATTAGCTCCTTGACGATTTCTCTGAGCCTGATTTAATCCAGAGCAATGCAAGAATGGAGGCTGCTTATTTAGGTTTCGAAACTGGGCTCTGAAAGAAGGCAACATCTCCCCCTACACAAAACCTAGAGCTGCTCTAAAACCAACACCGGCAAATGCAGCTTGCTTTCTTCCTTTACTCTGAACAGCGTCCCTGAACATGCGGCGACTGCAGAGCGAGCTCTGGGTGTAGCTCCATGCCCAGTGGAGTACCGGAGGGGAATGATCAGGTCACGGGGGACAGTTCCCGGGGAACCTGCCCAGCAGGGCTGGCACAGCTGGTTGGGGCCTGTCACTCAGCTGCGGCATCCTTGTTGCAGCCCCATACACTACACAGCTCAGGGATGCCTGACTTTTATGTCTGGGTATTTACGGCTGTGTCTGCCATAGCAAAAAGCTCCCAGGGAAGGGATTTTTTTATTTTATTTTATTTTATTTTATTTTTTTCTTCATGCTTCCTCAAAGTCGGTGCCTAGGGCAGATGCCCTGCTCACCCCATTCTGGTTCTGCCACTGGGATTGTTTTATTTCAGAGCTGGACATTTCATGTTGTATCTGGTCGAGAAGCAGCGTGATTTCAGCTTTATCCTCAAACTAAAGGTTGCCTTGGAAAAGCCCTTGATTGTACTGGCAGGCCACTGCAAAAATACGAGGTTGGGATGTATTGCAAATCATCTGATGTACAGTCCTGCTTCAGCAATAAGTTACTTCTGGAAGACGTTCACTTTTGAACACCTGCAAAACCTCAAGCTGAAGCTATATTCTGCAGGATTTTGTAAGGTCTTTATGGACTAACGTCGCTCCAAAGTATTTATTAGGGTGCCGAGTGGGCAAAGTGTGCTCAAGTTACAAGGTTTACGTGCTTTGCTCAAGTGGAGCTTTATGTAAGATGGTGCAGGCCAGTGGATAAAGCAATGGGCATTAACTCAAGTGACTGTAGCTCCACTCCCAGCTCTACTATGCAATTAGCAGTAGGTCGTATCCTTCCTCAATGCTTCCGTCTTCGTCTGTAGCGCAGGAACCCGCCTTCCCTTTCAGTAAAATGCTGTGAGTCTTGCACATGAAAATGATGAAATAATTGAACCTAAACTCCCAAAGTCAATGAAAATTGTTGTCTCCATGTCATATTATATTGTGCCTTATTAATTGAAACCTATTCAATTAATAGTTCCTGTGAAATTTATAGTTCTGGTAAAATGAATTAAATGTGCCATTCCCCAACCCCCCCCCCCCCACACACCACCACCGCTATACTGAGCATTTAATGTTACGTGCCAATGGGAATTCTCCATCCAAGCCAGTTCATTAAGCTCCTTTTAATTTCATTGAGTGTGGAAAATTTTCTGGGAAAGCTTTTTTTCCCCCCCTTTTAAAGAAAAAATCAGCCCAGGCGTGGTGGGGAAATGTTAACACCCCCCCCCCCCCAAATCTACACAACAGGAAATAATGTTAGAAAGCTGTGAAAATCATTTATGCTTTTGAAGCATAATGGTTTTTAATTTTCTCATGCCCTGATCTCCCTGGCAACAATTTAAAAGTGCATAAGCGTTCATGAATCAAAGTCGTTCACGTCTGCATTTTTAATTATGTGTCATTGGATTGAAACTTTCCCTTTGATCTTTGCATTTAAAGGGATTTACAATTTAATGATTACATTTCTTCCCCCCCCCCACCCCTTTATAAAAGTCTATGCGTGTTACTGAGCAATGTCACAAAGGGGTCACTGTTGGGCTTTGCTGAGGATGTGTGAAACCTGCCTTTTATACCCCAATAAATGGAAAACATACTGAAGGAAAAGAGCTGCCCCAGTGGCACTAACTCTGGGCTGCTTTCCTTCTTTGCAAAAAATTAAAAATAATCAACAGCACAAACAATCAAAACCCCACCAAACAAAAATGGCCTGGCTGGCCATGAAACGGTATGATGCCTTAGGCCATTGCCTCTCATGACCATAGTCACACAGCATGGACACCCTGGCTGCTAGATGAATTAATGCAGCTTGTCAAATAGAGCTAAGAAAAAGAGAAAAAAAAAAATCCTTTCGGCCACTACCTGAATGTCTTGCTATGGCGCTAGATCCTCTTTGCTGGCTAGCTACCAATGTGCAGGGCAGATGCAAACATTTAAACTGTTCTGATTCTGTTCAGTGAAGACAAGGGTGCGCGCACACACAAGCAAACCCGCACATGATACCATATGGTAGGCCCAACTTCAGTTTTGGTTTTCTCAGAGGAGGAAGGGGGGCCTTCCGGGTAAGGCACTGAGGGCCGGGCGCTCCCAGTTGTATTTTTCGTTCTGAGATGGAGAGTTGAAGGTTGAACAGGCAGGGGAAAGGATCTCGTACAAAACTGTACTAAATTATTCTGCACCTCAGTTCTCAATTGGTAAAATGGAGCTAATATTTCTGCCATAGATGCATGTTTATCAGGGTCACTTCCATTAGCAGGAGTGAAGTGTTCAGATCCCACAGTCCAGAGCGCAAAAAATTGCCTGAATAAAGCACGTGATCTTGGAGAAGTTGCTGGGCCACCTTGTTTCTTCATGATGGACATAATACTTATACACGTCTTGTCTGTATACTTATACACGTCTTGTCTGTGACACAGAATTAACCGCCTTCTCCGAACCAGTGCCATCTGATTCTGCCACGGTATTAAAAGTGTCGACAATATCCAGTCCTTTGTGTGTGTGACGTGATGCAATGCATGGTGGTTTTGCTCTGAGTGGCTCTCGAAGATCTTTGCATGATAATTAATTTTCATGCTGAATAACAGATTAAAGGTCACTCAGTTTGGTGACACGTATAAAATGAATGGATGTTACTTCTGATGCGCCTCGGCAAAATCAAGACCCTGAACAGGCCGCTTTACACGCGTCATGTTATTGTATTTTCTTGTTTAAAAAAAAAAAAAAATCAATACAAAAGTATTAAACTCAAAATCCTGAGCAGAATCTTTGATAAGTTATTAAGTGACTCATGAGTTTGGTTAGGGCAGCAAGGGCCCCATTAATAAGTGCTCTGAGTTGACTCCATGGTGAGTTATTGAATTGCAAAATTTGTTAAGATCTATTTCGTCTCTTTTGGAGGGTCTTAATGCTGTACATTTCATGAAGGGGGCGTGCATTTGTGCTATTAGCAATGAGTTAATGTTGCACGAATTAGCATTAAAAACATAAGATGCGCACTAATTTAATACTAAAAAGTCTGAAAACCATTCACTGCAGTGTGTCCTGTAAAGACTAGATTCTGAAAATACGTACCCAGATGAGTAAATTCATTATTATATTTTTGACAGCTGCGTCTTAGGTTATGCCTGAAATGGGTTTGCGTGTGTGTGTGTGTGTGTACGTGTGTGTAAAGACCATTCATCCAGCCCAGAGCTGCAAGTCCAGGTCCAAATACTTTTCATTTTTGTTCTTACCAGAGCAGAGCTACACAACGTATACAAAAACATGTGCAAAAGGATGCTCCAAGAGTATTTTCTATGCCAACTGAAGGAAAAACAAGAGTCAGGTCTTGGGGTGAATGCTGATAGCTGCAATGTGAGGGGCAGCAGAGCCGGATTAATCCTTAAGTGTGCCCTAGGCAAACAAACACGTGGGCCCCTACTTAATAGTGTACATTAATATTGCTAGTATTTGTTCACTCAATAATTATAATATGTAAAACAAGCACAACTGGGCCCCTTCACTTAGGGCCCTAGGCATGTGCCTGGTTTGCCTATGCGTTTATCCAGCCCTGAGGGGCAGTGCAAGCGGCAGATAAGAAATCGGGAGACAGAAAACTTGGCAACAAGGAAAAGATTTTTGGCATGATTCTGCACTGTTCAGGAGTCTGGTCACTGACTTCAGTGACTTTCTGGCAGGAGTGAGGGACCTCATTGCTGACAGGATGAGTGACTGATTTCTTTAAGCAAGGAGCAGCAGGCTATGGAAGGTTTCTGCCTCACTGGATAATTAGGACCAGGAATTAAGTAGAGGGAAGAGAACCCAAGATGCCTCTGGGCTTTTCGGGCAGGTAAGTATTACAAAGGCTCCATTTTAATTTTAAAGAAACTTGGGGTAATCGCCTAAATAAATTTTAAATGATTACATACACTATTTAGGTTGTTTTATATATAATGTTGATGTAGTGTGTGTGTGTACACAACACCGACCCACACATGCAGGCATTACACATCTGATATATATTAAATAGGTGGGATAGTTTATTTACATAGGTTACAGTAGTGCAGAGAGAAATACCTGGTTTTGCTTTTTAAATCTATCCTTTTTTAGTTAGATTTCTTTTCATTAAAAATGCATTTTATTTAAATATCCTATCCTTCTGCTCACACGCTGTAAATTAACTCAGACTCCCAAACTGGATGCTGAAAAATCTTAATTAACTGGTATCTAGGGAAGATTGTTCAATTGCATTTCAGTCTCTCCTTTTCTGAGTCCCACACATGCACTCAAGCTGTGAATGCATAATAAAAGGTTTTGTATCAAGGTACAATCTCTTTAAGGCTCTTCTCATTGTATAGTTCTTTTCATATCTAGTGGACAGCTGCCAGGGGCCTTCTGAAGCTCCAGTTATCCTCAGAAAACTTTCATATGTAGGTTCTACCCAGTCTGCATCCATTTGGCAGAAGGGCAGAATCCTTGACAAATGTCTTATAAGGCAACATTACATTTGTAATTAAATATGTACTCAGATGAGTAAATTCATTATTATACCTTTGACAGATTTTGATACTATGCAGTTCTCATGGGAGGAAAAGCTATTCCAGTGTGATATCTGTAAAGACTAGTATCTGTAATCTTTCCACAAGGCTTCATGTGCAGCTCCTTGTGTGCACATATGACTGCTCAACTATCAATACGCTAGGTGGAATTTCAAAACTAAAAACAGGCAGAGATTTACGTTGGAACCATGAACCTTTGGAGTTTCTAGCAGGAAATACCTTGTCTAGATTTTAAGACGGATGACTGCACAGCAATAAATAGCGATGCTGTGATTATTTCTGTTTCTTCCCCATTCTACTGGCTGCTACTTCTACTTCTCATGTCTCTGCACCACACAACCATTTTGTAACACATGCTTGTGCTCATTTGTTTGTGCTTTGCGAGGTCTTTCATTGTACAAGCGCCTTCAAGCAGCAGGTGTTGCATAGTCTGAGGCTCTGTGCTGCAGTCACAGATGGTTGAACCAATGGTATAGCCCCACTTCTTCATTAGTCCCTTGGAGTGTCCGAATTCAATATGTAGGCAGTTGAGACATCAGCACTTTTGCCATGGTTCATCAGCTCAGGGCTGTAAGACCTCAGTTGCTGGAACGTCCATTTTTTCCACTGCCAGGTATTTCCTTCAGCCTCTCATTCCACATCTGTAATTGTGTTTCTTTGGGTGTGGTGTCAAGAGTTTGGGATGCCGGTGAGGAAGCTCCTGTGCAACTTCAGATGTTTGTGTGCTGCAGGATGGTTGTGCAGCGGGTGTTTCACATCTTCAGTTTGTCTTGATCACCCTATCCTACTAGCCATTGCTCTTCTGATATCAGGCAGAGCGATGCCAGTCAGCAGGTACACACAGTTCAGGCTGGTAGGCTCCAGATATCCCATGATGCGTCGGGAGCTGTCATTCAGAATTGGATTAAGGCACTTGACGTGTATGGCTCTCTCCCATACAGAGCATGCATGCTCAGCAGAGGAGAAGTTAAGAGCCAGAGCAGTGGTTTAGATGGCCAAGAGACTAGCTCCCCACTTCGAGTCAGTGAGTTTATGTAGAACGTCGTTCCGAGTGTTCACCTTGTTTTTGTCTTCACAATGTGTATTATACCGGCTGACTTTGCATCGTCATGCTATTTCTACTATCGCTTTTAGTCTCTGAGGTCTATTTATCATGCCTGTTTAATCCCCTGTTACAGTAAAGTGGGGGCTGTAAAGATATACAAGATGGTAAGGGGTATGCCTATGAGTGGAAGAGTCATAAAAAAAAAAATTGTGGGCTGAGTATGGAAGATATGCGACTAGACCAGTTTTGGGGATCGAACTGATTTGCTTATCTTGTTCTTACACTCCACTGAAGCTCCTTTAGCTTCATTACAGCCATCAAGTCAAATACCTGTTACTGAGAATGGGTGGAAAAGCCTGGACAATTGGCACGTCCCCTTTAATGCTGAGACCTTTTGGTTAGCAGTAGCCAAAAGCCTGAAAGGGAGATAAGGGCAAATAAAGAGAACAGAGCTGCTAACATGGATGCTGCAGAGGAAGTGAGACTCCTGTACCAGGCAGGAGCAGCATGGGTCAGTTGGCTGGAAAAGGGAAAGGGCTATCAAATATAAAAGCTTAAACCAGCAGAGAGAGGCACTCAGGTCCAGACAGCAGAAGAGGACCCATCATTTCCTGACAGATTGAGGGTATGCCTTAATGGATGGTTAGTAGCCCTGAAAGCCTGCTGCAATACTGGGTTTGTGTTTATTTGACCATGGAGTATGGGCACTCCTTCCTGACCAGGAGAGAAGCATTCGTCTGCAAGGTGAGTGAGCCCAAAGGGAAAAAACTTCATGTTACAGATTGTGTCCATTTACCCAGAGTCAGAATAAGTCAAAATTGGGCTTTGTGTTTAATTTGTGAGGCCAAAGGGGTGATGCCTCCTGTTATAGTGTGTCCATTTGCCCACATTGGGGATGATCTTAAGTTAAAATTTCTAATTGACTAACATGCGATGGATGGAGAACAGCTATAAAGGGGAGATGAGGAGGCTGCATAACAGAGTGCTTGACATCCTAGGAGACATATTCCAGTAAGAGGAACAGACCAAAAGGCATAGGCACAAGACTTAAGACTAGGACCCAAACTGGGTGTCTGAGGCCCAAGGGTCAGATGCCAGGGCCCAAAGATTAGGCTGTGAGCTTAGCAAGCCTTGGGCCCTGGGCTCTAGACCCTGGAGGGGTAGAAGCCAAAAGATGGCCAGTGGACTGAGAGAGAGGAAAGAAAATGTGAGGACCACAAACCCAGAAGTGAGACCTCATGGGCTGAGCTGGGTACAAGTCACGGTAAAGAGAAGATCGCCAGAGGGCAAAAAAGCACTGGAAGTCCCAACAGCCCATGGGAACCTTGTCATCAGATTCCTCCCTAGTGTAAAGATAGGATATCTCCCAGATTTAATTTTAACAACAAGGCATGGTAGGCGAATTGGGAAAGGAGAGACATTTATGAATGGACTGAGGATAACAGGACTCATTGTAGAGAGTGGAGGACTCCCTCTACTCAAGTCCTATCACAACTGGTACTTTGGCCGGAGGGTTTTGGAGTGACTGGATGAAAGCCAACTTCCCTGGCCTGAGGACCCAAGGGCAGAAAAGGTGGAAGCAGACAGGAGGCCACACTGCTTGGCACCCCCCACAAGAGGAAACTTAAACAGGCCAGGATGCTTGGGCCCAGGTGATGTGAGGAAAACAGAGACAGATGGAGGGGATTATTCACTATCATATCCAGCAGTCAGAGGGGCAGAAAGTATTATTCACAAGGCAAAAAACCAATGGAACAACCGGCCTAGGTAATCTAGGAACAGGAAGAGAAGAAAACTTCCCAAGAAAATCTGACAGTTCCCCATAGAAAAAATGATGAAAGATGATGATCCACAGGCTTTCATCAAGTGAACTGCTGAAGTCAATGGATGGGACCAGGTCAACTGGGCCACAATGCTGGGGATGCTATTAATCAGAGAGGCCCAAGCTCTTCCAAGGGAAGTGGTGATGGCTCCTACCCTGGGGGTCTTTAAGAGGAGGCTAGACATCTACCTGGCTGGGGTCATTTGAGCCTGGTTTTCTCTCCTGCCCAGGACAGGGGGTCGGACTTGAAGATCTACAAGGTCCCTTCCGACCCTACTTCTATGAGTCTATGAATAAGCTGCATATTGAGCACTAACCAGAGAGGAAATCTGGGATTATGAGACTGTGAAGAAGACCACCATAAGGCACGTAGGTATTTCTGACGCATGGTGTTGCCACAAGTTTTGGGGTAAGAAGGCCAAGGGATTGCTACAACCAAGGCACTTAGCCCAGTCTCTCAAGAATGTGGTGTACAAATAGCTGATCCCAGGAAGAAGATTTAAGGAGGAGACAACAGACCAAGTTATACTGGAGAAATTTTTAAGGGACCTGGAAGTAGGAGCCTGGATCTGGGTCCAAAGGCGTACCCCAGCCACATTGGATGAAGCAGTAAAAGTAGCTGAAGCCTTCTCCGCAGTCAAAGAAACAGCATGGAGAGAGCAAGATGGTCAAGCTCAGGAAGACTGTAGCCCCTCAAGAGGGTGAGAGGGGACCCCAGTTAGAAGACAAGGTGGTTAAATACTACAAGTGTGACAAATGCTACAAGGGTGGGAAACCAGGCCGCTTTGTGAATTCCTGCCTGGAGCCAGGGAAAGGATGCCAACCTTTGTAGGAAGACACGGGACTCTGGGAGCCTGGAGCTAAGGGCCCTGCACAAACTGAGCTTATGGATTGTAGTTATGGAGATGAAGTAAGGGGAGAGGCCAGATCCCAAATATTTCATATCTGGCTGTGGAAGTGCAGGTGACCAGGCAAAAGGTCATGGATGTTTGTAGACTCCAGATGGACGCAAACTATAGTGAGGGACAAGCTGGTACCCTAGGAAGTAAGAAAGTTAGTGGGTCAATAGGTCTTTATTTGCCTGCATGGGGAGACCTGTTACGATAACTGGGTACAGCTCACAATATTCACGATGTGCTGTACCCACATAATCCTTGTCTGCTTGTTGTCTATGCTGCCCTGGCTAGTGATACTGGGGCATGACAAGCCTTGGTTTCAAGAGATGTGGTGGTCCATATGGGATATGAACCTCTGCCGATATCAAGAGGCAGCACAAGCTAAGCCAGCTGAGTGATGGGGTAGCCAGAGACCTGGAGAGCCTGGTGTGCCAGCATCAGAAGATCCCTTGGACACTGATGCCCTGGCATGTGGCACAAACTGGTCCTTAAGCAGGCCAGAGTGCCTATGAAACCCCATGAGCAAACCACAGATCAGCTGCAGGTAAGCACTAGCCACTGCTTTCTGTGTAACACTTGCCCATCTCACTGTTACCTTATGAACCTCTCAATTACTTGCCTTCTATCATCTCATCCGCTAGCTTTATCTTGACCTAAGCTTATGAGCCTTATAGAGGGCAGGCTGTCTATCTTATTGTTTAGTGCTCTGTGCAGTGTCTAGCAGGATGGAGGGCCGACTCCAGATGGGAGTACAAGTAATAAATAGTGCTTAGAACGTAGCGATTCAGATTAAACGATGGAAAACCTATGCAGAGCAAAGGCTATATTCACAGAAATGATACAGTAAATTATTTTGAATAATTAACGCTTTTGGGGAGATCGGAGTGCTTGAATGCCCTTTGCAGAAAGGGATAGGCTCTGCCATTGGTGTCCAACTTTTTTGCCCCACAGGCCAGTAGTATCCAGTCCATCTACAGGCTGGATCTGGTTGATTGGGCTGGATCCAGTGTCATGCAGAGTGCTGTGGAGGGCAGCCAAGTACCAACCCAGCCACATAGTGGAAGAGGGGGATTTGCCCGGCCTCAACCTTGCCATGCAGGGGGTAGACATATGGCTTGGCCCTAACCTGGCTATGCAGGGCTTGAGTATTTGGCAGCGGGAAGGGGTAGTGCTATTAATTGCCATTGCTCCCCTACTGCCAATTTTCCTAGCCCATGGGGAGCTCCAAAGGCCAGGTGCCATGACTCGATGGTCTGGATTTGCCCCACGGCCCTGGGGTTGAACACCCCTGGGATAGAGGGAAAAATACTGCTCAGCTCTGGGCTGAGTTCGTCATGGTAAGGATGATGAATGTAGTATTTAGGATCCGGTGTCATGGACCAAAACTCTATTGTACAATGTGTTGTACACACAGAGATGGACAAGATAGCCCCCTCCTCAAAGAGCCAGTGCACGGAGACGAGAGACAGCAGGTGGATATAGGCAAAGGGACCAAAAGGATATAATATCGGTCACCATGCTCTCAGCAGCCAACTGCCTTGGGCCCTGATCCTCCAATATGCTTAGCCTAGTTTTACCATGTTTTCTGCAGGATGGGAACTTTATCATTCTGTCCTCGCACCATACAGAAATCTGAGCTGCTCCTCCGGAAAGGATTTGAATCATGTCTTTTCTGAGGTACCTGGGTTGTGGAAGTCAAGCATCATTCTCTGGCTCTGGTGATGACTTAGATTGATGAAGGAAAATTAAAACTCTCAACTCCCTGCCCTAGAGGGGGAACATAATGATCCAGACCAATCCCATTTTCCTCTTTAAAAATATTGCTATCTTTTTTTAAGGAAGTCGATGATTTATGATATGTTTAGTGGGCAAAACCCTCAGCAAATGCTGCTCTGGGTGGCTTATAAATGATCTGGGATTTTGCAGGCAATTCATATGCTGTCCATATGTGAATAGTGATTCCCCCTCCTAGTTTTAAAGCATACAGAAATAAAAATGATTTTCAGCGCTTGGGTACAGCTTAGGAACTGGTAATTACTGTTGGGAAAGTAACTTCACTTAATCAAAAGGCTGACACAGCCCGCTTAATGTTTTGCTGCTGCTTCTACTCTAAAGGCCTAAAAAGAGAAACGCACCAAAAAACCCACAAGTGAAGAGCAAGGGGCACTCAGAGGGGCTGGACCATGACCCTTTGCTAGGGGCCGTACAGACACGCAAGAAAAAGATCATCTCTACTCCAGAGAGCATATCATTGAGTTACAAGGCAAGGGACAATAGGTAGGATATGCCAGGGGAGCACAAGGGACAGCACTGATGGGGAGTATGAAAGGGTGACTGCGGGCATGACAGCCTTGCTATGGTAATTGTATTTAAGTTGTAGCAAAAGGGTGAGCTGCAATACAATTAGCTCTAGAAAAAACTAGGAAAGCAGCAAAATTAACCACGTTACTCGTAGAATAAGATAACTCAGTGCAAGTATGCTGGGGCGCAGAATCTGAGTTTGATTAGCTGAGTTTTGTGACTCGCGATAAGCTGGCTGACACCACGATCAGTTTTCCGTTGTGCTCCAATGTAACACTGAATGAGGGGCGACACCTGTCCCCTAAAACCTGCCGTCTAGAGAGGCCAGCCGTACGAAGATTGGGAGGGGAAACAGGAGCCGAGAGCACACAAGTGGCTTACTCAAAGTTACAGATCAAGAGACTGGCAGAAAAGGGGTTGAAACCGAGGTATCCCGATTCCCACCAAGGTTCCCTATTAGGCTACATAACCACAATGTTAAGTTAATGTTGTATTCTGCCTGCAGCCATTCTTCAGACGATAGGTTCTCATGCATACTCCTTACTGCTTATTCCTGATGCACTGCCACTTGTTGACTGATTGACAGAGTGATTTGATTTTAAGCTTTTGAATCCAGTGAGGGCGTGAATCCAACAAGAGCTTCCTGCCCCTCCCATAGCAGCTTTTTTGCATCATCCCGGTTCTCTTCTGATGTAAAGAAACCTCACAGAGTTAAGCGCCCGATTCCAAGCCAATGGCAGAATTTGGGGAATTTGTTTGAAGTGACCAGAAGATTTGGTGGGAGTAGGAAGCCCTGTTTTTAGCACTCCAGGCTTGACTTTTCATGAATGCTAAGCCCAATGACTGCCCATGAAGTCAATTATAGCTGCAGGTGCTCAGTGGCTAGGATTATCAGGCAAAAGTCCATGATTATAACAAGAAGGCCATTCCTAATAACGTAAGTTAGAGCGAAGAGAGCTCCACATTTTTGAGGACAAGTTGTTGTGCCCGTGAAGCTTTTGTCGACCTCCGTTCCAGTGGTGGGTTCTCAGCACTGCTGAAAATCCCGTTGGGCCCTAGACTAGAAGCCAGTCTTGCGACTGGCTGTACATGAATTTGGACAAACCAGTTAACCCTTCAGTGCCATGATGCTTACATCTGTGCAGCAAAATAACTAATGTGTTTGCTCTTCAAGGAGGCATTTTGGGATTTAGTTCATGAAGTCTTTGTGAAGGGCTTTGAGGACCTTCCGCAGGTGCTTCTATTGAAATGCCAAATCCTCCTCCTCGTCCTCCTCCTCCTCCTCCTCCTACTACCATTATTATTACCTTTTCAAGACCCTGATTGGCAAAATTCTCCAAACTCTTACCATATATGAGGTGTTTTTAAAAAAAAAAGTGATTATCCAAATGAAATTTAACATAAATGCTTCTGAAAGCTGTAAACGTCAGGCCACTTCACGTCAAGCAAGGGTGTTTCTAGCAATATTGGATTGGTAGTCAAACTTCTTGGGAGTAGATGTAAGATGATTTTGCATGGGTAGGAATGAAGTGGCTCCCTTCCACCAGGTCATAGTACCCCATAAACTAGCCAGGGGAATTTGCCGTGTGTGGGTCAGGATTTTGCCTTCACCTTGATGCATCGTTAGATTTGGGCTAGTAGATACCGTTTGGATCTATGACTTGAACACACTTGGCATAACTTTTATGCTGTTAATACGCTGTCAGGCTCGTAGAGAGTATTTTGATCTGCATCATGTTGAATAAAAGGTCAAACTCTGTTGCTCTAAGTTGATATGGCTTTTCTGGGTGTTTGCTTCTCTGCAGAAACCGCTACAGCATTATTCCTCATCACAGGGGTATTCACACTACAGGGCTATGATTTCCTCCTTGTACTGAATGTGTAACTCCCATTAACCTTAACATGAGCTCAGTGCAAATACTGAGACATAGAAAAATCCCTTGGAGGTTTTCAGTGATGCAGGTACAGGATTCTAGGCATGTGCTATAAGCCTGGAAAGATGAGCTCCCAGCACCTCTACAGGGAATTCAGCGGGAGCTGAGACACCTGGAATTTGTCCCCTGGAAAGGAAAATCTCTCCCTTACATACTTCAGTATGCAATTAAGGTGTCTATCTTGAGGCATTCAGCCTTGAAAACTTGACCTAAATACCTATAATCCCCCTGAAGGGCACGTATGTGTATCATAAGTCAACGTAAATAAAACTGTGGTGGAAAATACATGCTACTACTACATCATCTCAGTAGTAATGTGTTATTTTTGCACCTAAATTATCCCATTTTTGAAGTCTGCCTACCAGCAGAAGGGATGGGACCAGCACCTCCATCAACCATTCATTTTAGAATGAAACTGAAAACCGACTTCAAGGGGGGGGAGGCAAGATAAATGTCTTTCTGAAATGCACAGAGTGAAACAATAGTACTAAATGAGATACAATTCCTGACAAAGATCTCTTCTGTTCTCTAAAGGCTTTTATTATGCTTCATGTACCTGGAGTTATGTTTTATCTTCAAAAAAAAAAAAAAAAAAGCAGTGGTCTTTTATTTTATGTAAGTTTTCTCTTCCCCCCCTCCCCCCCTACTTGCTGAGATTTAAGCAAGCTCTTGTAGTACTCTATCTCTGATCAGGCTTAAAGATTTGGAAAGCCCTGAGTTTGCAAGGATAAAAAAAGGCCTTAGTATCTAGACATTGACAGATCTGATTCATCACCTCGGGAGGACAGTACCACACAGCTAGTGCCACAGATAGTCTTGATAACAAGCTCTGGATTCGTCTTGGCACACACCTTCATTTAAAGGTCAAAGCTCTTCGAACAAAAGAGGAATTACTGGGTTAAAAAAAAAGAAAGAAAAAGTGCTCACATTAGCTTGACAAAGCCAAACTCTGCACTGAGCTGAGGAAATTTAGAGAGAGAACAGCGGGCCCTGATTCTTAGCTGAAGAAAAGCATTTGCAAGCCATGCTGACAGCATAAAAGGGAGTAGAAAAGACCCTGCACATGATGTCCCCCACAGCCAATGTAGAAACAATGTAAGGGGTTTACAGCTGGTGTTATTACCAGGCAGTATGAGAAGGAGCAGCTCAAGCATGCATGCTGCACAGACTTGCACACGTTGTCTGCTTGTGGAATAATAACACAAATTTCAATGCTTATTTTGGGCATTCATTGGTAGTGATGGGGTGACCTGAGAAGCACCCATCACCTTTCTTGAAAGCCCTGGAGACCAAAGACCCCTGGTTGTCCACAGAAGAGGCTCAGTGTCATCAGTCGTGCAAGAACTCAACCCTGCATCCTGCCAAGGAACCTTTTGCACCATGCCATCTTTCCCTTCTTATTGTGTTGCACGCTTTCTTTCACATCTAAGCAAAAATCCACTGCACACAATGCACTGAGCTTTATCTTCTGTTAATTGGGGTGTCTCACTGGGTGGTGTTTTAAGCATTGATGGCTGGTGCTTAATGGGGATAGCAGTGTCACCTGCTTGAGGGTGCTTCCCAGCGGTGCAGAGTTGGTCAGGTCTCTGTGCATCCTCTGTCCATTCCTCTCTCACCTCTTTAACAATGATATGCAGAAAAAGTGCTTCCCTATTGCCTGATACCGACTGCTCGTGTGAGCTTTCCACAACAGGCTGTGCAGAGATTTTATAGATTTCATAGATTTTTAGGGTCGGAAGGGACCTATTAGATCATTGAGTCCGACCCCCTGCCCTGGGCAGGAAGGAGCACTGGGGTCAGATGACCCCAGCCAGGTGTTTGCCCTACTCCCTTGAAGTCTGATGGTCAAGCAAAAGCATGGCCCTCCCTAAATCATGCCAAAATTACCAGCCCAGAGGCAAGTTCTTTTTGCCTGTCCTTGACAGTGTCAATTATATCCTATTCATCCATCTAAGCCCCGACCAGAAATACAATGGTTTGTCCCCAGCAGCTGAACTTTGCCCCTGACAGCACCAGTGGAGGTTTGCCACGTGCTCTTAGCCACCAGAACTCAGGATTAAAACCCATCCAATTCTAGCCTCAGCGTAACCAGTGTCTTTTTCGAATAGTTTTATTTCTCTGCACCGCAGTTTCATCTAGAAAATGATTCTTTTATGAAGTGATTTGCAATATACAGGTAAAAATTGCAGCTGTGCAAATATCTCTCTTTCTTTTCAGTGTGCTGTCCACAAGAAAAAAGGGGTGGTGGTGGTGGTGGATCAAAAGGAATGTTATTAACTTTCTTTAAGGCACATCAAAGTGGTGTTCAACATGAAATTAAACATTTCATTTTTAAATGTTTTATGAATGTTAAAAAAAAAAAGAGAGCTAGAAAATCTTATTTGGAAAAGAATAAAGGAAGTCCATGTAAAATAAAATTTTAAAATAAAACCCCTTGACTTTTTTTTTCTTAGGCTATTTTCCCCTCCAATTTACTGAAACCAGTACAAATTCACAGAATATTTGGTTTGACCCTAAGCTGTATTTCTGGTTAAAAATAAAAAGGGGGGAGGCACCTAAATTCACCCAGCTGTAGTGAAAAGTAGGGACAGTAACATTGTTATTGAAAAAGCAGGTGCTATTTCACAGCTTAGGATCAGTCTTTTGCAAAACATCTTCCTGTTGAAGGAACGGTAAAGGAGTAATTGCTAAAGAGCGAAAATGGCAAGATCTCAGCATGCGCTGGTTTAGTGCAAAGCCTGGGACAGATTCTCACAATGCGCAAATTAGAGAGTAGATTACTTTAATTACGAGAGCATCTGTAACATTAAACAGTCATGTGCTTCAGTACGCTTGACAACACACAACATAGACTTTCCTGTGCCAGGGACCATGCCGGAGATAATGGTTTTCATAAGCAGATTCCATCAAGGCTTCTAGATATTGTCCTTTTTAATCCTTTGTGTAAAACATTGACGGTTCTAATCAATTGTGAAAGTGAATCCTCAGGATTTGCTGGATTACGTGAAATGCAATAGGGAGCACTTAAACATATCAGTAAATAAACAAACACATAAATCAAAAACTAGAGGGAGAGAAGGCAGCCTTCAGTATCCTGGCTACCATCCATGTTTATTATTTAGCTTTAAAATGACAAATCAATGGCAAAATGGAATTAAGTAGCTGTGTAAGCACAGAAGTAATTTTATCAGCGTATGAGCTGCTCCTGTTTTACATTAGACAGAGCATGGTATGTTTACTAAACGACGCACCGGGTAGGGCTGGCGGATGCGGCAAGGCTGCAGGGGGCTGCGCTGCCATATGAGAGATGAGGCTTCAGGGACGCGTTTCCGATGGGTTAAGCCTGGGTAAGGGCAGGAACTGAGGCATTTGTATTCTGGAGAGCAAAGAACCACGTCTGCTTTGTGATATGCGGATAAAATTAAGCAAAAAAAGGGAAAGCCTTTGTTTAGAGGTCATTGCTGACAGCCTTAGCTACTCGACTAGATGCCAACCAGGACCACGCTGCTAGTGTAGAAGAAGTCAACCTCGGGACTGACCTTGGTTAAAAAGTATTAACACCTGTCTCGTGTAGTTGGAACAGTAGCATCAAGATGTGACCTTCGCCCCTGAACTAGGCAAGGCCTAAGTGAAATGACCCCACTGAGGCGACAGAGTTTTATGAGGTCTTAAAATCTCCTTTCTTCGACACTGGGGTGAATTAGGCACCTTCAGACTACCTGTCACCAGGTATCCCCTGTGCTCACGCATCCAAGTCAGCTAAGGCTTGTTGAAGATTGGGGGGAATTCCAAATGGCATTTTTCCTGCAACATGGATTAAATAAAGTGTAAAATTGGTGAATCTAAAAATTAACTTGTATGAATACTCAAAGAAAAAGTGGGAGCTTTGCATCAACAGCAACGGCTGGGGTTTTTTTTTTTTTTTTAACCGAGAAATGACATTGCTTTGTGTGAAGTATATATTCCTGTAGTTGGAGTAAAGCATAAAGTCAGGTCAGCCTATCACAATAGGGATCCTAGGCCACGTGACTAAGGTGGCCAATCACATAGCTCAGGAGGAGGCTGCTAATCAGGGGTCCAATTTTCCAAGCTTGTTCGTGTTGAGTGGTACGCTTTCAGGAACAACTCCTACCCATTCCAGTAGTATCTGCTGCAGAGCAAAGTCTAGCTCGGCACAAATAAATGTGGCAAATTCTGGCCTCAGTTTGCTGTGAGCAGCTCAGGACAATTGTGCGGCCTCAAGTTAATTCATACCACCTAACAACGCTTCCGCTGGCTGTCAAGAAAGCTGCTTTGTAGGGAACGGATGATCCCAAAAGGAAGGCGCTGTAATTTATAACGGTGAAAGGTGCAACTGGTTTAATTAAAATAGGGAAAGAAAAGGCGGTGATCAATTCTGTTCCCTAAATCTGAGAAGAAATCTCAACCCAACAATGCCATGAAAGCTCACATCCTTGGATTTTTATGGCCATCTTAGAGCTCTATTGACTTGATATTGACCTAGACTCTAGAGAATAGCTTTATATAAGGAATAAGAAAAGCTGTAGAGTAATTCAGAAGTGACTGCCAAATCAGCATACAGACGGAGGCTTTCAAATGCTAGAGACCAACAAATCACAGGACAAGTGACTGCTTATTCCAGAGTTGTTATTAGTAGCAGTAACATTTTACATCCCAAAAGAACAGAGACATCAGCTAGGGTCCTGTTGTGCTATACACTGCATATACATGTACTAAGAGGCAGTCCTTGTTCTCATCTAAATAGCCAAGACTCTCAAAGGAACATCATTTTTCCCACCTATTATGTGACGATAATAAAGCACAGAGATAGTAAGTGACTTGCTTTTGGTCACTTTAGGAGCCTGGAGCAGAGCTGGGAGTTAAACCCACATCTCCCATTTCAGCCAGTATCTTCACTCTTGGTTTTTTCCTTCCTCTTCTGGAACCTGCATTTTGATGCAGCCAGTAGCCAAGCTTTATGGGGGCTTTAATCCAGTCTTACCTGGTAAGAGGAAATGGGGGAGAAGCCTGCCACAAAATAAATAGGGGGTTGCGGAAACTGCTGTTTTCAATTGGGATTAAATCAACACTTCGGTTTGGCGATAGGGGACATTACGCACAAAGGTGTCGTCTCTGGGTGAGCCATAAAGCTGTAACCTGGTGAAAATCTTTTCATGACAGGAACAGGGTGTTAGCCAGTTTCCGACTGTTCAGTAATCAAGAGCATGGCCTCAAACACCATGGAAATGCTTTAAAATCATGAGGTTTTCTTAAATAGCAGTTTTGCAGATTGTTTTCCGGCTGTCTGTCTCTCTCTGGCTTTCGACTTTAGGGCATCCGGTTATTTCTCTTTCAAGCCTTTATCCAGAACCATAGGGTTTAGCAACTTGGTATTTTACAAAAATGTAAACTCAAATTCTTAGTGTTCACTTGACAGAGCAGCTGGAGCTGTGAGGATAACACTTGGTGTCATGAGACTAGTGATAAAAAAGTGACAGGAGTTGGCAATACCGAGTGCCATTTCCCGCCGTGCCCTTTTATTTCGATCTGGTGGTGCTCTTCTCTTTCGGTCCCAAGCTGTTGTTTAGACTGCAGTGTAGAGTTCAGTAGTTTTTCTAATCCAGCCTAGAAGTAGCTGCATTTTACCTCAAAAGGGAGTGGGAGCGAACAGCGCGCCAGGCTGGGACCAGCGAGATGCTGGTTCTGTTCTCAGTTGTGTCGCCGACCTGCTGTACAACCCAGGGGAAGCCACCTCCCTCTGCAAGCCCTTCACGATCGATGGATGAGAAGCGCTCCAGACGAACTGGGTATTATGAGTGTTTGTAAAGCACTGCATACAATGTGGCACATTGTACATTGTGCATACAATTGTGGCACATACAATGTGGCACAGCCAGACGCATACATTATGAGGAGCCTTTGGTCTCTCAAACTTCAGGGCTAAGTACAGACAGAACGCCCGAGGCAGAATCAGTTTAATCTTTGCAGGTTCCTCTAGAAGTGTGTCGATTGAACCTATAATGAGAAGAGCAGACATTTACTTTTGAGTCAGGAAAGGCAGGCAGAGGCCTGCCCTGGCCCAGACCAAAGGCAAAGGGCGCTAGAGCAGCCTCCCAGCCTGCCGGCCGTTTTTGGGCCATCCCTGATTGGCTGGCTGGCGCGTGCCCCAACCCCCTGCTGTCCCCCTAAAGCGGGGAAATAGTTCCCCATCCCTGGCTGGCCCCTTGTTGGCCATCTGCCCATGCTGGGGGGGAGCTGAAGACCTCTGGGTGGTTTTCCATGGCCAGCCTGAGCCAGCTGCAGGAGGAGGGGGGAGCGAAGGTAATTTCCTCCCACGGCCAGGCCAGGCCAGCATGGGTCCCTGACATGCAAGGGGGGGAGAGAAAGGAGTCCCACCCCCTGGGGCTAGCCCTCAAGTCCAGGTCCAACCAGCTATGGGGGGTGGTGGGGGAAGAGGCAGTATCCCCTCTTTGTGTGGCCAGGTCAGTGACAGGTGGGGGGAGGAGGGAACAAAGTCCTCCACATTGGTCTCAGCCCCCTGAGCTGGGGTTTTCCTAGCTAGGGATGGGGGAGCAGGCCCCAGCCAACTAAGTCTGCTCCATAGAAAGAAACATTGGCCCCCAGCACCAGGCACAAGCTCCCAGGGCTGCCAACTGCTGCCGGTGCCAGGCTCTGGAGGGAAGTGCCAGGCAGCCCAGGGTGCTTGCACTGCACAGCGACGATGAAAGCACCCAGTACAAGAAAGACTCAGACTCCGCTTCCTGGCACAAGATTCCCGGACCACCCGGTGTGTGTTGCTGGCTGCCACTGGTGCTGGGTATTACCGGGGGGCACACCTGGGAGGCTTGCACTGGCCAGAAGAGCCTGACCCTTCCCTGTATGGAGTGCTCCTGTCCCTGCCACTGCCCAGCTTATGTCCTCTGGACTACTTGGCACATCTCAGTGGAGCGCTACACGGGCAGCAGTTGGCGAGACACACCGGACAACCTGGAGCCTTGTGCCAGGTGGCAGGGATGCAAGTGGTCCATAGAAGGGTGGCGAGCAGGGGGAGCCCCCACCACGCAACTCTCCTAAGTTGTCTCAGAGTGGGCAGTGTGGCAGGGGGGTCCAGTCTTCCTGCAGGTCAGAGACGGAGACTTGCAGGGGGCAGGGCTATGCAGCCAGCCCAGCCTTGCAGGGGCAGCCCTCACGGCATACTTCCACCCAGCCTAGCAGACCCCAACTGGACTGGGGGGAGACTGGGTGGGGTGGGGTGCTCCTTTCCCCTGGCTCCCCATGCCCCCCAGCAGCCCAGGGCAGAGCCAGCCCAGCTAGCTGCAGAAGAGGAGCACTGCCAGAGGCTAGCATGTCCACCTGTAAAGGCTCCTAGGATACTGGGGGACTGTGTCCTTCAGTCAAGAGGGGAACTGGGACAGAAGTTTCATAAACCGGTTTAACCTAAATCAGTTAAGTCTGATACCCCATCCATCCAGGATTATCTTAAACCAGTTTATGTGCACCAAATTGTTTCAGCTTTAAACCGGTTTCCAATCACTTTAACTGGTTTGTGTCTAACTTCTGTCTCTAGCCCAGGTGTTTCTCATTGCTGGGCTAATGCTATATTTGGCAGATCAGTGGTTACATCTGAGAGATCTTTTCCTCTGTATTTGTCTAAGGACCGTTTTGTTTTTGTTTTCGGGGGGGGGGTTTCCCCAGTTTTCCTTCACTGAATAATAAAAACATAGGAATGCTAGCAGCAAAAAGGATTTGCACCCTCAGTCTGGCTTCTCACTTCAGTGCACCAGTGTACTCACAGTATTGTCAATACGCTTCACAAGATTTTTAGTGAATCCTGCTACCAGAGACACGTGCATTTAATCTCATATTACATGGAAGTCCATTTTGTACAGTGGCTTCTACAGTATATCTGGCCATGCCATTCATTAATCATCTCTGCTGAAAAGCCCTTTTAATTACATTATGTTCAGAATCCATAAACTATAATTAAAATATGTAAATCCATTATATTGTTTAATGAGTACACAGAGACCTCAAAGTTTAAATTAGATGTAAAACTGATATGGAACTACTGCTATTGATTACTTATATTAATAACTCATTTCTGAGCCGTACAGAGATTTTTTCCCCCCTTATCAGATGGCAATATCTTTTTCTTGTTTCATCCATCAATTGTGAAATTTATGTAGTCTGTTAAAACTGTTATGAAGCAGTAATTAATAACGATAATTTCCCCACATCCTTTATCCATTCTTTAGAGAGAGATCTTTAGTTCACATTCTTTTGCTCTTTTTTTTTTTTTTTTTGGTTGCTGCAGACTGCTAGCACATTTGGGGCACACAAAATCACAAGTCACTATTGAAAATAACTGGCTGAAACTTGGAATATCCTTGAGTTGCTATGTCATTGTTTGGCCTTCCAGCAGCCTAGCGATCTGAAAGTTATCTCAGGACTCTGTTGACGTGTTGAATGGGAAGGACAGCTTTCTTCATCTGCTGTCCTGAGCTGCATGAGACTAGCGTGGGGTGTCTGGCCTGGGGCTTCTGAGAAAAAAAAACATTTTGTTTTTACTGCTGTTCTCTTCTTCATTGCTCTTCCCTCCTTCTAAGAAGCATCATAGCAAAGTATGCCTGCGATTGAACCAGCAGGGAATCCATTTTATAGTTTGCATTTCTGAGGCCTATTTTTCATAGACTTCCTTTATTTGTGCCCCCTCCTCACTTGTTCTCAGTGCACTGCCAGAAATCCTCTTTGGATAAATTAATTGCTATGGCAGAGCCAGCAGAGGGAGCATGGCCGCTCACAGTAGATTTTGGCGATTGTTTTTATTCTACCTGCTTGCTAAGTGAAAGACGGGCGGTCTTTAAAGTGATATTGACATTAAAATCCAAAGGGCATTTCACAACTGATTATAACTGTCTGCAGCTGGAGTAAATGATGGCAGTCTGACAGCAGAAGACAGCCCTTTAACAAAACTACCTGCATCAGTTCCAGTCTTTGTTCCAGGATCACATAACACCTTCTCTTTTGCATTTCCATCCTTTAGACCAGATGCACGTCTTCTCTCCCCTTACTTCTGCTGACAAGTTCACTAGTTACATCTCAAGAATTCTGGGAAGATTTGGTAGATGAATATTCATGAGCAGCAAAGCACCAGTTTTGTGGCGCAATGCGGCAGCAACGCTAAAAAAACCCAAGCATTTGGCCCACTTGAAATCCCAATACCTAGTAGATATGAGGGGTCAACACTAAGGGGAAAGTCTTGTGCTTCTTTGACAAGGGGTTGTGTTGTTAAAAACAGGTGTCCCATGGGGCTAAGACAAAATATGCATGCAGGAAAGCAAAAAGGTAATCGTGCATGTGAAATATGCTGTTGCACGTGCAGAATGGGTATTTGTGCATTCAAGCATGCATCTGCACCTGCAATGTTCTGGTTCTGCTTTTGGAAAGACTTGCCTGTGCCCATGTGCATATATCAGGCACGTACAACTTCTTGTATCTCAGAAAATGGGGCCCAAAGCAGGATGTTGTTGTTTAGCACAGATCTAAGCTTCTGATTTTACAACTGCTTTAATTAGTAACTCGCAGTAAGTGTATCTACAAATTCACAAGCCCACTGGGATATTACCATACTTTATTGTTTCCTTCTCTCTTTGTGGAACTTCTGTAAATCTTTTTCTTTGATAGCAGCCGGGGTTTCAAAGCTACCCACGTTTGAGCCATAAGAGCCTAATAATGATCTAATTAATGAGAGATATTTTTTCCTTTCATTGCTGTATTTTATCTCTTCCCCAAAGACTTGTTGGTGCAAACCATCCTCAGGCACCAATGGATTCTCTCTCCCTCCCCCCCACCCCTTTTTTTTTATCCCATGTTGTACTTGCTTGAGTGTGTAAATCTTGAGCAATCTTTCCAATTGTTACTTGGATTTAGGAAGCAGCTTTGTTATTCCCTCCAGGGTTTCTTCCAGCTAAGATTTGTTTCTCAAGCTCAAACCACAAAGCCACTTTAACTCTCCCTAACAGACTCTGCTCTGTGTTTACTGAAGCATAGGACATGCCTATTAGCCCCCAGTGGGTACTTGTTGCCCCTTTCTTCCCACTTCTTTAGTTTCACTTTCTTTCAATTAAGTAATGAGCCCCTTTATTTATAGAAGTCTTACAATGCATTATTGTTGAACTCTGTAGTCTTCTTATGTTGCCTTCAGTGATCCTCAGTCCACAGCTCTCCAGGGCCCAAATAATACTTGGGCTAGGGTTTGATAATCTGACCACATCGTACTTAATCTAACTGCATGTATGAGAAACCTAGTACGGTATTGGTCACAGAACAGCTCCCAAAGCCAGATGCAGCCCACCCTCCTCTATACCCCCAAACACACCCACACCCTCCTATAGCCCCCATACATACTCCCATCCCCACCATAACCCCACACATACCCACACCCTCCCACAGCCCCCACCCCAACCACATAACACACACACACACCACCACCACCACCACCACCACACACACACACATGCACTTCCCAACCACACATGCCCCACATATACCCCCTTACTCTTCCCTGCCCACCAACACAATATACAAGAATAAGACTGTATTTTGAGCTATGATGCAATCACCTCTAGGCACACTATGCCAACACACAAATCAGGACAATTTTTTAAAAATAAAATTAAAGTATGTTATAGTAGGTGTTTGACTTTTTTTTTTAAGTATATGATTAGTTTTTTTCTGTTTCAAGATGGCAACACTCTCCCTCGCAAAAGAAGTACTTACGGGGCAAAGAAAAGGACTTCCTGTGGCAAAGGTGAGGTGTTAGGGGGTGGGTTATCTTGTCCCAGCTGTCATCTGGGTTCAGAACGAGGTCTGGTGCCTTGGTGAGAATAGGAGCTAGGTAGTTTGGACAGGGAGCCAAAGGCTGCAGTCACTTTAAGGAGAGAGTGCAGTGGTGCTGTATGCAGGTTACAACAGAAGAGCACAGCCTGGACATGAGGGAATGGCAGGGTTCAAATTATAGGAGAGCAAGAGATAAGAACCCCCTTCTCCCCCCTGCAGGCCACTCTGTACCTTTCTAAACACCCAGGCGGCAGCAGCTCCTTCCAGCTGCTACTGCCACTGGCCCCAGCCCTGTGGTACTGGTAGGGATCCATGCTCACAGACCAAACCCTGGCCAGTTGTTTTGCAGACCCCCCATAGAGTTGAAGTGTAATTCAAACCCTGAGAAAAGGGAAACACCCCTGTGTATGGTTGGGGAACCATATGACTGGAAAGGAAGGGGCTTAGAGGCATGTAAGCCCAGGGACTGAGGGAAAGCAAGCAGTCTGGCTCTGTAGGCTGCAGGAAGTGGAGTTTTGGGAGGAGATGGGCTTGGCTGGCTGAAGAGGAAGTACTCCATCAAGGAAGCCCCTTGGCCCCGTAAGTAACTTTGCCTTTGCCTTGTGTGGTGTTGCCATGGTGATGTTGACCTAGGGTTGGGGGGAACCTTTGGGAGCAGATGCTTGTATTTTTTTGTTTGTGTTGAAGTTGAATGCAGAGGACCAGATTGTGGATGTAGGGGAGGAGGAGGTCACAAAGAAGGGTGCCAGGGGGACCCTGTGTTCCAAGCCCTACAAAGGGGTGGCAAGTAGCATAAGGGGGCTAAGTCTGAGAGGGCCAAGGCCCAGTCATGAGTCGCAAGAAACTTGGAGGCCATGAGCAGTGCCTAAAGCAAGTGCTGCTATCTGCCAGGGACTGTACCTTGTGGCAGAAGAGGTTGAGGGCTCAAGCCCAGAGCCCACAAGGGTGAGACTGGGGCCAAGGGGCCCAGAGCATGTGGAAGCATGGTTGGACCTGCGGTCCTGGAGCTTAGGGTCCTGTGACACTGGACCTCAGATGGAGAGGCCCAGCCAAAGTAAAGTGAGCCAAGGCCATAGGGCCTCAGCCCAGAAGACTGCCTGTCCAACTATAGCACCAAGGCATGGCAGGCGAGACAACAGGGTGGAAACCTGAAAGGCCAGAGGGGGTGAGCAAAGTGTGACCCAGATGGCTGCTAGGGGATGATTTGGCTGCCCAGGGCTGGACTGGCTACAGGTAGTCTGTCACTGGAGAGACACCATTTGAGATTGGGGGCTGCCTGTAACCCAGGACAGCCTTGTCACCCATGGCTATCTTGAGATGGTTGTCATTTTCCAGGAGGTTATTAATTATATCGCTGAAGTGTTCAGGCTAGTTGCTGTAAGTGGCAACTAAAGGGATTCTGTTGCCCTCATCCCGGGGTTTGTATTGTAGCAGGTCAGAGTGGGATCTGAGACTGCACCTATGATTTGAGTGGCCAGATCTAGTCTTACATTTTAAAAACCAACTGCTCCTGGCAGATGGAGGGAGAGCTGAAGTAATATAAAAGCCAAGAGAGAAAGGACAGGGCCTATAGTGATTGGGGCAAAGCACCAGAGCTAGAGAAGCTGGAGGCTAGGAGGCACAGTAAGAATGAGACAGAAGAGAGAAAGCAGTGAGAAGGCAGAGACTTTGTTTGGCAGGCGAGTGGTATGACTTAGCAGCGCTTTCTGACCTTGAGACACTGACTCAGTAAATCATGCCAAGTAATTAAAAACATAATTTAGAACTGAACTAGCACATCAGAGCATTGGATATACCCTGGTGACAACTCTCTGGTTTTGCTGCCCCCGTGAAGTTGAGCTTCACTGGAGTGAAACCACCTACTGAGGGCAAAAATTCAAACACAATTAATGGCCTGCTGCCAACCATTTCAATACAATGGAGCGGCTCTATCCTAGCAAGATGTCTGCAGGTGCCCTGGAATCTCCTGCTGTACTTTGAATGGCCTCCTCTGGCACTGCAAGCAAAACCACAAGTTCTCCTGCAGCATAAATATTTTCTTGCTGGTTTAAATAGAAAACAGATGCGTCTCATTTGCAGGCGACTCCAAACACTATAGCTAAAAGCAGTATAAAGCTATGATGGGGAGATGCAGCACTTTGGATGAGCAGTTGAACTCAGGACTTGATAGGTCAGGGAGACTACTTCCTCCTGTTTATTATTGATTTGTTGGGTTTAAAAAAAAAAAAAAGAGAGATTTTATTTGGGGACGACATGCAAAACTATCAGCCTTTAGGGACCAAATCCTGTATTTATCCAAAGACCAAATGTAACACAGGGGGCTGTCAGCCTTCATGTGTTGCTTCACCAACCTACTGTCTCCATGATCCGCATGGTTATTCTTTTCTTTAGCCCATCAGTAGGCCCTGCCTATGGCTGAGGCTTCATTACATTTACTAATGTCCAAATAATAAGGTGGACTCCTGCTTTGAAGAGCTTCCAATCTAAGTAAAGTATACGAAGGGTAGAGGGAAAGAAGTAGTATCCCCATTTTACAGGGGAAAACTGAGGCACAAAGAAGTCAGAATGATTTGCCTAAGGTCACACAAGAAATTTCTGATAGAGCCAGGAACACATGGATCTCCAATATGGGGCTCTAACCAAAAAAACCATCCTTTCATTGCTTAAGGATGCACATAGCAATGAAGTAAGGAAACCAGTGATGAAATAACCCCACCTTTGTGCTTCAGATCCAAGATCTGCCCCAGTTTCTGCTCAGCTATGTGTTTGTTTCAACTGGTGAGCAGTGGTTGGGTGGCATGGTCCTGAATCCGGGCACAACTAAACAGCACCCTATCTCTGCTTCACAGACTCACAGTGGAAATAGTAACGTGAGAGAGAGCATGTTGTGTTCATCACTGGTGTCGTGTCTAACAGCGGGATGGTACTTCATTTGTCTCAATTGTCCTTCTATGCCACACTTGTCTGTAAGAATAACAGGGCATGGCATACAGTCGCTCTCCCTTTCTCTCTATTATGCTTTGCTTATGCCAAGTACTTTGGCACCAAGGTCTCTCTGGTTTTCTTTCCTGTTTTGGCACAGACAGAAGGCGCTGAGAGCATGAATGAGCCAAGCCAGGGAGGAGATTCTCACCTTCTTAGCTGTCAGCGAGTCTCTTGCCACCAGCTGTTTTCTCATTGTTATGCACACCTGCCATTTCACAGTGCCACAAAACAACATGTTTCTGATGGCCCCCACCCCTGCTGACAGTTAATAGCCTGAGCACAAAAAAGAAGAAAAAAACACCCACACAACAAAAAACCCAGATAGGTAATTAATTTTTAATTTGTGTCATTTAAAAATCTGTTGCATCTTCTTTCAAAATTAATTATAAAATTTATGTTTTCCTCCAGTAAAGATGCAGCATGGACTGTTTTTGCACTGAGGACTCAGCCCTCTTATCAGAGGAGTGCCGTGCTGTGTGAAACCTGTTACAGCCCATATGGGCTCAAATGTTGTTGAACTTAATTGTTTGCACTCCTCACAAGAGTTTCTTATGCTTCGTTTATAAAACCAGAAATTTGACTTTATGTTACAATTGTCCACTTTGACAGTATTACATCATGCAAACAACAAGACCTGCTTAGAAGGTTTAAAGTAGTAATTCACATTCATTTGCACAAAATCTTTCAAGCCATAGTTAATTGTATAATTGAAAGGGTGTGTAACATGATGACAGACTATGTATTGCTTTCTCCTCTGATGGTTTCTCTGGTGGATACGAGCCTATTACTGCTACTAGCTGATGGAGTTGCTCAGAGGACAATGTTGAGATGATTCTGGATGCCAGGAAAAGTATGACGGGGTGGATGACACTAGACAAGCCCTCTACCTATACTTCCCCTGAAAAGCATCCACTCCTGCCACTGTCAGAGACAGGCTACTGTGCTAGATGGGCTGTCAGTCTGATCCGGTATGGCAGTTCTTAAGTTTTTACGGAAGATTTGGGAATCAGATGCTAGGGGTCATTACACAAACACTGCAATTAAGGCTATAGTGCAGTTTGCATTGCATCACCCTGTTTTCACTGGGTCATAAACCCAAAAGCATTGACATTTTGAGCTGTAATTGCTGACCAGTGATTTGTTAGTAGGCAATGTAAGCAAAATCCATTCATACATTTATTATGTGTGGGGAAAGCTACGGCAGAACATACCAGTAAAAACAGGTTGCCCCACTTGTATACAAATACAGCAATCACTTAGATCCCAGATGTGACCAGAAAATAAATATGAAAACTGAAACCTCCTTGAGGTCCTTATTTGGTTTCGGGAGAAATAGTTTTGCTGTACCACAGCTAGGAGCATTTGAAACCACCCTGCTGAATATGTCCTGAATACCTGCAGGGAAGGGAGCAACACTTGGATTTTGGACTTCCCTGTCTCAGATGCAGCACCTGCTATCGCCTTCCGAACATCCCGGTCATCTTTTGGGTCTCGAGGAGTGGCATGAGGGGGGTTACTTTGTGCGGGTGCGGGGAGAGGGAGGGGAAGGAGATGGGGGCAATAGCACAGAGCATTGAACTCGTTCTTGGAGATCCCCTGGATTCCAGTCCCCTCTACTCATGTCAACACAGGGAACAATTTGATTTATTTGATTATTTTTTTCCTTCTGTGATATTTAAAGATAATAATTAATAATACACAATCAAAGGCTCCATTTGTACATCCGCTGGATTCATTGGACACACAGCAGGGTTGATAGCCTGTCGCGGTAGCTGATAACCTGCAGCAAAACCCTTAATGCCTGGTACAGATGGGCGAGACCATTAGAAATACATTGCAAGTGTCCCTAAGGATGGAACAGCAACTACAGTGCAGACTTGGGTCTGGGCGCCATGAGACTGCTGCATCTGATACTGCGTATGCCTAGCTGTCTGACTTCAACAGTCTCTAGTTCTAGGCATGAAAGACCAGCTCAACTCCCTTGGGGTGTTGACATATGCAGCCCTCCGCTGTAACTCATGGCACTTCACAGGACAGAGCATAGATCACAGAGGAAGAGGAAAGCACTTGATGAGTTACAGAGATTCCCCCAACCCCACAGAGGTTCGCTGTCTGGTCTGAGAGGTCGGGGGATTGAGCTCCAGTTTGGCTGCATGTCTGAGGCCTCTTCCCCCCACCCCAGCTCCGGTGCTGTCTTCAGGATGGAAAGGGGGAGCAGGGAGGGGAAGGAGTTTGGGCTGGCGAGGGGTCCCAATTCATCTGCTGCACCCTCCAGCGCAGGCTGGGCAAATCCCAGCCTGAGCGCCTTCCCTTTTCTTCTCCCCCTCCCATTCTGAAGACGGCACCGGGGCTGGGCTTGGCTGCATCAGCCCAGCCCTGCTCCCGGCAGGGCCTGACAGAAGTTACTGAGGGCGCTGTGCTTTGGAGCACCTTTATCTGAAACGTCAAGTAATAAGGCTTCAGGTTGTTGCACGACTGGGCACTTTTAAAGCTCTCTGCAGCCGTAGAGCATTACAGGGGGATCATGTAACAAACCGTCACTTCTGTCAGCGCCCTTGGATAAAGAGCGCTTGGAAATCAGAGCTGTAAAAACATGGAAAAAGGAGTCTGGAAGGACTCTCAGGAGGTCATTTGATCCAACCAAGTCCCAAATAGGACTCACGGGACGTTTGTATAGAAGGAATGAGTGATAACACTTCAAAGTGAAGCAGTTCATTTCCACAGGGAGCAGGGATATAATCTAGATAGCCCAGGCGGTGTGACCTGCCTAAATATCCATAGCAATGTGCCTCTCTCCCTGAGCTGCTGGTATCTCATCTAAGGGCTGAAGGAAGCTACTCCTTGATCAAAACTCCTCCCTTCTTCCTCCCCTCCAAAAGAAAAGCTCAAGAAGCTGCCGTTCAATGTACAGTTCGGTATAAACATTTCTCTTGTAGCTGCAATCATCGTCCGAGCCCTGAAGTCAAACTTAAGAAAAAAATTGCGTTTCACTGAGCTAGGGGAGAAAGGAAGAAAAAAGACAGAGTTCAGAAATATGAAAGATAAATATTGGCATATTTTTCCCCAAAGTTGGTTATTACTTAAAAATCAAGGAAGTATGAAATATACTTTCCACACAGATTCCGCATAAATAACACTTCTTTGCATTTCATCAGCCTTATTTTCCCCATGGGTTCACTGTCATCTCTCATTTACACACCACAGGGGTGATCGACTTCAGAACAGAGTTAAGATGAAAGGCACCAAATGTGAGCGAGGGGAAAAAAAAAAACCTCTTGGCTCTCAAGCATAATCCAAAAAAATTTCAAACTCTACAAGGTGCCTCAGCTCTAGGGTATTTGTCTGGTCTTTTTTTTCTAATGAAAACTTCATATATCAATAATATAAACATTTCACAAAGTAACAGGTTTTTTTTTAAGACATTTACTAACAATAACTGTCAACTGCCTGTGAATTGAGAAGCAGCACTGGCTGATCTAATGTGAAACCAGGGTCTCTTCTGCATCAAAGAACACATTCAATATGTTAATAACTTTTTAATTAATTTTTCATTAAAAACACGTTTTACACAGTAAAATAATTAAAATTATAACCAAGGAGGGCGAGATTGTCAAGAAAAATAATGGTGCACGGTTTAAAGAGGCGTAATAAAACCTGGAAGAATCAAAAGGGGAGTTTTGTAGGTAGTGGGAATGAGATGTGGATTCATTTTCAGCCTTCCTATTTGATCTTACATCAGTCAAATCGCAGGTCCCCATCTGTATAATGGGGACAAGACTACTTCCTTTTCTCCCATGCCCTGTCTGGTCTATGAAGGCTGTCAAGTCATCGTCAGGTTAGGGACGGTTTTCCTTCTGTATTTTTCCCACCACAGTATGACCCTGGTTTTGGCCAGGGCTTCTGTGGGAAACCAAGGAAAAGAATAAATCAAAGTCTGACGACAACAGGAAAGGAATCAGATGCGATCAGTTCATATTCTTTCAATACAGTCTGGCGCTTGTAGGTATGTGAAGAGCCATTTGGGGGAAGGCAAAGTAATATTCCAATGGCTAAATAACTCTGGCCTTATTTGTTTTATAGTTGGTGATCTATCATAAAGGGATTCATTCAAGACATCAAAGTAATATAGTGGAGTTAATCCACACATGGTTCTGTAAAAGGTCACTATACCAGGTCCTCCAGAGGAGATTTATTTGCCCTGATATATATGAATTTTTTTCTCATATTTGGCCATATCTATTTATTCACTAAGAGAACACTGCACTATCAGTCAATGCTAGGTGCCACTAGAGATTTCCAGGAGGAGAGAATTAGTCTGGCTGCTGCTAGAAGTGTAGAAGTGTTTTATACAGTATCTTATTCTCCATCCTTCACCAACTGCAAGGACTTCTCTGCTCTCAGCTCCCCATCACACATTGTGCTTTATCCCTTTCATTCAGATTCAGCTGGGCACCCAGTTTTCAACTGCACCAGCTAAAGAAGAGAGTAACAGGGAGGTTTGTCCAGATGCGAGGAAATTAAATGGCTAATGGTGGATTTTCAAACCAGGGTCCTCCTTAATTCATAGTCCTGATTCATACACATTTAAAGTGTCAGATTATTTATAATGTCTGCTCCTATTCAGGCACTTAAAAGCTAGATTTCTAAACTGCTCCATACCCAGCAATTCCTCTCGAGAATAACGGCCTATTCCTTTCCCTCCTGCAATACCTTCGGTGGGAGCTGCTGGATGTTGAACATTTTGGAATGACTGGGCACATCTACGTGAGAAGTTTACTGCACAGTTGACTAATTAACTGCAGAGTAAATGTCTCAGCATTTACAGGTGTGCCCCTATTGGGGCACACAAAACTAATAAACTCCACAGCAGGGCAGCAGCACTTATAAATACAAGTACTGCCCTGCTATTGAGCTTTTTTCTTGTGCAGCAGCACAGGTGTAGACACTGACTGGCTGGCTGGGGCACAAAGGTGCTTGAGTGTCAAGGCTTTCTGACGCTAGCCCCGCGCTGAAGCACCCTCATGCCCCAGCCAACGGACGTGAGCTAGCAGGCCGGCCCCCGGGGCCTCCCGCTAGCCAGCGATGCTTTGACTGCGCTTCACATGGTGTGCATGAATAAACTCCAGAGCTAATTACTCCAGAGTTATTTGCTCCCAGGAACACATTCAAATGATGCGCCCGGGAGCGAAAAACTCTGAAGCAATAAGCTCTACAGTTTATTCATGTGCACTAATTGCGCGTGTAGATGCACCCACTGATTATTTAGGTGCTTAAATGGAAGCTAAGTTCTCTCAACAGTCTTGCTGTCTAGGTCTACATTTTATAAGTGCCTGAGGTTTTAACTAAGTCCCCAGCAGATCTAGATTCTCAGCAGCCATACAAATCAGTTCCTTAAGATCTTATGAAACCTATCTCTATAGGATTGCCCATTTAGGTGTTTAGCGTAGAGACTTGGCAAGAATAATTCAGGGCACTTATACATGTGCCCAATACCTGCTCCAATGTGTTCTAATTACAGCGAACAAAACACTGGCATGCATCTACTGATGCACCACTCTGCTTGGCCTTGGTGAGACTGCAGCTAGAGTACTGCGTCCAGTTCTGGATGCTGCACTTCAGAAAGGACGTGGAGAAGCTTGAGAGAGTCCAAAGGAGGGCCATGCACATAATTGGAGGAATGGAAAGCATACAAGGAGAGGCTGAAAGACGCGGGACTCTTCAGCCTGGAGAAAAGAAGATTTTGAGGGGACTTGGTGGCAGCCTATAAGGGGTGACCACCAGGGCCTGGGAGAGCAGCTGTTCGCCAAGGCACCCCAGGGGAAGACAAGAGCTAATGGACACAAACTTCTTGATAATTGCTTTAGATTGGACATAGAGGGAAAACAACTGGACACCCACCTTGCTGGGGTCATCTGACCCCAGCCGTCTTTCCTGCCCAAGTGCAGAGCCCTTCCAACCCCTAACATCTATGAACTGAGTCTGTTGCCATGTGCTAATTAGCACACTCCAGCAGCCTTTGTGTCATGTGTATTCAGCATCCCTGTCCTTCAAAAAAAGTGGTTTGAAGAGCTTTAGTTAAAGTGCCCCCACTGTCATTTTGAAGCGTGGGACGCTGAATACACAAGATATGGTGGGCACTTTAATTAGAGCAGCGCCTGGGAGCTACTCTAATTAAAGCGTCCCCACTCCAGGGCACGTGTAAAGATGCCTACAGCGGCTGATTAACAGAGATGCTAGTTCTGTTGTTATATAATTGATAATCCATACTGTACTCTTGTTGCTACCGCGGCTCCATTATTTTGCTGGTATAAGGGCAACACCATAATTTTCTGGAAAGTGCAGTATACCTGTCACCTTGCTTCTATCAACCTAATGATATGAAAATATAAGCTTTGAAGCACCTTGCTGTTGAGTATCTTCCAATCCGAATGAAGCTGCCTAGTGTTAAAGATATTCTAGGCACTGGTAGTTTTAGCCCTGACAGTGATTGATTCTGAAATGTATGCAAAGGAGTGAAAAAAAAAAAATCCAAACAGCTAAATAAAAAAAACCCCAACAACAAAATCATTTTTCAACACCTGTGCTGCTGAAAATAACTGTTGCACTACTGCTTACTTGTAGGAGCTGGATCCATTGCAGAAAACAAAAAGGGGGACTTATTAGATATGCTGGGAAAATGGTATACTAGCGTGAAGCTAAATTGTATTGGCTTTTTAGAGGAGCTTCCCTGGTGTATGATAAGTGTGATGCACAGCACTCCTGCTACAAGTGTGAGCCTTGGTCCCTGGCCCCAGTCACCTGACATGGCTCAGGGTTACAAAGGCTAATACCCCTGTCACTGAAACGTGGATCAGTGCCCACCGACCAGCAGTTTGTGTTGCTTGGCAATTCTCAGATGTATTACGGATTCTGAAGGCATTCTTTACAAAGTTATTTTTTGCTGACATTATTTCCTTCCCCACCTCCAGCCCAAATGTCTGTCTTCAGAGTCCCTGAGGCCTAAGCCTTTCTGCTGCCTTTTTGGGTGGTCCCTCTCCTGCTGTTTGAAAGACGCACGCGGTATTTGATACGTGCAGTACACTTACATCTTCTGCTCCGTCATTTTGCATCGCTGAGGGTCTGATTCTGCTCCCTTTGCTCATAGCAGCAGCAGCAAAAACAATACCCTGCTCTTCTGTAGTGCCTGTCATCTGTCATTTCAGAAGTGCTTTACAAAGATTAGAAGTTTGTTCCCATGTTACAGAATGAATAAAACAAGGCTAAGTGTGCTCCAAGGTCCTCCAGCAAGCCGGTGGCAGGGCTGGGATAAGGAAGTCACTCACCTGGGCCTTTAAGCAGTGCAGTCGCCGCTGCCACATCATCTTCTGCTTGCTTTGTGCATTGTCTTAGTTGACCGAAGCACTGCAAAGTGTAGCACTCTTTTTAGAGACAGGTAAATACTTGGAAAGGAAATAATGTCAGCAAAGACATTTCCTCTGACTGACCCTTCAGTGAGTATCACTCACTGAGGTTCATGACTGGAGGATGTGGGGGAACCTTTATGCTACTGCGTATGAGCTGGATCCATACCCTTTGGCTAGGATACAGAGGGAGGATGTTAAGGCAATCACGGGACAAGGTTTCTATTTTGCACTAGAGGAGTTTGGATAAACAGCACTGCCATTCCCCAGTGCAACTTCTGAATTCAGTTTGTTAGTGTGTACGTACTCAAGTGCTTCGGTCCTTTCCTGTGGTTACGTCCTGCCTTTCTCCAGAGAATGTGCTATTGTAAACCGTCACCCAACTCTAAACAGCCTAAAGATGCATTTATAATGGGACTGTTTTCATTTAGCCGAGTATATTACTTGTTGGAGGGGAGGAGCAGGGGGAGCCTCTTTAAAACAGATTCAGTACAGTGCTTTATTTAAAAAATTCCTAAAGTGAAGAGGAAACCACATAAAAGCTCTGAGGCCATGGACCAAATCAAGAAACATGTAGTGTTTAGCAAATGGCAACAAGCAAACCACAGAAGAAATATACAGAGGAAAGGAAAAAAATGTTTCCAGAACTCGGAAGTTAGTGAATGTTTATACCCAGGGTATAATCTGGCTTCCCTTCTTCCAAACATATCAGTATTTCAGGGCATTGGCAAAGGATGGGTCGTGTTTACTGGCAGCTGTGTCAATCAAATGCAGCACTGTATTGAATTCCTTTTACTAGTGGCCTCTCATTCACCAAAATGGAAAAAAAACAGGTTACAAATGGAGCTCTCTGGGACAGGGTTGTTTGCAAGTTTTAAATATAGCCATGGCACTAGAAGGAAGCTGATCTTGGTCATACTTTTGTTGTTGCCGTTAACATGAGTATAGCTATGATAATACGAGCCCATCTCGGCCCAGAACTCTGCTCTTCTAGGTGCTGCACAGACACACAGCAACACATTTAGCATCTGCCCCGAAGGATTTACAGTCCGAGTAAACTGTGAAGCTCTCCTGTTACAAATGCATTCACCTGTGTAAAACGACTACACGGCTAGGTACCGACGTTCAAAAAGCTCAAGGCAGAACTGAGCTAAATTATGCAGTTTTCTGTAAGCAGCATAGTGTAGGTGAATAGCGACTAGCTCACACGTTCACTCTTTGGTGGGGCGGGGGTGGAGGGAGGGCAAATCTTAGACCAGGCTCCACCATTGTCATCCCAGTCCGTGCGTGCTGAACTTCTGTTCCGGGTATTGACCAGTTTTGTGCACCGATCTTTTATGTTGTCATGGGTATCGACCAGTTTCTGATTACTTGTACCAATAGAAGTGTGATGTCTGTACCTGGACCATATTTTGGCGTGACAACAGGCATGGAATCAGTGATTTAATTATTATGCAAAATACTGCCTTTGCTTGAATATAAGATGACCCTGAATTTCAGAGAACCCTGCATTTAAGACAAGCCCCCCAGTAATTAGATTCCACACATGGAAATTTTTTTATTTCTTTTTTTTTTTGTAAACAGACCTACAGACAGTAACTGCAGCAACGCCAGTAGGTCATAAATTCAACATTAGTTCAACTATTAACTTCACTTATGCTTCTGTCCAGAATCTGGTGAGTGCTACTCCTTTCTTAGATCCTACAGTTTAGGACTGGTCACCTTCGCATGCATCCTCACTTCACTGTTCCCTTCTTCTCCCTCATGTTCCCACAACACATCATCGATTTCATCCATGGCACTGGATATACAGCGCTTCTTGAAGTCTTTAATACTGGATTGTGAAGATACTCTTCCCCAAGAAGTCAGAATCCATTGGCAAAGCAATGCTGTGGTTGGCTTCTTAATCTTCCTACCAAGGGTAAGTGCGTGGTTCCCTGCCAAGAGCCAATCTGAGTACTGATGCTGCAAATGGTCCTTAAAGGACTTATTCACCATGACATCCAGTACTTGGAGTGGAGATGTTATACCAGCAGGCATGACTACAAGATCACAATTCATTGACTGACTTTTTGTTTTCACATCTGGTTTTAAATGCCCTCTGAATGAAACTAATACTAACATTCATCTTTTCTTTAGCAGTGCCCTGGGTCTAGATTTCCATACAACATCTAAGCAGTCATTCATCAGTTCACTTGACATCCATCCTTGTTCCTGGCATTTAACCACTATTCCCGGTGGCAACTTTTATTTTGGCAGAGTTTTGCACTTCAAAATCACATAGGGTGGCGATTTTCTTTCATCTGCCAATACTGCTAACATCACTGCAATGCACAACTTTTTTCTGTGTTTTTTCCCTGTGTTTCTCCTAATTATGGATTTTGCACCCTTCTCATGGATGGTGGCATTGTTCAGCATGTCAAAATAGATTGTAGGTTCATCAGCATTGCCTATCTGGCCAAGCAGGTAATGAGCATTGTGTAGCCCAAAAATGTACCACGGGAATTCAACAATTTTTTTGCTGCAGTCTGGTCCTGGGCATGACGTTAAACTGCATCCTTCGCTGCTTTGTGGACACTTCTTGGTTGAAGAAAACCTAAGGGACCTCACCCTGACAGAAAAGGTGCTCACGCTGAAGCAATAGGCAGTTAGCAGCTCTATTCAGGTTGCTCTCTGGCAGAAGTTACAACCTCTGTGTCACTGAATGTCTAGACTCTTTCTGCCTTCAGATTTTGGCTCAGTGGTCTAAAATGGGGACGACAGGTCTATGACAGCCTCTGCTCCTCCATAACTCTGCCTCAATGTATGCACCGAAGGTCTTGGCAAGATGGTCGCAGGGATATGAGAGAGGCATAATGGCCCTGAGGCAGATTTCCAAGCAGCCCTATTTAGGGCTGGCCTGCTTGCCTCGCATAAGGGTGGTCCTAGAAAAGGTCAGTCAAACAAGCCTTGCCTCAATGCTTGCATCCTGGCTCAACTGATTTTATAAACAGAATTGCTTGCTGAAATATTCAGACTTTTGGCCCCTGGATACAACTTTGATCTGGATTTAGATCTGAGGAAAATGGCTGTGTTGAGTAACAAGCTTGCAGGATTCACAATTGGTATTTTGCTGTTCTTTTAGAAACTCAGCTCTCAGATACAGGCTTCATAAAGGAGAAGGACTACGTCATTTATTGGCATGGCAAACCTGAAAGAGTAAGGAAAAAGCATGGTGTAGGTTTTGCTGTCAGGAATGAAGTTATATCATCGTGTGAGGTTCTGATTACAGTGTCCATATGTGCCATGGGGCTTCGAATTACACCATAGAAGGGGTTCATCAATGTCATCAATGTCTATGCTCCAACTCCGCAGGCTAGTGATGAGAAGGTCGGCGTCTAGCAACAGCTGGAAGAACTGATTGGCAGGACTCCACAAATGACCCCATCCTCATACTTGGAGACTTTAGTACAAGAGTTGGATCCAATGCTTGATCTGGCCTGGGATTTTGGGTAGGCATGGCATTGAACATATGAACAACAATGGTCAGAGGGTTCTTGAGCTCTGTGCCGGTCAAGGCTTACTGGTGGGGCTGTGCAAGGCTTCGGACTGCGCTTCAGACCTGGAGAAGATTTGGATGCTTTGGATGCTGAAGCAGCATGTCCGGATTGTAGCATTGGCTTCTTTAGGCTTTCTGAACCACTTCAGAAAAGCTTCGGAGCCACTTCAGAAATCCGGCCATCGGATATAATGGGGAGTAAATGAAATACCTATGACTTTGTTGTTTTTTGTCTGATTTGGATGAAGTTGTGCAGGGGTGGTAGCCTCTGCTGAGACCATGACTTCTGCCAAGTTTCAAGAAGATTGGTGCAGGCGTTTAGGGGGAACTGCACCCCAAATTCTTGAAAGCAAAACTCATATCTGCACTACGGGGGTGAAAAATGCAGGGGTGGTGGCCCCTGGTGAGGCCACAAAGCCTGCCAAGTTTCAAGAAGATAGGTGCAGGGATTTGGGGGGAACTGCACCTCAAGCTGCTGACGGGCAAAACTCGTGACATGGGTGATACTGTGTGTTAAGTTGCAACGAGCTGAAAACTGCAGGGGTCATGGCCCCTGTTCAGGCCACAAAGCCTGCCAAGTTTCAAGGAGATAAGTGCAGGGGTTTGGGGGAAACTGCACCTCAAGCTGTGGACAAGCAAAACTCGTGACATGGGTGACACTGTGTGTATTAAGGTGAGGAGGGGTGGCAGCTGCAGGGATGCTAGCCCCTACTGTGTGGGGGTGGGGGGGCTGCCAGCTGTCAAAGGGATAGCTGCAGGGGTTCTGGGCTCTGGGGCCCTGCACCTCTAGCTGCTGACAGACAAAACTTGTGACATGGTGCTTGTGCAACTGACTGTCTCTGGCTTGGGGCAGTTGATTGCCTGTATTGATTATTCCCTCTCCTTAGTCTGGTTTTGTAGGTGTTAATCATTGCTAATTAACTCGTTACCTAGTAGCTACTAGTAGCTAGGTACTGTGCATTAAGCTGGTCCCTGAGTGACTCATGATTGGTAACTGGGTTGGGTTGGTAACTGGTAACACAGTAGCTTGGCAGCCAGGCCTGCAGTAGTGTCCACCCCCCTCCAGTGCCCCAAGACGGACACAGTTGCACCAACACCCATGTCACGAGTTTTGTCCATCAGCAGCTAGGGGTGCAGGGCCCCACAACCCCCTCTGCACTGATCTCCGTGACAGCTGGCAGGCGTCGTGGCTGCAGCAGGGGCCACCATCCCTGCAGCTGTCACCCTCCTGTGCCTTAACACTCACAGTGTCACCCACATCTTGGGTTTCGCTTGTCCACAGCTTGAGGTCCCGTTTCCCCCAAACCCCTGCACTTATCTCCTTGAAACTTGGCAGGCATTGTGGCTGCAACAGGGGCCACCATCCCTGCAGTTTTCAGCCCACTGCATCTTAACACACACAGGGTCATCTATGTCACGAGTTTTGCCCATCAGCAGCTTGATGTGCAGTTCCCCCCAAACCCCCACACCTATCTCCTTGAAACTTAGCAGGCTTTGTGACCTCAACAGGGGCTACTATCCCTGCAGTTTTGACACCACTGTGGCTTAACTCATACACATGACACAAGTTTTGCTTTCCAGAATTTGGGGTTCCCCCCAAACCCCCTATACCGATCTTCTTGAAGCCTGTCAGGTTTCATGCTCTCAGCAGAGGCTACCACCTCTGCAAGTTTTATCCAAATCAGACAAAAAACAACTAAGTCATAGGTATTTCATTTATTCCCCGTTATACTCTATGGCTGGATCTCAGAGGTGGCTCCGAGGCTTTGGAGCCGCTTCAGCCAGATTGAAGTGGGAAACCCGGTCCGGAGCTCTGGATCGGATCCCTGGCATCTAAAGCGGCCAGATCCGAAGCTGGATCGAACAGCTGCCTACTCGCACAGGCCTACTTATTGGTGAACAGCTTCTTTGCTGGTGACATCAGAAGAACATCGCGGAGACACCCGTGACATCAGCTGGAGTTGGTGCTGACAAGACATACGCTCTTGAAAGATATCCTGCCTACCCGACCCTTTCAAAGCACAGACTACGGCACAGACCGCTCCCTTGTCTGCTCCAAAATGAAATTTCAAGCTAAGAAGATCCACCGCAATAAACCTGCCAGAGAACCTCATATTGACTTGTGCCAAATCAACGATCCTGTCCACAAACAGCTTTTCAACGAAGACGTAGCAAAATCAGCTGGAATGAATGAAACTGCATCACATACATGGGAAGTTCTGAGGACAAGTATGTACCACGTGGCAATCAATCTTTGAAAAGAGTACTAAGAAAAATGTCGATCGGTTTGTAACCATTCAGAGGTATTGCTGCCATGCATTGAGAGAAAAAAAAACCTGCCTTGATCACCAGCAAGTCTACTCCTACAACTGATTTGCTCAACAACCAAAGAGAAGCTCTTAAGGCTATTCAAACAGCTTCCAGGAAGTGTGCACAAGAATTTTGGCTGGTTTTCTGTGACAGCATCCAACAGGCAGCTGACACAGGTGACGGTAGACGGTTGTATGAGGGTATTAGAAAGGTCATTGGGATAACAAAGTACAAGACAGCTCCACTGAAAGACTCGGATGATGATGCCATAACTAATAAGGGGAAGCAACTAGAGAGGTGGTTTGAGCACATGATATACTCAAGGGAGTCTGTAGTAGTCTGATGTGTGCTAGATGAATTGCCTGGATTTGAAGTTATAACTGTTGGATGCCAAACCTACACTAAAGGAACTTGAACAATGCATCAAAAAGATTCCCAGTAACAAAGCTTCGGGATCTAACTGTTTCCCTGCTGAAATTTAGAAGCGCGCAAACAAAAACTTGCTGCAAAGATTGTATGAGATACTGCTACTCTGTTGGAAGGAAGAAACCGTTCTGCAAGATTTCAAGGACACTCATTTCATCCAACTCTGTAAAACAAAGGAGACAGAAGTGACTGTAATAACCGCAGAGGTGTATCTCTTCTCAACATCACGGGGAAAACCTTAAGCCGTATTCTTTTACCTAGACTTCAAACATTAGCTGAGAGAATCTAACCTAAGAGCCAGTGTGGCTTCGGCTCAGAAAGGTCTGTAAGACAACTGCAGGAAAAGTACAGCGAGAAGCGTGTCCCACTGTACATGGCTTTTATAACTTTAACAAAAGCTTTTGAATAGCTAGTCACTCAAGCTGTTCTGAAGAAGCTGGGTTGTCCACCTATACTGCTAAACCTTGTAAAATACTTACATGATGGCATAAAGGCAGCTGTAATGTCTGAAAACCAAGAGTCTGGCTCATTCATCGTCAACCATTGAGTGAAGCAGGGCTGCATGCTGGCTCCCACGTTTAATATTTACTTCTCATTCTTGCTTCAACATGCGTTCTGTGGTGTTTAAGAGGGTGTCTGTCTCAGCACTAGACATCACAGAGGACTGTTTAACATCACAAGGTTCGGCGCTAACATGAAGCTGAAGGAGATCATGATAAGGAACCTGTTGTTTGCAGATCATGCAGCCCCTGTGGCTCACAGTATTGATGCCCTAACAACATTTCATTACCAAGTTCTCTGACTCGTGCAAAAACACTGGGCTAGCAATAAGCTTGAAGAAGACCGTTATCATGCACCAAGGCTCTTCAGAGCCCGTTCCAGATATCGCCCTAGATGGTACTCATCTAGATGTTACTGATCATTTTTTTTTACCTTGGCTTTACGGTAACCATCAGTGTAGATCTTGAGGCTGAGCTCGCTAGTAAAATCAGAAAAGCAGCCAGGAACTTTGGTCTTCCTCAGGACAGAGCCAGGAACAATAAGGAACTATCAAATAAAGTGAAAATCCATATTTATGAGACATGGGTTTTATCCACTCTGCTATATAGCTCAGAAACATGGACGACCTATGCCAAACATACGAAAAGACTAAACAGCTTTCATATCAGATGCCTGTGTAAAATTCATTGACTAAGATGGCAAGACAGGGGGACAAATGTGGAAGTGTTAAATTGTGCTGGGATGTCATGCACGGGACCATTGATTAGTAAGAAAAGACCCAGGTGGCTTGGTCATGTCAAGCAAATGCCAGATCTCAGGATCCCAAAGAACGTGCTGTATTGTGAAGCTCACAAAGGGTCTAGAAAGTGAGGCAGACCACTGCACAGATTTCAGGACACTTGCAAAGATGACATCCTTTGTAGTCTCTGTGGATGATGTGGAAAGGAGTGCAGAATGCCTCTCTGGTTGGCAGAGTCAGGTTGCAAATGGAGTGAGGCACTGCGAGGTGAATTGGATCAAGTTTTGGGATGACCAGCATCAGAGGAAGAAAGAATCTGCTGCTTGGATTCGGAGCATTGCTAGTGTGTGGATGTGCCCTACCCGTGGGCAGGACTCTCACTCATGCATCAAACCCAGCAGCCATCAAAGAGCGCACCGGCACATACACCATGCTGCGTAAAGAATGACGGTGCCAATACAATCTAATGTAACTTTTGGGCAAGGCATTTTTTTTGTCTCAGGGCGAAGCCCCCATGTCACATCATTTAGATACACGTGTAGTAGGCTAGCTGACAAAGGCTTGCAACAGACTCCGCACTCCAGGCTGGAGGAATCTGCAGGTTTGCAGGGACTACAGCCAGCAGCATGCAGTGTGGCGAATTACAGGCCTGCTTGGACGACTGAGCCAGCTGCAAAAGTGAACCTTCTGGCCAAAGGAAGTTAAAAGGGCTGCCAGGGAAAGGAGTCAGAGAGACTGAGATAGAAGAGAGTAGCTGAGAGAGCTGGAAGTCAGTAAGATAAGACAGCAGGAAGAGGAAGGGGATTGCTTGGCTAGGAGCTGCAATATCAAGCCAGAGACTCCTTGGGTCTGAGAAGAGACCCAGGGCTGCAAAGTTGGAAGCAGCAGTACCATGATGGGGAACTCACCCTGAGGAAGAAACGGAGGGCTACAGCATGGAAAGAAAGCCGCAGGTGGCCAGAGACACCTTCTCAGGGCTACGAGTTAATGCTTCAAGGACTGTGAGCGAACCCTGTGCAGACTATGTTAAAGTTTGAGTACTGAGTGGGGTTTGTGCTGGTTACTGAGAGACCAGTGGGACCAGGAAATAAAAAACTTTGTATAGTTAAAGGACTGCGCTAGCTAATTAACCCCAAAGCCACTACAATACAAGCCAGTACTTGCTTTGAATTGTTGAAAGAAAATGTTCAATTCCTTTGCTATTTCTAAAGCCTTGAGTTGAAGCACTTTGCAGATAATTGTCATTCCCTCCTTTCTCTTTTCTTGAGCATACTTGAGAACTTGCTCATCAGTTTTGGGAAAGTGACCTTGTTTTGGACTCCCAACTGTTTTCCATGTGGACTTAGTATTCTCAAGTTTTCCTTTTGTCTCTAGCAGCGCACATTTAGTTCAGCAGCATTAGACTTCCTTCCCAATTATTATAATTCCTTCACAATAATTTGGTTCTTTCAGTATAATTTATAAGCTTCATTTTGAAGTCTGCATCACAGCTGTGCCTCATTCCTTTTGGTATCTGCACATTTGTACCACTGCTTCCTCTTGTTTCTACATGGTCTGTCATATGGGTTTCCCTGCCCTCGCTCTCCCCACAGAATTTACCATGGATTTCTGTGGTTTTACATCCGAGCCAGTCAGTGGTGATCAGGTCCTGTAATTTGCTGCTTTCCCTGCCGCTCTACTGGGTAATCCCCTGCTACCTGCCCCTCCTGTGGGTGCCTTGCTGCCTCTTGTCTCACTGCTGTTTGGTGCCTCATCATATGCTGCCCCCTTCGCCACTGCTGGCTGGAGCCTCGGTGTGTGCTAGATCCCTCCCTGGCACGCTCGTGTTACACCCCTCGTCACTGTTTCTGGGTTTCTTGTCACATGCTGGATTCTTTGTCAGCATGAGCATCCTGGGTCCCTTGTCACTGCTGCCAGGTCCTTCGCTACCACATGCGGGGTGTCTTGCCTCATGCTGGATCCCTTGCCACCACTGCAGGGAGACTTGCCATATGCTGGGTCCCTTGCTGCGGCTGCTAGGAGTCTCGCTGCATACTGGATTCCTCCCTACTGCTGCCTGGAGCCTCGCCATGCATTGAGTCCTTCATCATGTGCTGGGCCCCTTGCTGAGTACAGCGTCCCTCGTCACTGCAGGGAGGTCCCTGCAGCATGCAGGGTGCCTGGTTCATCCTCCCCATGTGTTGGCCAGCCCCTGTGGGGTCCCCCCCTGCTGTATGGCTGGCCATCCTCTCCCCACAGCATGCTGGGTGTGAGGTGAGCAGGTTGCTCCCAGCTGCCTCCTAGCTGGTGGGTGCTGAAACAACTCAGCATGCACTGACCAGGCTCCTTGTACGCAGCATAAAATGACCCGGCAGGCACCATGCCCACAGCTTGCAGGGTTTCTGGCCAGCATATGCTGAGTTACTCTAAGCTGCTTCCCCAGTGGGAGGTGCCAGGGCAACCTGGCACACAGCAAGGGACCTGGCTAGGCTGCCAGCATGTGATGAGTTGCTCCGGCACCTACCACTGGAGCAACAGCTCAGAGCAACTCGGCGTGTGCTGGCCAGAAACCCACGTGTTGCAGGGACAGTGCCGGGCCAGTACCTGCTGGGTCATTTTGAGCTGCATGTGGGATTTCCAGGCAGAGGATGCTGAAGCAACTTGGCACATGCTGGCAGCAGTGTGGAGGGACCCTACAGCAGTCAGCTGGGAACCTGCATGCTGAGGGGAGCTCAGGCCCCTTCTGCTGGTGGCCATAGGCATTTTCTGGTTTCAGGTAAGTCTTACGTAACCATAAGATTAGGCTTGATTTCCCCCAACACCATCTTGAATTGGGGGAGGGGGGAGGAATTTGTCTTATAATCGAGTAAATACGGTATATATAAATGTCAGGAAATATGACTAGAAAGGCAAAACTCAACACATGCCCATCTCTGCATCATTTTTTTTAGCTATGGATTTGGTCCGGCGTATTTGACTTAGAAGCCTAATTGCTGAGTACTGGAATATGGGGGGGGGGAAATATTTTCATAAAACGGAGGCAAGGATTTCTTTAGGTGATATTTTTTATTGGACCAACTGCATAGTTGGAATAGAGTTAGACAAACTTTCAAATGCAAGACTTTCTTCTTCAGGTCTGAGAAGAAAAGCTAGCGCGGGGATAAAACCAGAAACAGACTGAGCAATGGAACTGAATGTAAAATGAAATGGTTGCTTTGTAGTTGCTGCTTGATTTTATCTTCAAGAGGGAACAAGTTTGAGTAGGAGAGTTCAGATGAAAATGTGTGCAAATATGCTATTTCATATACTACCGGTATCTCAATATTAATATCCAATACTGTGACACCAGATAATCTCCCAGGAGGGAACGGTGTTTGAACCATGAGCTTGTAGGAAGAACTAACTCGGGGCTTTACAGATCTGTGTTGCGGAGTTTAAATCCTTAGTTGTGCTTAGAAAAAGTAACAGACGGACATCTTTCAGGAAGACACAGTCTAAAACTGAAGAGTTGAACACTATCTTCCCCAGTTGCATTCATAAGGAATGAGAGTTAAAAATGCAGTGGGAAGACAAAATGTATCTAATATATTTTGAAATAAAAATAAATCTCTAGAAATTAGATATGGCTGTCAGTACTCAGAGAAAAATCTTTAACCAACTTAATGTCATGATAAGTATATTTGTTGTAGGTTTAGTGGATTTTACTTGAAAAGCATGCCTAAGAATTTGTAAACACTATTTATTAAATCTGATGGAGAGGAAAACTTAACCATATGCTAGGAAAGACAAAAGCGAACATTGCCTTGCCTGCTAAATAAGTAAATATTTCATTAGCAAAGTTATTGCTCCTCCAGAAAACCTGCTCACCTCCACCTCTGACCTGAGGAAGAAAGTCATCCTGTGCAAGATGGCTTCATAAAGTTGAAAAACAGGTCAATAATTTAGATTGAAAATCCAGCGATAACGAAAGATTTCCTGATATGAAGCACTCAGTCTGTTGATGAGGGTGCCATGTGTGCTTTCCCAGGATGACAAGCCCAATTTGCTGTCCTGGTTCAGCACAGCGCATAGGCACATACTTCACTTTAACATCGTGCTTATGAGCATCCTTGTTCAGCAAGGCACTTACATTGTGCTTAAATTCCACTGAAGCCACTGGTTAACTGTGCTGAGAAAAAGGGACAGACCTAGGTCCTTAGTAGGTGGGTAGCTGAAGAAGGGTCTTAATTCCCCCACTTCCAGAAGAACACCTGTGCCTGATTCCCAGTCAGGAAGAAGTATCTCTGCTCACTCACCAGCTCCCTTTTAGACACGGGTCCATCATGTCTCAGGTTAGGAGGTTTTCAAGCTTTCACTTAGTAATAGAACCTAAAGTATGTAGTTGATCCCATTTTTGCACAGAGTCTCAATTCAACTCTCAACAGTTCTTTAAAAAAAAAAAAAGAGAGAGAGATCTTAAAAGCTTCTCCCTTATACATCCATACCTGCACTCCTACTATTGCTTATTCACTCCAAGTTACTCCAATACCGAATCTCTGGTTCATCCTGCTTTCTTTTGTTTTCTTAACTCATATCCAGGGATCCTGGTTTTCTTTGGAAATTCTCTGATAAAAAAAAAAAAAAAATCACTGATTAAAAAAAAAAACACTAGGAAATTCTCTGATAAAAAATTGCAAATTCTCAGACAACCCCCCCAATCCATATTTAAAATGAAATGCTGCTATGTATATAGGGATAAGTTGAACACAATGTTTTCTTGATATATTTGCCATTTTATAGCAATTTGGAAGCCTATCAGTGCCATAATCACTGTAATAAAATAAATTATAAATACCTATATATGTTGGCATTTGATTTGGGTTTTTTTGTCATATCCCCTGCCCTCTTAGCTCACCAGGACACAGGTCCAGGTCCCACAATCCCAACTCATAGCCCCACCAGCCCTGCTGGTGGCCCTCACTCCCCAACCAGAGCCTCCTGCCCACCCAGCCCCATCAGAGGGGCCCCCAGCTGCCAAAGCTATGGGGCCAGTGACCCAAATCCACAGCCTCAGAGCTCCCTGACCAGCTGCCCTCCCTCCGGGGCCTCTGCGGTACAGTGGGTGGGACCCAGCATAGCAGGGCAGAGTGGGGCCACGTGGGGTAACTCTGCGCCACCACTGAGAGCTCTGCACCACCCTGGTGAGATACCCTGCGCCCACCCGGCAGCAGTGAAGGGCACAACTTTGTGCTGCCATCCTCTCTGCTGCTGAGAGGGTAGGGGGTGCCTTGCTAGGGTGATGCAGAGCTCCTAGTAGCAGCAAGGAGCTTCCCCGCACCTGGCCCTGCTCTGCCCTGCCATGCTGGGTCCTGCCCACTATGAATGCCCAGAATGGGGGAGGGCAGCAGGGTGAGGAGCCTGAGCCCCCATTGGGCATCCCACACCCCCCTCTGGCCCTGCCTCGCACACAAATCTTGGGGGCACATGCCCCCCCATTTTTCCCCAGGGAGCAGTGGGGTGCCAGCTCCCCCCACCCCTGGACAAGCCACCCGTGGCTCCATCCTGCTCCATGCCCAGGCTCTGCAGCGGTGAATTCTGGCCCTGGGCAGAGAGTTCTGTGCAAAAGTGGAAAATCTGCGTATTTCTCTGTTAAAATGAGAAATCTGCATTTTTCTCAGTTAAAACAGCAAATCCATGCTTTTTCTGTTTTTCTGTGGGAAACGGAAAACTCAGATCCCTTTTCATATCTAATATCATCCTTTCTTCCTCCCAGTCTGTTTCTTTAGAGATACTTCACTATCTGTCCATCCCCCGTAACACATGTGATAGTCGTCTTCTTCTGTACTTGCATCCAAACATTGTTCTTGGCAAAAATGATGAGCTGTTCACTGAAGGTACTTTCTGATGCTGTTAGTGGGATAGGGGGGGTTTCTGGGGTTGTGGATGTGCTTTCCTCATACACAGTACCCACATTACAAAAAGCAAATACACAGCTACTATTAAAAATGAGTGCCAGAGCCTGAATAACTCTGTTGAATTTAACAGCACTCTCTCCAAGACAGGATTAAGGCATATGGGTTGAGCTGTGAGAGAAATCTTGCACTCAGCTGCCTTCAACTTTACCTATTCTGTGACCCCCTACACCATTATGGTTTCCAATGCTGGCTGCTTTCACGTTAGCTCCCAGAGAATTAAGGGCCTGATTCTCATTTATAGTAAGGCCTTCCACTTCACACCATTCTGGCAATGCAGAGGAGCCTTAACATGCATACATTGGGATAAGGCAACAGAGTTTTTTCTACTTATGTTCCCTCTGACTTATCTGTGGCTGTAATTAAAAAAGAAAAAAAAGCACAAGGGCGTGTTTTTTTAATTGCACACAATGTTTAAATTCACAGGATAAGTGACAGAGGAAAAAACGTGGAAATGAAAAGGAACAGGGCTTTACTTAAAGCAGGATATTGAAGTTGGGAAAGAACTTTGAATTCAATGAAAGAAAAGAAAAGTTGCAGGCACAAGAAAACTGGCCAAATGAAGAGGGCTTGAATTCCAGTTGTTAAAAAAAAAAAAAGGGTAGGGCTTATGTTAGGGCTGTGCAAAGCTTTGGTCCCTGATTCGATTCAGTGGAGATTTGGCCCGATTTGGTGGCCGGATCTCTGAATCCGAATTGAATCTCTTCAAATCAAATCTGAACCCTCCAGATTGATTTGGAGAGATATGGAACGTTTTGGAGATTCGGACATAGAGACAGCTTTAAATGTTTTTTCTACATACCTCTAGGCAGCAGGGGCTCGTGAGTGCTGCGATGCTGGGGCTCATGGAGTGTCCCACAGAAGTATGGGGGGCTCCCCAGCGCTTTCGGCAGCAAACATGGAAGTGGACCAGAAGCACTTTCATTCCACTTCCAGGTCCACTGGGAAGCACGCTGGGCTCCCCCTCCGTGCCTCCCTGGCTCAGTGATTGGTGCCTCTGTAGCAACCCCCCCAATTTTTCTTTCTTTAATTTATTTTAAAATGCATTCCCTCCCCTTCCCCAGCCATTTCTGACGTTTCTCTCCCTCTCTAGTCCCTATAGATAAGTATAAGTGAGCTAAAACATAGGATAAGCTTCTGCATTTTATTTTGGTAGCAAGTTGTATTTGTTTTGTTTTTTCTTCTTCTTTATATTGTTCTTTATATTTCTTTATATGCTTCTTTATATTCTTTATAATTATTATGTTTATATTGATTTTTACTGTTCTATATTACTGTTTTACTGGTACTATATGATTTCAGCCTACATATGTAAGTTAGCATAAGTCACGTCAAGTTTCCATTTTGTTTGTCAAGTCTCCATCCTGTCCCCAGGCCTGCCTCAGTTTCGAGCCCTGAGCTCCCAAGTTTCTGTCTCTCTCTCTTTCCTGGCTGTTTCCTCCTTGCCACCAGGCTTTTTTTCTTTTCTTTTTCTCTTGTATATGTGTAATTGGGTCACACCCTCCTGTCTAACACCGCAATATTGAGATCCTGAGAGTTGGCCTGACCCCACAGGGCAACACCTCCTGTGTCGGGGGGTCACCCGGGATCCCCCTGGAGCTAATTGCTGAGCTGGAGAGGTGCAAGAGGCCCCCAGCGTGCTCCCCAGCAGACTCGGAAGTGGACCAGAAGTACTTCTGGCTCACTTCTGGGTTCGCTGCCAAACACATGGAGGGCCCCCCCACACTCCTGTGGGATGTACTCCATCTGCTTCAGCGTTGCTGCGATCACGAGCCATGGCTGCTACCTCAAAGTATGTAGAAAAAACTTCTAAAGCTGTGTCTATGTCCAAATCCCTGATTCTCCAAATCAGCATCGAATCTTCAGATCCGGGGTCGGCCGAATCAAATCGGGGATGGTGATCCAAATCAACAAAGTGAATCACTGTCCCTGATTCAGGCCGAATCTGAATCGAATAGGGCCTGCTTCGCACACCCCAGCTTATGTTTCTTTCTGGCTTTAGTGCATGCTACCCAGCCAGCGCACTCAGTGGATTTGTGTTATCAAGTTTGAATAGTAATTCTGTAAAATTGTTCCTGTAGCAGGGAGCCAGTGCTAGAGCCCACTATGCTCACCGCTCTGGGTGAGCCTAAGTTGAGAGCTCAACCTCAGGGAATACCAGGCCTGCAGACAAATGCCGGAGAAAATTTGCCATTTGTTGAAGGAAAGAACAAAGTATTTGAAACATATTTAAAATTTTTATTTCCCCCCCCCCCGAGCTTACACCTTTAATTTTAAAATCCCCAAGCAAACATTTGATCATATAAACCATTATTATATCCTTTCAGATTCAAATTGGGAAAGCATAAAGTGTTTAATCTTGCACTTTCTCCATAAATTGCAAATTTAATTTATAAACAGCTGCCTGAGTTATAAATTCCACCTCCTATAATGAATACAGACCAATTAAAGTTATAAGTAGAAATAATTTATGGGCTGTGTCAAAAATAAAAATGGATTTACATCGAGCTTGTATTGATTGAAATGCAATATCATCAATCCAGCGGATGTTTTGGGCAATATTCAAGGGACTCAGAGATGAAAGAGACAGGGAGACAACACAATAAACTGAACATCTTTATTTGTAAGCCAACTAAAACGTATCACTGAATCCCAGCTGCTATAATAATTCCCTCCCTTCTCACAAAGCTCCACTATACTGACAAATCTAAATATGAAGAAGAAAAATGTCTCTGGAAGGCTGTTATTTTGCTGCCTGAATTGTGTCAGGGAAGTGTAAATATAATCACATTTTATCCTCCAATCTGAAATGGATTTGTGGCAGAGATCACAATGCAACATGCCTTGATTGATAATAACTCCCTTGTTACCATCAGTAATACGTTTGGGAGGGGTGGAGAAGAGTTTAGTTCATGACAGAATTACTAGGCAATTCAATCAAAATCCTGCATCTCTATTTGTGTTGGGAGTGATTGGTAAAGCTCAAAGATTTGCTATTAGAAACGGAGCATCTTAGGGAAATCCTTTCTAGAAATATTCTGGAGCCAGGGACTCAAATGATGTAATTTGACAAATGCTGTAGCTTTTTCTGCCTCTAAATTGTCTGTAAGCGGCTTACATTTTTCTTGGATTTGTTAGTCACTCCATAATGCTGACTGATAATTCTGGGTGTGGAGCTAATTCACAAGATGCAGAATACAAGCTGTCTCCATCATTTCTGAGGGGGGCAAAGCGCTTGCCTGGTGTTACTTCTGGTCCTTAATTGAGAATATGATAGCTCTAAGATTCAGAAACCATCCCCTCTCATCCATCCAAAGACAATTATGTGCCACCCGTGTGACGACGAAGGTGTTCTGGACAAATGTTCGCTTGCGACTGGGACAAGCAAAAGCCCAAACTGAAGCTTTCCCCCAGCCCCTCCCCAGTTTCTCCCATACAGCTCCTTCAGCAAATAAAATCCTGGGCTGTTCACCTGACCAAGTGCGCTTATCGCCGAGGATAATTTTAGCTTGAGTGACTTTAAGCTCACACTGCTGCATCCTTCCCCTTGTCTAAGAATGAATATGCAGTGGGCTGTGCAAGCTTGGCTGGCAGAGCTGTACGAGATAGCAAAGTGTATCTGTGGCTTTGCTAAATTGGTAGCCAGCCAGAAATGGCGCATGTGGAGACCCCCCTCCACAGCTGTATCCTTTTCAAAGTGATGTTTGTAGTAGAGAGCTACAAAAGTGCTATTATGTTGTCTTGAGTGGCTATGCAGGTTGCATTCTGAGCAGAGTGGGGATTAAATTTTGCCATGGCTGCCCATGAGCAATTTGCCATCGTGCAGCAAGCTGCTTTTAGAGCAGGTTGCTATTGCTGTCTGTGCTATACAGTTCTTATTATGTGAGGCCGAAAGCAGGAATCCCAACCTTGGGGGAGAAAAAAAAAAAAAATTAAGGAGAATCCTTTTCTCTTCCATTGTTTGCAAGGCCCTCTTGCAAGCCAGGACAATAGTGTTCCCCTCCACCCGCTGTTAATGACTACATGCCTTTCCATTTGTCAATATTTCTGTATTTCCTTCGCCTTGAATTTTGAATCGGGCTGAGATGGACACACTGAACAGCTCCAGCTAGTTTAAGGCCTTCTCTTGCCCATATATGTTTGTTTGGGCACATAAGGATGGCAACAGCCCAGTTCTAGGACAGCCAATAGAAGAGATGACAAGAAAACATTGGAGTACTTAAAATAATTATACTTGCTACAGACTAGTGGCAGGTGATGGAATTGTGCAGTTTAGATTTCAAAAGAAAAGTGCCATTTAGAGGCAAGTTGTATTTTTTCCAGTGTAGTTATTACAATGCCAAGGTAGGGCCAAAAACAAACAGGTCAAGGCAGAGCTCTTCCCCTCCCCCCCAAATATGCATATTAAATTTATCTCTATACCTGTACACAGAATTTGATACAGGAACATAAAAATAGCTATAATTACCCATGCAGTCTAAGTGTAGTGCTGAATTTCCAAAGACAGATAGTTACTAGTAACATACCTGGATGCACGCACAGAAAATCTGTGTACTTTTTACCTTGATGCATAGGGGCTACTATCAGTTTTAATTTTATCCACAGTTTTGTATAAGCGGACATTTTCCACCTACTGTGACTCAACTTCCTATATCAGTGGGCACGTCTACACATTCATTAATGCGCTTTTCCTAATGCACGTTAAATTTAGTACTTGCAATGTGAGGGATGAAATAAATGTGCGTTAGGTTGCCCTGATGCACAGTAGTGAAAGCACATGATATTTTTTTTTTTTAGTAAAAAAAAAATACACAGTAAAAATAAGCTACTGCACACTATAGTTTCAACTAACTATGAAACTATAGTGTGCAGTAGCTTATTTTTACTGTGTATTTGCATATTAGCACTTTTTGCAAAGTAAAACAGACATTAAAGTGCACACATAGACATGTCCAGTGAGTCCCCAAAAGTAATCCCACTCTCTTGTGGGTTGAAGAGTATTTAAATAGCTTCAGCAGCAGACTGGATAGTAAAGAATTCTTCTTTACCCAGTCAGTATAATTTCAATTTTGTAACGAAGTATCTGCCTCTTGGGAAAATGGTTCTACTGGCACTGATGGGAGGCAGGAGCATTAGTAGGAAGTGGATCCAAGGTCTAAGGAAACCTCTTTAAACCTCCTTCGACCCGTGGTTGTCAACTGGCGGTACATGTACTCCACAGCCTACCCTGCCCCATGCACAGATCCAGGGGCATACACCCCCCCATGCCCTCCCATGGCACCCAGGGGTGTGCATAGCAGTGGGAGCTGGCCCATGCCCTGCCCGAGCTGGGCATTCCTTGCCCCAGCCCCAATCTCTCTCCCACCAGTGGGGCAACTCACCTCGCCCTGCATGCAGATCCAGGGGCACACTCTCCCATTCACTCCCTGGGTGCACACAGCGGCAGGAGCCACCGCCCCTCACGGCCCCCAGATGAGCCGCTCACAGCTTCATCCTGTGCCCTGCATCAGCTGTGCAGCACTTGCCCCAGCCCCACTCCTTCCCTCACTGCGGGAGTCTCAATCTGCCCGCCCACCCTTAAAAACAAGGAAAGAATATTAATGGGTATAGGAGCTGAAACTCTGAGTCAGAAGGGGTACACTTATTTAAAAAGGCATTAAAACCCCTGCCTTAGACTATTGGATGGTATGTTTAAAACTAATAAAAGGAAATTGTTTTTCACACTAACTTATGGAACTCATTGCCACAAGAAGTAATGGAGGCTGGTAGCTTAATGCAATTTGAAAAGAGATTGGACCAGTTCTTAGAGGAAAGGTCCATCAGGTAGACATTCAATAGGGTCAGCAGGGGTGCTGCCTCTGTGTCAGAGCTTCCTCAACCTCTGACTGCCAGTGTAGCAGAAAGCCGCCTTCGCATATTTCCCTTATGGACATGGATATAACAGAAGCCTCTCCTTGCTTGCAAACCCATCCCTGCCCCCATTTTATGCATTTCTTTTCCTTCTAAGTACTGGCAGAGACCTAGCACACTCATTGTGTGCCAAGGCTCAGAGCAAGCCAGAAGCTGAAGTGGCTTTCTGTGGAGAAAACTACAAACTACATCTACATATCAGTTAAGCTCAATGTCACTAAAGACAACAAAAGAACTAAAATATCCACTTCAAAGTCTGTAAATATATCCTGTGCTAACCTAACTCGCTCACCGTCCCCAGTAGCCTTTGATCCTCACTACCTCACATTGCATTTTTATGTATTTCTCACAGTGCATTTTTATATTTCATCTGTCTCATCTTTACCATGGCATTTTGTATTTTATATTTTATACATTTAAACCCCTAAGGAATGTACTCCCTTTACCATGAAGTTCCACTCTGGACCATTGTTAAAAACCGCATTGAAATTGTAATTGTAAAGTGATGAAATCTGCTATATTGGGTGGGTCCTGGAGTGAATGCGAGTATGAATGACAAACCAAGAACTTCTGGCTGTTAATTGACAATAGCCTAGCTAGAGGAACTTACCATTACAAAACTCTACTCTACAAGCCATTTTAGGCTAATCAAGCCAAGGAGCTGATTCCTGGAACTGAGCATCCACCCTGTTGACTATTCCTGTAACCCATGTCAATACAGCCATTGAGTCGATCAAAATCAAGGGTGGACTCTCAAAACTACACCCTGGGGTGGAACCCCCAGCGACTGTGACTGAGAGCAGTCATGCACTACTCGAGACCCACATGGGACAGTGACCTTCAGATTGGGCAGCCAGGATGACACTAGGAGATCATACAAGTCTGCCTGAAAGGGACAAAAGGCAGTGAAGCGTGCCCCTCAGTGGCACCCTTTCATCCAGCACCCGACCTAGTGAGACAGAAGAACAAGCAGGCGACCATCTTCTGGAGAAGATGATTGCCCTGGAGGAAGCTGACCAGATCTCAGGGCCTCGGATAGGTAGATATACTGACACCAGTGCTCTCACAATCACTACAGCAGCTACTATACTCTATACTACATGGGTTTAAATGACAGGGGCTTGAATGAGTGCATGTGCATGTGCGTGTGCGTGCACGTGCGCTAGGGTGACTAATACCCCTCATGACTCAAAGTTTGCATTTATGGTTTTCTTGGTAACTTCACATCCCATACAATAAATTAGAATTTATTATGATCCTGTGAGTTGGTCCTTTATGGCCAACACGAAAAGCTTCAATAGGGGAGGAGCAGGGAGTAGAAAATTCTGGACGTTTCCTATTCACCCTCTCCCTTAGCATCCTTTCTCCCACTGTGAGATACAACTCTGGGCTTTATGGACCTATGGTTTGACCCAGTAAATTGTGGTTCTTAGGCTTTTCTTGTCTATTTGGGGTGTAGCCTGATCTGTTGGGTTCTACGTGCTGAGATTCGAAGAGGTTACATTGTGCTGCCAGGGAAGGGGGGGAGGCCGGGCTAGGCTCCCATGAAGATCTGGTAAGGGCCATTTGAGTAAGCACAATCCACACATGAACCATGGTGGTATTTTACTTGCTTTCAGCACCTCTTTGAAAAAGCCTTTCCACCATAATGATGCCCTTCACAGTCCTGACATCCCTTTCTGACCAAAATGCTCTATGAACCCCACCTGGAAAACAGTACAAAACAAAGGGCTTATTCCAAACTGAGATTTGACTTTAGGAAGAAAAATAGCCAGGGAGTCCCTGAACCGTGCTGGAGTCTTCTCTAATGCTACTGGTTCCACATGCTAGTGACAAGCAGCAGTATCAGAACCCAAGGTAGGATTTTTTTGTGCATGCAGGTCTTCAGGTTCATGGAATAATTAGTATGGCCAAGGGAATGTCAAAGATCCCGAGTTTTGTTCCTAGTTGTGAACCCTCTTTGTGCCAGCCTTTAGAAGTCACTGGGACTCTTTGCCTCACCTCTCCACAAATACGGTCATATACCATCAACCCACCGCTAAATGTAATTAACATTGAAAACGTGATTTGAAATCTAGGGACACAGAAGCATGATGTATCATTGTTCTTGTGTTGGTCAACTGAAAGAAACATGTGGTCTTTCCAGTCAGCATTTCATTGGAGCAGGGGTAGTCATAGGCAGACCCAGGATTTTGAAAAGGAGAGTTCAGATTGTAGTACGTCATTACATATACCACAACGCACATTTTTCTCCAGTTAAAGAGAACCTACAAGCTTTACTTATATGGTAGGAAGGTAGCACTATATTATTCAGTATTAAGGTCCAAGGAAAAACAAATACAACTTTATAGGAATATGCACTGATTTGCTAGATTTTATATATACATTTTAAAAAACACAACAAACTAGACAAAACAGTCAAGAGAAATTGTTTGATTAAGCCTGCACTCGTCATAGTTAAAAGTTCATCTCTTATTCAGATTTGTAAATCAAAATCCAGTCTTTCTGTGCATCTTGATAGTGTATCCAACACTTTACTGTAAGTCATTTTCACACCTGAGTTAAGGCTCCCCAGAGTTTGTCTGACCGCACCTGAGTTAAGGTGCTTAGCTACAGCTAAAAGCAGTCTGCCGAGCTGTGAAACAAAAGGGAGACATTACCAGGAATGGTGAACAGATTGCAAAATTGCAGAAGAAAGCATGGGTTGATTAATGGAACATCAAGACAATTAATAAGGAGAGAGGGTTGTTAACACTGTGGAATGGAGAGAGATTAGCAGGAATCAGGGAGAGGATAAGAAGCCGTTAAATCAACTGATTCCCTCAGCACTGCCTGAATAGAAATGCCGCTACACCTCCAAGGCAGTTGGTTTTAAAGCTTGGGTGTGTGGAGCAGGAATCAAGGAGTAGTGTAGCTGCATCACTGAACCTCCCTCAATCTGCTGCTGGGGGAGGCCAACCTGCAGCAGGGTGCCAACAAGTGGCACAGGCAGTGTGAGCGTGCGATTGGGGAGGGGACAGGCAGCACAGTGGCAGGTAGGACAGGGCAGGGAGCAGAAGGGATTAGAGTGGCACGCCTGCCAAAGAGTTTGGCCCCCACTGGTTTAGGACAGCACGGTAATGGACAGAGGAGGGAAAAGTGTGACTGTGGGGTTCCTTTGGACCTCAGTCTAGTGCTGTGCCCTAATAAGAAGCTACGCCAAAGCCATGCCGAAGTGACAAGTGAAGGCACCCAGCTCAGCCTTAGCTTCTTAAGAAGGATGTGTGCTTAGGAAGGAACATTGTGGTGCAGTGTCACATGGAAATATGCAAGGAATATACTCCCTTTCCCCCTCATTTCTCAATAGCTGCTTAGAAACTCAAATGATGGCATTGCAGAGCTCCTGGCAATGGTGAGGGCTTTTCATGATACTGTCTGTTCTGGAAGAGAGCAGCCGAAGTGATCAGCTATGTACAGCATCCCCTGCTGTAGAGCAAAGACGGGAGTCAGTTGTTGGAAATATAAATTGAATGAACATATTGAGGCTGCTGGACATAGACAGCTCTGGTAGTTCTTTTCTGGCTCCCAATCTGATTTACACAGCCTGTCCTGCCTAGAGCCACTTCACACAGTCTCCCTAAACCCTGGCCTGGAGCACAAATAATGGAATGGATTGCTGACTCCACTGCATTTTAGCAAGATATGTAAGAGTTTTGATTTTTTTTTTTATATGCTTCCTTTGAGCACATGAAACATGCACTTAATTTTCAGGACAGTGACTGCTGTGATAGCAGTTGTGGGAAATCAAATGCACAGCAGGTCTCCATAATTCACAACCATTTTGTGTAGCAGTTTTTGATGATGTGAAATAAGGTAAAAATTATCCCTGCTACTTTCTGGCATGCCATATCTTTTGAACTCCAGTTTGCTTTTTCTGTTGGCACGTGTACCTATGGCTTCCAGATTATTGACTGGGGAGAGGAACTATCACAGGTTTAGTCTAAAAATCTTCCATGTAGATTTACTGCTTACAATGTATGCAGGGCCAGGCTGGAACCTGGCTAGGAGACAGCATTGTTAGAAACCCACTAATATCCTTTGCTTGTATTTATATGGACCCCTCTTCTATGGGACATTTAGTTCGATCTGTTATACTTACCCCATACATGCTGAATTTAATTCTGATGAGATATAAAAGATAATGATATCTGTGTCACAGGCTTTTATTTGAAATGAAAGGTCTAACAGAGCATATCATGCTTTATTATTCCTGAAAGTTTGGTTATTAGTTTCTGACAAATGACATGCATCCCTTTCCTATGCAAGTTGCAGTGTTGGTGCCAGGGTCTGAGCCACAGGGAATTGATCCTTTGGCTGCAAGCAGAGCCAAGCATACCTGTTATGTCCAAGCCCATATAAATGATTTGGGAGGATGTAACACAGAAAGGGGAACACCGCTGGGAAAGGTATACATGTCTGGGAGCAAGGTGGTGGCATATAGGAAATGGGACATGAGGCTTCCCATCTCTTCAGGCAGCAAGCAGTAGGGTGACTAGGAGTGGTGCATTCTGGGACACTGAGAAGCATGCAAACCAACAGGGGTTAAAAGAGAAAGTCGTAGGCAGATCTAGAATTTTGAAAATGGGAATGCAGATGGTGAGGTGCACCATCGCATATATAAAAAACCCACATTTTTCTCCTGTTAAAAATAAACTAGCTTTACTATTATGTTAGGGGCATAGGGATGGATTATTGAGTTTGAGACTGAAGCAAAAACAAATACAAACTTCATTGGAATAGCTTAAAAACAATCTGCAGGGCTGTGAAATAGGAGCTTCATTACCAGGAACAGCCACCAGAATTGCAGAACAAAGGCTAGCTTGATCGGTGGAACATCAAGACCATTTTTTAAAAAAAAGAGAGGGTTGTTACTGTGGCAGGAAGAGTTTAGAAAGAACCAGGTAGATTATAATGAGCCATGAAGTCAAGCGATTCCCTCAGCACCATCTGGCTAGAAATGCTGCTGCCAGTGGCAGACAGCTGGTTTTAATCTTTGGGTGGAGCAGGAATCAAAGTGGTGGGGAGGAGGAAGGCACAAGTGCTCCCCCCTGGACACAGTGGAGTGACTGAAGCTTGGCAGAAAGCTCTGGTACAAGGAGCCAGGAGGACAGGAAGACCCCCAGGTCCAGTGAAGGGTTGGCTGTTTACTTTGTCAGCAATAAAGGAAACACTAAGATAGACCTAACTGTGCTGCTCTGTGTTAATAGCGTGAGTGACAGTCCAGTGAAGCGCGCTTGGACATGGAAAGAAAATGTGCAGCCATAGCAGATGGAGTTGGGACAACCCTACGACTGTCTGAGACATCGTTCCCATTAATACGTATTCAACGGTGCTTGTGGCAGCTTCAGAGGAAAACAATTAAATACTGATGATGTGATCAGCAGAGCACTGCTTACACTAAGAGGTCCCTGTGAATCTGGAATATTTAAAGTACGGTTTGCACGTACCTGCCAAACTCAGTATATTTAATTAGGAGATTCTTAGCTATACCGGTAGCACAGCAATGGAGCAGGCTGCACCGGCCACCTGAGTCAGAGACAGCTAGTATCTTTTTTGGCGAGCTGGTGGTATGGAGGCGCCTGAGGTTATATTGGTTCCTGCTTGTCAAATTGTGCCACACAGCGGTATGAACAGAACCAGAGCTGGTCAAATAACATAGGCTAATCTGGGAATAAATCTTTTGGAGAATCTTTTCGATTCATGGAAACATTTTAATTACCATGCTATTTGAAAAATTGCCAGAAGTTCACAAGAATGTTCACTGATCTTGAACACGTCATCAAGCTGAGCCCAAACGGTACTTTTTTTTAATGCCAATCAACCCCAAAAGTGCAGCGTTATGCATTAATCATAACTCGCCGCTCTCCAGTTGAAAGCATTTCCTTCATCATATAGGTAACAGAAGCAATCCATGCAATCACATACCAGGAGTAAAGAGCAGTGAATAGAACAAAGAGAGCAAACCAAACCCCTGGGCTAGGAATCGTTTCAAAGCAAAGTTTTCACCGAACAATTATGAATAATGGATACAAGCAAAGAAGGCAGCATCAGTTTGCTAATGATTTGTTAGCCAAAAAAAAGAGGAGTAACGTTATTACAACTAACAAATGCTCAGACTCTACAGTGACAGGGTTGTAGCAGTAGATGGGAAATCCAATCCATAGAAAAGTGATTAATAAATGGAGTGACAGGGAAGTGTGCAATTTATAGTGCGCTGTAGCACACTGTCCAATATACAGTAATAAAATGAGTGGGTTCTCTATATTTAGAAATCCTGACATGATATTTCCATATGTAGGGGCCAATTTAAATCACGCATCCTACAGTACAGCCCTACCTATTTCAATTGTGATGCGGACCATGCCTTGTTTATCTATACCTCAGTCCCCTTCAGACTTAGCTGCTACAGGGCACAGGGATACACCACTCAGCCATTCAGAAGCTAATGGCTGATTAATTGGAGTTACAAATTAAGAGCCCATTACAACCATGCTCCACAATCTGTACAAGCTCCTAATAAACCTCTGGGGAAGATATGGTATAAAATCCTAAATGGTTTGGAACCTGGTCAACTTAGAGATCACCTCTCTTCCTTTTTTATACTGCCGCTGTGCTGCTGCCAACCGTGGCATTTGAGCTGGGGTATGAATGAGAGGGGGTTACTGGCAGGTTATTTTCCAAGGAAAGGCTCTTGACTTCAGAACATGACCAAAACAAGGACTTGTTGGTTTTGTAGTATGCCTGCAATGTCAACATTTCTCCCAAAGGCCTTTAAGAAGAGGTTAGGTTGAGGACTGGAAGAATGCAAGAGATATTTTCTTCACTAAGGATAATCTTCTATTATTATTAATTTGTCTTACAATATGCGTGGAAGTCCCAACTCCAGCTGGAGCCTAGTGGTGGTAGACATTCACCTGCAGTAGCAGGTTATGTCTTCCATGTACAGCTTAAAAATATCAGACAGCTAAGGGGTAGGAGGAGAAACAAAGGCACAGAGATGGGACACATTCCCAAAAGATCATGGTGTTCAGTGACAGAACCTGGGGCAGAATGAGGTTTTGTAAGTCCCAATGCTTTACGAGACAGCCCTAGTCCTAAAATCATAGGAAACTTAGGGACCTCAGGAGGCCATCTAGTCCAACCCCCTGGCTCAAAGCAGGACCATCCCCAACTAGATCTTCCCAGGCAAGGATAGAGATGCCATAATCTGTTCCAGTGCTTTAATACCCTTGTGAGAGAGTGTTTCTTAATAGCTAACCTCAACTTCCCTTGCTGCAACGTGAGCCCATTGCTCCTTGTCCTGTCATCTGCCACCACTGAGAACAGCCCAGCTCCGTCCTCTTTGGAAGCCCCCTTCGGGGAGTTGAAGACTGCTACTAAATCCCCCCTCAGGCTTCTCTTCTCCAGACTAAATAAAACCCATTCCCTCGGCCTCTCCTCAAAAGTCATGTCCCCCAGGCCCCTCACCATCTTTCTTACCTACTGCTGGACTCTCCAATTTGTCCACATCCTTTCTGTAGTGGGGGGTGCAAAACTGGACACAGTACTCCAGATGTGGCCTCACTAGTGCCGAATAGAGGGGAAAAATCACTTCCCTTGATCTGATACCAATGCTCCTACCGTTGCAGCCCAGTATGCTGTTAGCCATCTTCACAACAAGGGTCATATTCAGCGTACCATCCACTGTAACCCCCAGGTCCTTTGCTGCAGACCTTCTGCTTACCCAGGCAGCCCCCAGCCTGTACCTGCATGGGATTGTTTTGTGCAAAGTTCAGGACTTTGCACTTGATTGTTTCGTGCAAAGTTCAGGACTTTGCACTTGTCCTTATTGAACCTCATGAACCTTATTGAACCTTTTTTTCATCCAGTCCTCCAATTTGTTGAGGTCTCTCTAAATCCAAGCCTTACCTTCTAGTATTTATAGTATAATCTTATCTTACTACTCACACCCCTCCCACCCCCCAGCTTGGTGTCATCTGCAAATTTGCTGAGGGTATACTCAATCCCATCTTCCAGATCATCGATGAAGATACCAAAGAAAACCAGTCCCAGGACCAACCCCTGGCACACTCCACTTGATACTAGCTGCCAACTAGAAAGCAACCCATTTATTACTACCCTCTGAGCCCAACAATTCAGCCAGTTTTCTTCTATCTATCTTAGAGTCCATTCATGCAGCCCATATTTCTTTAGCTTGCTCGCGAGAATGTCGTGGGAAACCACATCAAAAGCCTTGCTTAAGTCAAGGTATATGATGCCCACTGCTCTCTTTGCACCCACAGAGCCAGTCACCACATCACAGAAGGCAATCAGGTTGGTCAGGCATGGCTTGACCCTGGTGAATCCATGCTGACTGCTCCTAATCACCTTCTCCAAGTGCTTAGAAATGGATTACTTGAGGACCTGCTGCATGATTTTTTCCCAGGGACTGAGATAAGGCTTACCAGTCTGTAGTTCCTTGGATCCCCCTTCTTCCCTTTCTTAAAGATTTCCCTTTTCCAATCATCTGGGACCTCTCCTAATCTCACCACTAGTTTTCAAAGATAAGGGCCATCAGCTCTGCAGTCACATCAGTTAACACCCTCACCATCCTCGGGCACATCGTGTCTGGCCTCGTGGACTTCTACATCTCCAGCGTTTCTAAATAGTCCCTAATCTGTTCTTATCCCACTGTGGGCTGCTCACCTCATCCCCAAATTGGGTTGCCCGGTGCAGTAGTCTGGGAACTGACCTTGCCTGTGAAGACTGAGGTGAAAAAGGCATTGAGCACTTCAGCCTTTTCCACCTTATCTGTCACTAGGTAGCCTCCCCCACTCAGTAAGGGGCCTACACTTTCTCTGACCTTCCTCTTGTTACTCACAAAGTTGTAGAAACCCTTCTCGTTACCCTTCACACCCCTTGCTAGCTGCAACTCCATCCCCACTTTGGCCTTCCTGATTTCATCCCTGCATGGCCGATCAATACTCTTACACTCCTCCCTAATCATTTGTCCAAGTTTAGACTTCTTGTAAGCTTCCTTTTTGTGTTTTAGCTCACTGAAGAGTTCCTTTCTAAGCCAAGCTGGTCTTCTGCCACATTTGCTAGTCTTCCTGTGTATTGGGATGGTTCATTCCTGCACTGTCAGTAAGGTTTCTTTAAAATATCACCAGCTCTTATGGACTGCTTTCCGCCTCAGACTGGCCTCCCAGGGGATCCTGCCCATCAGTTCCCTGAGTGAGTCAAAGTCTGCTTCTTAAGTCCAGGGTCCTTACTGTGCTGCTCTCCTTCCTTCCTATTCTCAGGAACCTGAAGTCAATCATCTCATGGTTGCTACTGCCCAAGTTACGATCCCCTCCATTCCCAATTCCTCCCTGTTTGTGAGCAGCAGGTCAAGAGCTCAGCCCCTAGTTGGACTCTCCAACACCTGCACCAGGAAGTTATCCCCAGCGCTCTCCAAAAAACTTCCTGGATTGTCTTCTTTTACAGTCATAGATGCTAGGGTCAGAAGGGACCTCAACAGATCCTTGAGTCTGACCCCCTGCCTGGGCAAGAAAGAGCGCTGGGGGTCAGATAACCCCATCCAGATGCCTATCCAGCCTTCTCTTAAAGACCCCCAAGGTAGGGGACAGCACCACCTCCCTTGGAAGCCCACTCCAAATTTTGGCCACCCTTACCGTGAAGACTTTTTTCCTGATATCTAGCCTAAATCTGCTCTCTGTCAGTTTGTGACCATTGTTCCTTGTTACCCCAAGAGGTGCCCTGGTGAACTTGTATTAGATTCACTGCAAAACAGGGCTGGAAGTGACCTCGGGAGGTCACATCTAATCCCTCCTGCTCAAGGCAGGATCATCCCTGTCCATGCCATTTAGATAAATGTCTGTCTAACCTGCTCTTAAAAACCTTTAAAAAAATGAAGATTTCACAACCTCTCTAGGTATATCAAATATCACACCTAAATTTCCCTTTCTGCAATTTAAAACCATTGGCTCCTTGTTCTGTCCCCTGTGGCCATAGAGAATAATCTATTATGATTCATGCTCCAGGTATCTGAGGTCTATTTTGAAATTCCCTTTCAGTTGTCTCTTCTCCAGCTTAAATTATCCCAGTTCGTTCAGTCTTCCCTCATAAACTGTGTTTCCCAGACTACTAATCAGTTCTGTTTCTCTCCACTGGCCAACTTCCAAGTTGTCCATGTCTTTCTTGAAATGCAGCGCCCAGAACTGGACACAGTTCCCCCACAGAGGCCTCCTCATCACTTCCTTTGACTTCCTAAATAGCCCAGCATACTCTTAGTTTTCTTTGCACCAAGAGCACATTATTGGCTCAGATCATTTTACATTGTTTAATTTACTAGCAAGGTGACCAAAACACCTAACTGGCCCTTAAATGTGCTTTTTAAACATTAGGAGAAATAAATTAATTATGGTGCCTTCTCGCACACAAAGAAACCCAAACCATCTTAATAAATATTACAGCTGTTCCCTAATTTTGAAAATGCCACCACATAGCCAGTGCTTCTCAGAGCAACATGGAGGAAGGCTTTGGACAAGGAAAAATATTTTGTGTTTTACATAACAAAATACAGCGCGTATTAGCTGACAAAGAAGATTTAATAGCAAAAAATATGCTGTCCTATTCACATCTCTTCTGGCCTCGTGCATCCCGAAGTGTGACCGAGAGCTTGCTTCTTTCTGCTTCTATTATATTCAGGATTAATAAGGCCAGGAAAGAGGGGAGGAGGCTTTTCTATTGATAATGAAAATTTAAGAATCCCTGCAGTGCCGCATTGATTGCATTTATTTCCATCAGGTCTGCTAAAAGCTTCACAGTAGAAGAAACACAAAGACATTCAAAAAACTGCAGCCCCATCATTTTGAAAACAAAGCCTGTCAAACAATATAGAGTGTGCCTGTATTTAACTGCCATAGCCCTAATTTCTAAGATGCAGGCAGACATCATAATGCATGGCTCAGCACTGACTCATCAGATCAAATTTCTTGTACCAGGCAAACGGCTTTACAAATAAAAGTGAAATTCCACCATTTTTTTTTTCTTGAGAGGATGGTACTTGGCATAAAGAAGTTTACAGCCAGCCCTTGAATTTGGAATAATCTCAAAAGGAAAGGGTTTCAAAGGCCGAGTCAGTAGTTTTACCCCAAACTACATTTAAGCACAAACACCATGGAACTGCACAGTCACTCGGTTTCTTTTGCCAGGAAGAAATGAGTCCACAAGTAACCTGGAAAATGCTCTCCCAAAACAGGCTAATCGTCCACCTTATCTGGTCGTACCCTCTCTTGTTTTCCAGGATCAGCTGCTTTCAGCGAAAGGTTTAAGATCTCAGTCATGCCCTCAGGTTTCACTACTGTCCAACAGGACAAATTTCCAACCTAATTGCAGCAGGGGGATTAGCTTAATCCTCGCTGCACTGAGAACCCTGGTGAACAGCATGACTTTTACTCTGTTTTATACATCAATAATTTAGGTAGCTCTGTACCTTAATGGCACACTGTTCCCTTCGAGTATGCTGCCTTTTGCACATACTGAAGACCTTCCTATAATGGTGGGACTCGCTGCTTTTTCCTTCCATCCTTCATTAATAACAGTGGTAGGTAGGTAGGATTCATACTCAGCGGAGAAACCCTCTCCTCTGTGCTGTAATCGGGATTGCACCTCTCGGAGGACTTTAAAACAACAATTTAGCGGTGTCGGGGGAATAGCGCATTCATAATGCAGTTGCTTCCTTATCGCTATAGACACTAACCCCGAAAACAGTTAGAGCAATCTCTTGCAAAGCATTACTCATATCACTGGTTTAAGTTATGAGCACTCAGCTCTGCTAATGCCTGTCAATCCTGCTTTGTGAGATCACTGTTATTGCCCATTCTGGGGCCCAAATTAAATGGAGACAAATACTTGTGCCAAGATATGTGATGGGCTCACAGTGTTTCCAGCAGCAACTACGGAACGGAGTTGCTGAGAATATTCTGCAAGAGCATGCCTTCTCCTCGAAACCTGTGCTTTCCCTTAGTAGAGTGCCTGTCTTTTTGACTGAGCTGTCCTCTATGTTGAGGTTCCCTGGTGACTTTGGTTCAGCTAAAGGCTCTGCATTCAAGCCGTTTCTGATGAGGTCTAAAACACATCCTTAAGGGAGAACTTGTGTGTGATCCCTTCTGAGACTCTTTTCTCCCTAGGTCTATCTGCCCTGCACGTTGCAAAGCCCCACAGGAACTACTGTTAGTGTATATCTGAGATAGTACGGACCTTGTGGACATGGCTTTGGATGTTCTTCTTGGAGAAGAGGCACGGAGGTGGCTCTAGCATCCTGTGTAGTCAGATGCAAGTGAGACCTAAAACAGAAGGACTGTTGCCAGTGCATTGGAGTGAATGTGCAGATTTGCTGTATACATGCATTTGAAAGAAAAAAAAAATCTATTTGGTCTGTGTTATTGCATAAGAGGAGGAGTTTTCTTATGATAACTCTGGAAACTTCGTGCTTCTTTTGGGGCCAGGAATATCAAGCTTTAGTCAATTTAATAGCATAACAGAGCTGTAACACTGATGATGAGAAGTAGGCTAGTCTTGTGTTGAAGGCTCTGAAGCAACTCTTCTTTCAGTTCCTGGCTTTACCACTGACTTACTTGACAAACCACTTTATCTCCATTTCCCCATCTGTAGCTGCCAACCATTTCCCCACCTTATTTCTATTTAGATTAGAAACTTTTGGGGCCTGGGACTACCTTTTACTATAAATATGTACTTCATCTTTTACAATAAGCCTGCAATTTCATTTGGGACAAGTGCTCCCATATTAAAATGACTAAGTTATGAAAAAAAAAAAAACCTAAGAAGTTTTTACTGCTTTGCAGAGCTGAAGATTTTATAACTGTAAACTTCAGCAGAACTTAGAATGGAGGAAATACTTTTTGATTTGCATTTTTTCTGAACCAAATCTTTTGTGGAAGCACTGCAGAATCAGTTGTAGAAAAAGCCACAAACGGGTTAGTAGAAATGGTGTATTTTTGCTTATAACAGCAACAGAACCTAGGGAACCTGATGTTTAGCAACTTTTAAAATCATAACAAGGTGAGGGACAACCAGAAATAGGTGTTCAATTACTAATAAACCACATCATATTATTGCCTAATATAATAGTCAAGTGGTTTCAAACTCTCAAAGTCAACTGATTAACTTAGATTTCCAGCTTTAATGTACTAAACTAGTAAGTTTTAAGCCCTTAAACTTACTGAGAAAATCAGGAATGTAGAAGACAAGCGCATATTGAAATCAAATTGCTATTTAAGAATAACTGTATATAACTGAATAGGTGAAGTTAACAGTGTTGCTATAGGTCCACCAATACTTATTATCTATTGGTATTATTTTTAGCGGTGATCATTAATACAACTTTCTCTGGGGTAAAAGAAACTCCTACATGAATACACTTAACAAAGTTTGATTATAACAGCATGCAACATCTGTATAGGCTACATTAGAAAGCCTTTCCCCCCTCTGACATGAAAAAAGTGCATTTTTTCCTGGTATGTAACATGGAAAAAAAATGCATTTTTAGGAACAGTGGGCTAGCACCCCATAAAAAAGCTTTAACCTCCATTGATATAGATAGATGTCTGGGGTGGAGCTAAGACATCCCATTTCCCATTGGCTCTGCCTGCTTTGGAGGAGATGCTACAAAAGGCAAGAGAGGACTCCCCCTCCTCCCCCCCATCTTTGTGAGGAATAAAACAGAGTAGGTTACGTGATAGTGAAGCATGACACAATAAAATAAGTCAGAAAAATATTGTGAAAATGTTTGTAATAAAAATGCTCCTACTTCAAGAAAGAAAGGGAAAAAAAAATCGCACTTGTTGACAGCTTTCTGAACAATTCACATGAATTAATGGAAATGACCTATATCAGCAACTTGTTGAATTCTCCTGAAGTTTGAAAAAAAGCACGCTGGGGCTCAAAGAAAAGACTGAGGAGGGTGAGGGGGAGTGTGTGTGCCCATGGCAGGGGTTGGGGTGCTATTTAATTGTTTTTTCTTGAAACCATTTGTAGTTAAGTAGTTCCTCCACAAACTTTTGCTCTACAATCAAACGCGTCTTGGCTTAATGCAACTACTCATTTTCTAACACCATAGGCCTACTGAGTAGAGGCTAGCTTTTTAGGTCAAAGGGAGAAGTTTTCATATCTTCTGAGTCATAAAAATGCAAAACAACAGGGATCTCACAGTTCAATTTCTTGATGTAGCCTAGGGCTCATCTGACTCTCTCAAAAGGCAGGGACTTTTCCTCTATAGCTACGTGACTGGACAATTACAAATCAGTGGAGGCAGCCACAATCTCTCTCTCGCCCCCACTCTCTTAATCCTTGCAATAAGAGCAAAACACCTGTTATAGGGTCACCTCGGTGAGAGAGGATATTTAACCCTTGTCTAGCTGCTTATAACTCTGCTTCATTTTGAAAAGTGCTGCAATTTACCCTATTCCCATGGCAGGGGAGAAGAACAAGTGCAACTAAAACATGAACAAGGAAGAAATGAAGGGTGAGAGATATCACTGTGCATACACAGACTTCTTCCTTTTAAAGCTCTACGCAGTAGTTTCCATACCCATAAAATGAGGCAGCAACTTCCTTCAAAAAACCCCCATTTACAGTTGTAATGGCTAACTCCCTAGGCAGCCATAATTTAGACCTTTAAGAGAAAATAGTAGTAATTACTCTTTTCCATTAAGGCTTCCCCACTCCTACTCCCTAACACTGCATGTATAATTCTCCAAAGCATCTAAAGGGGACCAGGATTCAGAACTGGGGAGTTAAATTTTCAAACCTGGGAGCATAAATATCATCACGGATGTTCAAAGAAACCCAGACTTCTGAGTTGCAAGTGCTTCAATAACTTTTAACAACAGGTTGTAGATACCTAGGTCACTTGGGCATGTATAAAAAGACTAAAGATTTTGAATTCCAATTAAAAAAAAAGAAGCTATTAGCACCAGAGTAGCATGGCATGTTCTAGCAACATGAACCCCATGTTCTCCTTTTCATCAGAGAAGCCTTGGTATTTAAGCATGGCTTCTCCTGTACATGCTGTGTCTTTTAAATTTTTGTTGTTGTTGTTGGGTGGGGTTTGTTTTTTTTAATAGGTACTGAGAGAAAGAAATGGGCTTTATCCACCAAATAAACTTTGGCTTGTCCTGGAATACTCTAGGTCCCTTTCTGCTTAATCTGAAGCGTTCTAGTGATGGAAAACCAGGTTGCAAAATTGCATCTGTTAATTCTTAGCCACAGACTGTGTGTATCTGGCTTAGCTATGGCTTTTCAGCCAGCCCTGATCAGAACAAAGCTGTAGCACTTATTGCCTGATTAGTTAAGACAGATGCTTTGATAAGAGAGTGGCTACAGGTGATCCTCAGTAGGTTACTTTATTTTATCTTATTTTATTACCGAGCTTGATGAAGGTGCAGCTTGATTGGGCTTGAGCTTCAGGTTAACGTCTTTTCTGAGCATTTATTTCAGCCAGGCAAGATATGCCATTACATCTAACCCACTTATTTATAATGGGTTTGGTTTGATGGTGCCTGATGGATACCTCATGCAAAGTAAGGCACATCTGTGCCCTGTAATCAAATACATATTGCAAGCTGGTTCTGTGGCTTTGCCTTGGAAATATAATAGACCAATTCCTTTTGCTGGAAGCAGTCAGACCTGTCCAGTATTTATTTTGCTATTTGATAGCTGAAGGTTTGCAAAGAGAGTGCTGCACAAGGGTACAACCCAACCAGTACTGACAGCTGGTGCCAGTTCTTTAGCTGAAGAGAATAGAAGACATGTTTTCTCTGGCAGATGGCCTTTCTTTCCTTTTCCTTGCTGCGTTTGTATAGACCAACTGATGTTAAAACCCCTGTGCATGCAGCCATGGATTTATTACAGTGCATTTACTCATGCTATTGAGGCTGGCTTCTCCTTGAAGCAATGGGAAATTCTGAATAGGAGAGGTAGGAAAAGGAGTTATTGGTTGGAGGCATTTCTACTTAAAGACAGACAAAGTTGGAAGGGGGTTGTACATGGAGCGGTTCATATTCTGCCCCATTTTATGTGAGCTGATGAGAGATGAAATGCATAAAGGAACAGTGGAAATAAGACATTCCAAAAAAATCAGGAGCTTATTATTTTCAAATGTTAAACTAGTGGGATCCTTGAGAACCCACGCCTTCCCCTGGCATCTGTTCTGTTCTGTTCGACTAGGTAGGATGCCTGTATTACTCGGCCTAACAAAGATTTCTTGTACAATCAATTACAACACCGAAATGAATTCTGTGGCCGGTGAACATGTTGAAGGTCATTTGCTTTGTCACAGTGTCAAAGGCACGTGCTGTGTACCTTGCACATTTTTGCAGGTCTAACAGAAAGCCACGCTCCAAGTCGTGGTGCAGGAGGATTGCAGGAACGTTCTGAAATAATTCATTTTGAGGGGCAGTGCACCAGGCAACTAATTAAACACCTCAGTAGCAAACACACACACATGTTATTGGTGCTGAATCAGCTTACTTTCAAGGCCTATCTTTCTTCTTTTTTTCCCCCCCCCCCCCCCCTTGGTTGATTTGCCTAATGGAAGCTGACAGTAAAACTCAACCCTGATTGTCAGATTTCACTAGAAACCTCAAGAGGAAGAGAGCAAGGCAGACATTTGAGGAATAAAAATAGCACACATAATGAGAGCCTTTATTTAGCTGAGCTGCTTTTTTAATGACTAACTTTCCCTTTCTTTCCCCCTCTGGCACAGCCCCCGCCCCAAACAACTATACCTGGCATAAGCATTGGGAGGGGGGCTTGGGTAAGTGTACTGAGGTCTCCACTCTTCCAAAGGATTATTACTGAACCACACAACAGGGACTGCTACTCAAAATTGCTGTTAGGCACTGTCTTAAAAAGCTTTCTCTCAGTGGTGCTTTTGTAACATGGTGCATGGGGATTAGCTCACTCAACTTCCATTTGCAGCAATGGGACATGCTTATTCCAGTTCTGTACCATGGACGGTGGCAAAACCTGGAGCCACCGTTTTGTAGCTTCTCTTCTCTCCTGTGCAATCGGCTTGTGGAAACAGTAGACAGCCTAAGTGAAAGGAGTAAAATGCAGAATACCTGCTTGGGCTTGGCATCTTTTCCCAGCTGCTGTGCAAGTGTCTAATAAGCTTTTGCTTATACGCTTGGAATAACATCGGTAAACAGGCACTTATGAAGCTGTCTCTTCAAAGAAACCATCTTTCCAACTGATGCAAATCTTTGGCGGGGCGGGGGCGGATCTTTTTAGATTTCAGATTTTTAGCTGAAGTTCAAGGTTTTTATTAACTCAAGTATATTCCTTGGAAAGCCTAACAAAATTAGAGTCCCATTCATTTTATATTGTATCTGCTCTGTTTGTGACTCATTAGAGCAATAGGAGTCTTAAAAAAACCCCCAAGGTACTGGAGACTATACAGGATTACTTTCAATTGCCCGTTTACTTCCAATACTTCCTACCTGTTACAGCATCATTATAGCTATCAGCAGGAGGCTAAATGAGTTGAGGATGTCTAGAAGCAATGGCACGGAGGCCTTGGACTTGTGAGGTATTTGCACATACATTTACAACACCCAGAAAAAAAAATGCAGTTCCCTCTGGGGAGGAAGACAGTAACTGCATAACAGTGCACAACCGCAATGAGCAATTATTTGGTTCAGCATATGGATAATAATTCCTGCAACTGGCACACCAATGTCACTGCTAGTTGTTCTATTATTAGATCTAGGAATAATTTTTTGTCAACACTTTGATTGTTGACAAGAAGAAATGAAAAACCTTGCTAATTTAGTGAGATTTGTAACTCTTTTCTGGATGTATCCTATCAATCACCTAGGCCATTCAAAATCAGGCTGATCTTCAGAGGCAGCTTTGCTTTTATTTCAAGTAACACTGCAGAATTTGGCTCTGCCTCCAGAGAAATAGTCTGTCTGAGTGCCATCAAAATGTGAGACGGCTACAGATAAATTCCAGTAAGTTGTATGGATGAAGAAAACACAGAGGTGAAGCACAGGGCATTTTATGTTGCCTAAGAAATACAAACTTGCTTACAGTGTGTGTCTTATATTTATCTACATGCCAAGAATACGTTATTGTTATCTTTATGGGCTCTTGTTGCTTTACAATGCTTTTATTTTGTAAATACCATCCCAGATGGGTATTTTGTCTTGGATATATAATGTCATCTTCCTCAAAATCAGAACTGGGGTCCATGTCCAGGAAAGCATACCTAATACAAACCAACAAGAGGTAGAACAAAATGCTTGTGCTGTGTTTTTGGTACCCAACTTGCATAAAACTACAGCTAGGGAAAATACTCAACTTGGTATCCATTCCTTTCATTGCTGATGAACTGTTTGCAAACAGACTTTGCACTATCACCTGGTTTTCCCCTCCTCCATCCACCTTTGTGCCCTGCCTGACTCCATCTTCCCTTAGGGTTCCCAAATCTGAAGCTATTCTGGGAGATCCCCCCCCCCCCCAAGATGACCCAGTGTCATTAATTGAATTTATTTTCTTCAAATATCGTATTAAAATCTACTGGGTTGCTTTCAGCGGTCACCGGGAGATGGATGCCAATTCTGGTAGGCTCCCGGCCAATCCAGGAGGGTTGGCAACCCTATGTCCCCTGTACTAACCCCAGCAATGACTTCCTAAGAAGGCTGCTACCCCACAAGACCCAGTACAGCTAAGGGCCCAAAAGCTTGTTTCCCATGTGTGCCAAATCTGACTGTCCTGCCTCGTCACAAGAAGGAAACAAATGGGGCTCGCAATTAACTGATTCCCATTATTCTGCACAGCTTTAATTCAGACCCTGGCTAACTGTCCTGGCCACAGGTTCACTTCTGAATACTGGAAAACACTTTTAAAGAGAAGGTCCCTCTCTTCTTTCTAGCATGAACAAGGCATACTCATCCACATCTCCTCCAGCTGGCAGTCTCCTTTTAGCCACTGCCATAGCACACCGAGGTACTCCGTTTACCCTGTTGGCCTGCTGGGCATAACTGCCAGAACAAATATCAGGCTCTCGTAATAATCTCCATCGCAGAGGAGGGAGACAGTATGGCACTAGACTGATGCGGAGCTCATTATTCAGTATAGAAAAGACGTAGGTACCCCCAAAAATCCCAACATCACAGCTGATGACTCACTCCAGTGAGGAATGGACCCAAGGACTGACTGCTAACAAATGCATGCTCCTAATTTATAGTGTAAAATTTTCAGACAGAGCTTTATACTCTAGCCAAAACTCCAGGTGGTGAGTGCACGTTGTGTTGCCGTGCCTCTTTCCCATTGCTGGTGTCTGGGTAAGAAAGTACACGTCAATAAAAGAGCACTGAGAAACTCTTGCTTACTGCGAGTGAGATAAAAGATATTACACACCGTATTGCTCAGTTTGCTGGATTCATGCCAGGCGTTGTGCTCGGGAAGACAATGGACAGGTTTGCCTCCAACTAAAACATCTTGCGTGAATGTATTCATTTTTTAATATGTGGACACATGAGTGCGCTCACACAAACACACGTGCACCAAATTTCGACAGATGGAAGAGATAAGGGTAAGACAGGCTGCTAAAGGCAGCAGAAAGCCATTGCCTTTGATTTATGGATTTGTTCCAGTCTGAGAGGCTCAGAGCTTCCTTCGATAAGGGCCATAAGTGATTAGAAAGTAATGAACTATGGAAAAGGATCAGAAGATGCTGAGATTAGATCTTCTCAACTGAACAGGAGCTGGTGATGGAACAATCTGCATGAAATGTTGCCTTAGTGTCAGCTTTTCAAAACTGTTGATTTATTTCTGTTATCTTTACATTTCCCGTCCAAAGAACAAGTTACGAGGAATTAAGTAGCTAAAGATAGGGACATTTTCACTTTATTGTTCTGTCAGCTTCTGTATGTTTTTAGTTACTCTCGAGCTAATGGAGATGACCGCAGTTTTCATGTTTGCTTTATCAGAAGCTTGTATTTAAAAGACTCTTAAAACATTTCCATATGGGGGAAAAAAATCCATGACAAGGTTCAAAGCTCCTTCTGAGTTCGCTGCAATTTAATCATGTAAAAAACCCTACACAAACTGTGAGACAGAAAACCTTTATACCTGCATTAGATGAAAGAAAAAGTACTGCAAGGCTAAGTCTTCAGAACTGTTATTCTCTGTCAAGAGTGTTAGATCTCATATGAAAGTCTAGTCCTGTTTATTTCCAAGCTGATGCTATTTAAAATTTTCTCTTCCCACTGAAACATGTTGTTCCATCAAGAGGATTTCATATCATAGGAATACTTTTTCTTACCAGTCTCAGTAGGAGAGAAATGATTGCTATTATTATTATGTAAAGATTTGAACTTTTGGGAACCCCAAACAGGATTAGAGCTGTATAGTTAGCTGCTGCGCATATGTAAAATAAAAAACAGCCCGTGAGCTAATGAGGTTTCAAACTTAAATAAGTAAGACAAGAGGAATAAAGCATTTATTATCCCTATTTTATACCTGTGGAGTCAAAATGCAATGGGAATAAAAGGCTTGTCCAGTGTCGCTCGGTAAACCTGTGTCAGAGATCTTAACTAAACCTAGTCTCAGTGACCAAGCCAACAGACTCTCCTTGCATCCTTTTCCTTCCATGTTAATTCAGGATGAAAACTATTAAGTCTAGGTAGGTGATCTGAAAGCTCCATTCATATTAATGGAAACTGGGACTCCAAATCCTGCTGGTAGGTCGGATAATCTCAGATTGAATATCTTCCGAACCTCCCGGTAATAACCTCTTAGAAATGCAACAAAAGGATGTTCACAATTCAGCACGTCACAACATGACTGGGTGTTTTTAGTGTGTTTTTCCTGGAACGTTGGGTGAGGAATAAAAAAGAACATTTGTGAATATTTCACACATCCCAAGGCAATATTCGGCGGTGCTCAAGCTCCGTAGACTTCTTTAAGTGGCAAAATTTGGAACCGGCTTTATGTCCTTTGGTCAAACGCCAACTTTATTCCATGAAAATTGGTGCCTCCCTCTACAGCGCATAATTTCTACCCATTGGAACAGTTAGATGCTTGGCTGAGCAGCTGAGAAGGTGTGAAAGCGAAATACCAAATTGGGCATTTCGGGAGATCCTCCGTAGAGAGATTCCTTGGTTCAGACAGTTGCTAGTATATTCGATTTTCAAATAACAGCACCATTTTTTTTTTCTTTTGATGGCTTCATCAAGCCAGAAGAAGAAAAATCCCTCCAAATCAATCAAATTTTGGACTTTGCAACCAGCACGGTTTTAATCTGTGCTAACTGCAAACTACGCAAAACGGTCTTTCCGAGGCACCGGTAATTCATGTCGAGAAGAACAGCGAAATGCACCAAAGTGAAAGTCTGTCTTGCCGTTCTTCCCGTAATAGCGGAGCTTCCCAAGTCCTGATGGGAAGTGTTCGATGCGTGTAGCACCTCCTACTCCGCCGTGTGGATTTGATCTTGCTCTGTGTGCCTGCAGGTTATTCACATGAGCTGGATGAAAGCACTGTGGCTTTCCTGTTTGCCATTGCAGTTTGAGATCCCCGTGAGATAACCACCTAGGTGGAGCAGTTAATTTTGTGGCTTATTCAAGCATCGCAGCAGCTAGGTATGTCTGTCCTTTCTTTAACCAGGTCCTTGTCTTCAGATTAAGCTGGGATGCCTTCCAGTAGAGGCACCTTAGCACAGGCGGGGTTAACAGCGTGGTAGGCACTTTAACACAGAACAGGAGAATTGCTGTCCCTGTTTGCATTCAGATACAGTATGTTCCTTTCATGCTGCTGTAAAACATTCATGCACTTTTATTGTGCCAGTTTTGCCTACCAGGCTCCACAGCTTCTTTCATCAAAACTCAGAAAACAAAACATCGGTCTTGATGGGTAAAACTTGCCCAAAAGCTTAGCTAAAATCCCATTAGTTTGTTATGGCTGTGGGTTGAAACTGCACATCGTAAACCAAGTGCAGGCCAGGCTTTATGAAAACTTGGAGAAAGTTGGCCCCAAAACTAACACATCTCAGTGACTTGAACCCGATTTTTCTGGGTTGTAATGAATCCACAATCGGATAAACCTGGTTTCAGGTTCAGATAGGTCTATGAAGAACTCAAGAGGAATCCAATCGCATAATTCACAGTGCACAAAAAACAAAAAGGGGAAACCCTGTGAGATGATGTCTAGACACGCTCATACCTGAATTTCAGCCTCACTATATGGGCCAGACCAAGTCTGGATCTGAATTTTATACCCTGCCAAGCAGGTGGGGATTACTTGGATTTGATGCTCTGCTTTAATTTGTTATAAAACAATGCTCTAATTGGGAAAGCGGTCCACATTTAATTCTGCTCCCAACAATGCACAGCATCCTGAAGAGTGAATTTGATTTTTGGGGCCTGTTCCTCTGAATAATACTTTGTGCACCTGTCAAGGCATAAGTACTGCCCTGGTGCCAACTTTATTCTAGGCTGATTACAACTTGTTTTTACATTCATATGCTGAGGTTTTGAGACTTCCAGAATTTTGAATTAAATGGAAAGCCTGAAGTTGATTCCTAATTTAATCTTAATTTTTTTCCTCCTATTTTCTGTGATCCATTCTTTTGTGTGTGTGTGCATGTGCGTGTGTGCGTGTGTGTGTTACCAAGGCAACTAATATAAGATGGCATTCGACTGGATGCTGGACTATCAGGACGGCAGGGGTCTTTTTGAATAGCAGGCTGTAAGTGGTGTTACAAAAGAATGTAAATGGCTGAAAATGTATGTTTTTATTTGGAAGCTGTAAAAAAAACATATACCTTAGAAGTTTAGGTCATTGGAGACAGCAAAACTATCAAGGGAAATAACAAGGAATTTGTTCAAATCATGCTTTTTTTCTGGCCTCACCCTTGCACAAAATATTCCTGGGTTTTATATCCATGTGTAGTAAGCTGCTTAATATTGATATGGTTTTGAGCTTTTTCTGTGTTTCCCATGTGAAGAGGTACATGCATTATCATGTTGCCAAGAAAGGGAGGTTTCCCAGATGATCCAACCTTTGCCTTTGGATATCTGCTCCAGTTTGGGATGCAAAAAAAGAAAAATCAGTAAAGCGCCATCTGAGTGGAAAGGTCTGATGCCAGGATCAGGAACTAGGCACTAATATTTACCCACATCAGTGTTGTAAGCCTCATGTTTGAGAGTTGGAAAATTTCTCTAACCAGCTTCAAGTCACCCAAGCAAAGGCTCAAAATTAGCTATTTGGGTGGATAAGCTGAGTTTTTGTATGTTTGCCTTGCTTTTTGGCATTTTATTTATTCCACACACACTAGGCTCAGGCTGACAACAGCTGCAACCTAGCACATTAGATGGTCCAACTACAGTCTGGGACGAGATGCAGAGGAGACCTTTCCAGCGATGCAGCGGAGACCAGGATAAACACCAAGACTCTTCAAGTGTTGAATTTCAGATTCAAAATCTGAATAATTCATTTTTAAACTTTTAAAATTTAAGCTGAAGGACATACTTTCTGTTCTGTCTGTAGACACTTGACTGTATTGTCAACACATGTCCACGTCTGAGGTGCCTACCCATTAAGGAAACAGAAATAATGAATAACAATACTTGTGGTAACTTGTCAAAACAAGCCTGCTTCACATGAGCTCTCACTTAAGTGTCAGCTGTTTATAATTATACATTTCATACTTCCAGTCCTACAAGAGGATAAACCAGCCCCCCAAAACAAGACCAGAACCCCTGAGTCCCGTTGAGTTCAGCAGGCCTCGATATTGCTCTCAGCACCACGTTAGACCGGGCCCAGGGGTTTTGTGCTGGTCTCTGTTTGCAAAATGTCCTCAAGATCTGATGAGTAGGCACTATAGGGAGGGCAAAGTCATCGTTATTTATTGATGTTTGGTTTTCCTGCAGGCTCTGAGACACAGATTAACAGCATCACAGTCCCAGACCAGACATGTTTAATCTTTTAAGGCTGACCCCATCTCAGGTCCAAGCAATATAATGCAAAGAGTCTTTGTAATTATGCAGCAGACTAACATTGACTAAACGTAGCTGCCGCCCCAACCAATAGGGCCAGGCTTTCTCCTCCCTCCTTACCCTACCAGGCTCCCTTTATAAGTCCTCTTAATTGGCTCATTAGTGTAACCTGAGGCTACCTGTCCTGCTTGGCTGATTCACTAATGAGGCTCAGCTGCCTTTTCTCAGCCCCAGACACGCTGGAGAGGGGTCTGTAAAACCTACTTATGATCATGAGGAGTTCAGAGCCATTCTCTGTGGTCCCCTGGTGACTGAGTGTGTCTGGCATTTCTGCCCCTGGTGGTCTTTACACATCCAAATGTTTTGTGCACTGACAATGGGGAATTACTCCAGGACTTAGACATGGGAAAGGGCTTCTGTTCTTTGAAGCCCGTTCCATCTCAGGAAGGCCTCACGCTAATAATGCTGTGCTGGTTCCTTCTGCAATTATACTCTGCTGTACCAGTGAGACAAAAAGTACAACCTCGGGTCCGATACAGGTATTAGTGGCAAAGTGGCAGCCTGATCCTTCCACCATCAGAAGCAGGTCCAAAATAGGCATGATGTGCCTATTAACCACTGACAAATATTAACCACTGTCAAATATCTTGAGATATTTGACAGTGGTTAATTCTCTAAGTGCCAGCCAAGATAGATGCTCAGGTCAAAAACTCACCTCCCCAAAAGGTGATCAGCAGCATATATAGCACCGGATCTTTTAAAGCAGTAGTTGATACTGGTAAAGAGATGCCTGTTAATTTAAAGTAATAATGAGCTCTCTGGGGTTGTTGTTGTAAGGGCAAGTCCTCCTTCACCCATTTTGATTTATGAGTTGACTTGCTACTTGCTCCCCTAAATGGAGGGTTCTTTGCAAAGGCCAAATGGCGTATAGCAGGGGAAGCTAACCGAACTGGGCCGGGCCAGACCGTGACTGGTACTCCCGACCCCTGCTCAGCAGCACAGGGAGCAGCTATTCCGCTCATTCAGACACAAGAACTGAAACTGTGACAAAGTCCTCTCTCCATGCAGCTGAGTTAGAGAAGCCGCACACAGGCCTGAAGCATGAACTGGGCAAACGCTAATATCCAATCAGACCTGTTGCAGCTGGATAGGAGCTGGGCTGCGGGCAGCTCATTCCATTACTAATGGTATCTTGTGTCTCACGGGTGTTTGTTCCCTGCTAATATGGATGGGTACAGACATTGCAAAAGCCTGAGGTGGAATTGATCTAAGTTGCACTACTTTCTGGAAGCGGCATAGTTGAGGTCGGTAGTGAACATAACACATATTTGCCCTTTTGGCGGGAGGGGGAAATTTTAGACTGGGTTCTGACATTTTTAAACCAGACTATTTGTGCTGAACTTCTGTTCTGTTACAGGTATAGATTAGCTTTGGGTGCAGCACTTATGTTCTGTTATGGGTATAACCCAGTTTCCAAGCACTTATAGTGGTGAAAGCGTAATGTCTGTGCCTGGTCTATGTGTTCCCGTTTGTCAGACTGCCTGTCTGTGGTCACTGGATATGATGTGATTTACTTAGACTGGGTTGAATGGGATGAATAAGCTGTACCCATAATCTGAGGCGGGGCTGGAATGAAAAGAACTGAACAAGATCAAGGGAGGAGGCTACAAAGAATAGAGAGTATCTTGATATCCATTCTCTTAGCACGAAGAAAACCAGGAGCTGTTTAATGCTCTTGACAAATAAATTGTGTTTGCACGTCAGCTCTCATGCTGCCCCATTTATAAACAGTCTGTCTTGCAAAGAGGGAGCAAGAAGACGGATCGCTTTATATTCTGTCACATCCAGGAGGCAGTGCTGGCCAGTGAAGAAAATAAGGCACTGGACTAGATAGACCCACTGGTCTGGCAATGTGCAAGTTCTTATTATTTCAAGTGAGTTTACCACAAGACTGCAAATGGTGCTGCGCAGCCTGTTGTTCCCTTTGTGTTGGGGAAGCAAAGGTTGAGTGGTGCTGCCCCTGAAGAAATTAGACTCCATACTTTGACAACAGGTAGCACTTTGCTTGCCTCCACACCAGTGCAGTAAAGACCGCTTCTTAGCACTGGAGGTAAGAGGAAGACATGCTGATCAGGTCAGACTCATTTAACTGAAGTGCAGAGATAGGACACTCATTGCACTGCAGTTCCCAGATGGGTTCACATGGGGTGATAAAGAATGGCGAGCCATGGATGTCACTGGCCACTGGAGCGAATTATAAAGCCTTGCTCCTGCTCTGTTTAGAATCAAAGGCAGGACTCCCACCGACTCTGCCAGTGTAAGGTGAAACTTGCAGTGCCTGTTCCACGTGGCTCTTCTGTAGCTATAGCATTAGGCCTGATCAGTGGGATAGTGAAGCCATGGACTCTTTGCT